>NW_024412394.1:37847297-37886632 GCF_014898765.1 Herpailurus yagouaroundi | reverse complement strand
CTGTCTCTCTCTGTCCCAAAAATAAATAAACGTTGAAAAAAAAAATTAAAAAAAAAAAAAAAGAACAAGACTAGAGAAGCTATTGCTGGTATTGAAGATGTAAGGAGAATATCAGACAAGAAATGAAGAGAGCCACTAGAACATTCAAGAAATGATTCTTCCTCTATATCATTCACAAGAAATTCAACCCTACCAACACTTTGATTTTAGCTTAGTAAAATGCATTTGGGACTCTGACCTACAGAACTGTAAGATACTAAATCCATATTATTTTAAGCTACTAAATTTGTGATGATTTGTTAGAGTAGCAATAGGACACTAATACAATTATATTTCAGGTAAACTAAATATTTTATTATTTCATTTCCCCCTTATGTTACTTTGTTAGCTATAGATTCTTTTACTATTCTTTTAGTGCATACTCTAAAGATTACAACATATGCATCCATAAAAATGCATTACTGAGTTCTAACATAAATGATTACTTTTCCTACTTTCTAGGCATGCCAGAACTTTAAGAAACTTGAAATTTGGTATGCTTCTCACATTTGTGCTATGTTGTAACATATTTTATTTATTTATTTTATTTATTTTTTTTTCCAACGTTTATTTATTTTTGGGACAGAGAGATACAGAGCATGAACGGGCGAGGGGCAGAGAGAGAAGGAGACACAGAATCGGAAACAGGCTCCAGGCTCTGAGCCATCAGCCCAGAGCCCGACGCGGGGCTCGAACTCACGGACCGCGAGATCGTGACCTGGCTGAAATCGGACGCTTAACCGACTGCGCCACCCAGGCGCCCCGTAACATATTTTAATCAACTATATTTTATAAATCCATTAAGCATTATTTTTAAAGTTATACATTTCCATTTTTTTACCTACATTAATCATCATTACTTAATCTTCCTACATAACCTCCAATTATTTTTTTTTCTGCTTAACATGACATCCTTTTTTTATACCATCTGACTGCAGGTCTGCTATTGACAAAGTACATCATTTTTAGTTTGCCTAAAATTGTCTTTAGCTGTCCTTCATCTTTGAAGGATATTTTTACTAGTATGGAATTCTTGAACGGTAGTAATTTGCTTTCAGTATTTTTAAAAATCATCCTATTGTCCTCTGGCTTTCACTATTTTATTGATTGATTGATTGATTGATTGATTGATTGATTTTAGAGAGAGAGAACAAGCCAGGGAGAAGGCAGAGAAATATCTTAAGCAGGCTCCACACAGGGCTAGATCCCAGAAGCCTGGGATCATGACCTGAGCTAACATCAAGAGTCAGACACTTAACCAACTAAGTCACCCAGGTGCCCCTGGCTTTTACTATTTTTTATGAGAATTCAGTTGTTGTTCTTAGTCATTTCTTTGAAGGAAATGTGTCTTTATTTTTCTTGTTACTTCTAAAATTTCACTTTTGTGTTTGTTTTTCAGCAGATTTGCTACTATGTGCTTAGGTATAGTTTTCTTTATGTCATGATGTTGGGAGTTTGTGGAGCTTCTTGAATTTGCAGCTTAATACTCTTAGTCTGTTGTGAAAAATTCTTAGTTGTCATTTCTTAGGTGTTGCTTCTGCCTTATTCTCTTTTCTGTCTTAGATTACAAACACAGGTATACTGGACCTTTTAATTGTGCCCGATTTATCTCTTACGCTCTATATTTTGCATCCTTTTTGTTTATTTTTACTATGGTCTCCACATTTTCTATTGACTTATATTCCAGGTCAGTAATCATTTCTTCAACTCTTTTTTTTAAATTTTTTTTTAACGTTTATTTATTTTTGAGACAGAGAGCGACCGAGCATGAACGGGGGAGGGTCAGAGAGGGAGACACAGAATCTGAAACAGGCTCCAGGCCCTGAGCTGTCAGCCCAGAGCCCGACGTGGGGCTCGAACTCACGGACAGCGAGATCATGACCAGAGCCAAAGTCGGCCGCTTAACCGACTGAGCTACCCAGGGGCCCCAATTTCTTCAACTCTTTAATGTGATGCTAAACTTAACTGTTGAGTTTCAATTATTGTATTTTTTGGTTCTATGGCTTATATTTGATTCTCTTTTTTAACTTTCAAATTCAATTTTTCTGCTGAAATCTCTACATTGATTTTACCTTCTTGAGATTTATTTAAATCCCATGTTTCATAACACCAATATCTATATTTCCCTAGATATATTTTTGTATTCTCTATTTTCTTTAATGTTCATATGTTTGGTCTTGTTTCTTAAATGCTGGATAATTTTTAATTGAATGCTGGACAAAGTGTTTAAACATTTATAGGAATATTGTAAGAACATAGATAATGTTTCATTTTTCCACAGAGAATTTTTGTTTCTTTCTGGCAGGTTGTTAGAGTTGGGGCATCTGACACCAATCCAGTTTGAGATTGAGCTAATTAGAAATATGACTTCAGAATTTATACTGGGAGATTTATTTCTGGTTAACCCTACCTATTTCAAATGAAAAGTTAGTGTGTTTAGAAGGTCTCCTCTCTGACTGGCCCAACTTTGAAATTTGTTCCTTGTCCCTATAAAATGGCTCACCTTCTAAACCTCCTGACTTCCGATTCCTGCTTGGCTTCATTTTAAATCCTCTCCTGATAGATTTATTTAATAGTTGGCTTTCAACTTTTAGACTGAAATTGTTTACAATTTGATAAATATCTCAAAAAAAAAAATAATGGCTCTGAGTGTCAGGATGTATCTTACACTTCATGTTGCTTTAGAATCTTGACTCCTCAATATCTGGATCCTTTGGTGACAATCAGATATAATTTCATTTGTAATAATTTTGTGAATATTTCATTATTCACAAGATTGTCTGATATAAGCTAGAACATCATAATCCAAATAATAAATCCTAGTGATTTTAAAATCTTTTAAAATATTTTAATTCAACATGGATGCCACAGTAATGTTTCTAAACAAATAACCAGTAGACCTCAAACCACTGGAAAAAAAATTAGCACTTATTTTAAAAGACGGTACTTTACAACAATTTTAGAAATGGAGCTAAAAATTGTATGACCTAATACTCTTTCAGTCTTGTTTTTATTTTTATTTTTTAATCTTTATTTATTTTTGAGAGAGAGAGAGAGAGACAGAGTGCAAGCAGGGGAGGGGCAGAGAGAGAGGGAGACACAGAATCTGAAGCAGGTTCCAGGGTCTGAGCTATCACTACAAAGTCCGACATGGGGCTCAAACTCATGAGCTGTGATTATGACCTGAGCCGAAGTTGGGTGCTTAAACAACTGAGCCACCCAGGTGCCCCTGCATCTTGTTTTTAAACTCAGAGGTATTATATACAAATAAATACATGTATAATATGTCATATATGAATAAAGATAGCCTTACTTCCTCCTTCAAACATTTCAAACATGGTCAAATGATTTTCTATATTTATTGAGTTGATCATATAATTTTATACCTAATTAGGTTATATGATTGAATAACCCAATTGATTTTCAAATACTGACTTGACCTTGCATTTGTGGGATGAATCCCATTTGGTCATAGTGTATTAACCTTTTTATATATTGATGAATTCAAATTTCTAATATTTTATGAGAATTTTGCATGTATGTTTATGAAGATTATTAGCCTGCAAATATTTTCTTATAGCTTATTTTTCAGATTTTCTTAGGATTATGCTACCATAAAATAAGCTAAAGAGTTTTCCTTCTTTTTATATTTTGTGTAAGTGTCTATAACATTGGTATTATTTTCTCCTTAACTATTTGAAAGAATTTACCTATAAAGTTATTTGGCTATGAAGTTTTCTTTTTGGTATTTTTATTAATTCAGTTTCTTTAACAGATATAAGACTAGGCAGATGTTATTTCTTCTTAAGTATTATTAAATTGCCTTTTCATTTAAATTTTTTTTTTAATATTTGTTTATTTTTGATAGAGGGAGAGAGAGAGAGAGAGGCAGAGTGTGGCAGGGGAGGGGCAGAGAGAGACACACACACACACACACACACACACACACACAGAATCTGAAACAGTCTCCAGGCTCTGAGCTGTCAGCACAGAGTCTGATGCAGGGCTTGAACCCACGAGTCCTGAGATCAGGACCTGAGCTGAAGTCAGACACTTAACAGACTGATCCACCCAGGCACCCCTTAAATTGCCTTTTTAAATACATTTATCAATTGATCATAACTATTCATTACTATTATTTTCATATCTGGATGATTTGTAACAATATCTCCCTCTTTCAAAGCCTATGTTGGTAATCTTTGTTTTAACTCTTTTTTTCCCCCTCAATCTTGTTGAACGTTTATCCATTTCATTAAGAGGAAATTTTGGCTTTGTTAAATTTTTCTGTTGTTTGTTTGTACTTGATTTATATCTGTCTTTATATTTATTGTTTTCTTTCTTCTACTACTTCAGTTTAATTTATTCGTCTTTTCAAACTTACAGTGGAAACTTAGGTAATTGATTTTAAGAGTTTTATTTTTTTTTTCAAACAACATTTAAAGTATTACATTTCCCTCTACCTGCTGCTTAGGCTCTCTTCTAAAATTTTTAATACGTTGATTTTTCATTTTCATTACAGTATTTTTTCATTTCCACTGTGATTTCTTCTTGGATCTATATGGTATTTAGAAGTGTGTGTTTAATTTCCAATTACTTAGGGATTTTCTAGACATCATTTTATATTGATCTTTAACTTAATTCTACTATAGTCAGATAACATACTTCATAAAACTTCAATCTTATGAAATTCATTGGGATCTATGGAGACCCAAGAAATGCCCATTTTGGTGAGCTTCCCATATTGTACTTGAAAATAATTTGTATTTTGTAGTTTTTGAGCTTAATGTTTTGTAAATATCAATGTGATCAGTTTAGTTGGTGGGGTCATTTAGCTCTTCTACACCCTTATTGATTTGTTCTTACATATTGTATAAATTACTAAGAGAGAGATGATTGCCAAAATGTCTATGATTGTGAATTTAGCTATTCTTCTCTTTTGTTCTATCAGCTTTTGTAAAGTCTTTTATTTGGTACATTTTAAAAATAGCTTTCTGTTGAACTGACATATTTTATCCTAATGAAAGATCTTTCTTTTCTCTTCAGTAATATATTTTGTCTTGAAGTCTACTTTTGTGATATATTAATATCACCACAACAGCTTTCTTATTTTTCGTGTTTGCAAGCACAGGTGAATATATATCTATCCTTTTAGCTTCAATTTGTCTTCATCTTCGTATTTAAAGAACACTTCCTACAAACATACATAGGCTAAAATGCCATTATGACAACCTCTGCCTTCTAATTGGAGTCTAGTTCATTTATAAGTAATGTAATTTTTCATCTTTAAGTCCAACATGTTGTTATTTGTTTTCTATTTGTCTCACATTTTGTTTTCATTCATCCTTCCATTCCTGCCCTTTTTAGAGTAATTTAATACTTTTTAAAAATTTTTTTAAATGTTTATTCATTATTTTTGAGAGAGAGAGAGAGAGAGAGAGACAGCATGCACACAAGCAGGAGAGGGGCAGAGAGAGAGGAAGACACAGAATTTGAAGCAGGCTCCAGGCTCTGAGCAGTCAGCATGGAGCCTGACACGGGGCTCGAACCCACGGACTGTGAGATCATGACCTGAGCTGAAGTCGGATGCTTAACCAACTGAGCTACCCAGGCGCCCCAACATTATATTTTTTCTAATAACTTTTATAACTTTTAAAACTATTGCTTACATTGTGCTACGAATCCATATGCATTCTTAAATTATTATAGTCTACTAGATTCAGTGTGGTACTAGCACACTCCACTCTTCCTTAGTGATCATTTAATAATGGCCTTCCATTATTGCAACCCAGGTTTTCTAGTGAGTTGTATTGCTCATTGAGATTTGTACATCTCAGTTTGAAATGTGACAGATTAATACAAGTTGACTACTCACTTTATTTTTTCTAAGTTTATTTATTTATTTTGAGGGACAGAAAGACAGAGCAAGCAGGGGAAGGGCAAGAGAGACAGAGAGAGAGAGAGAATCCCAGGCAGGCTCCCTACCATCAGCACAGAGCCTGATGCACGGCTTGATCTCGTTACCATGAGATCATGACCTGAGCTGAAATTAAAGGTCAGGTGCTTTGGGGCGCCTGGGTGGCTCAGTCGGTTGGGCGTCCCACTTCGGCTCAGGTCATGATCTCACAGTCCGTGAGTTCGAGCCTTGCGTTGGGCTCTGTGCTGACCGCTCAGAGCCTGGAACCTGCTTCTGATTCTGTGTCTCCCTCTCTCTCTGCTCCTCCCCTGCTCATGCTCTGCCTCTCTCTCTGTCACAAAAATAAATAAAAACATTAAAAAATTAAAAAAAAAAAGAGGTGCTTAACTGACTGAGCTAACCAGGCACCCCTGACTACTCATTTTAAAATATCACATTAAATACTAAATGATAAGATAGAATTAGTATTTTATTTCAGGCTAAAGTATGAAATCAGACTTCTAATACTTCAGGTGTTCTGTTTTCATGAGTTTTTGGTTTGGGTTTTGGTTTTGGTAAGTTGTTCAGTCTTTAGTTTTTCTTGTTTTGACATAAGACATTCTGTTTTGAAATTAGGACTATGTTTTGAATTCGTATTTCTCAATTACTGTTACTACTTAATTATATTTTCTATGAGGAAAACCCAAATAAAGCAGGTCTATATTATAGAAAAACTAAATCTCAGCTTTATGGACAAGTACGTAATATCTGGATATCATTAGCTCCAGGTCTCTGTTAACTATTAAGATTTGAAGTTCTAGGTCCTGAGGTTTCTCCCAGGTGCTAAACTGATTTTGTCCTCTTGTTGTTAGAGTTCTCACTTCCTCTCTACTACTCCAGCTGTAGGGAGGTGCTTCCCTTGCTCAGTTCTGCCTGTATTGTTATTATCACTGCTCCCTGGAGTACCCTAACTAGTGATCTGATACCTCATTTGTCACTGATTCTGATTTGATCCTCCAAAACTAGAAATGCAATCCCTTTACCTTATCTCAGGTGTTCTGGAATCCTAGTTCTTAGTGTTTGTTTAGAGCTGAATTTGGTCATACCTCTTTAGCTGCATACTCATTGTGATTCCTTGCTATTCAAGTTGTTCCAGACTGAAATGTTTCTTATTCCAGAGTGATTTCCCTGCTGCTACTGGTGCAATATTCCTAGAAACTTGTTTGCAGTTTTATTTGCTTCAAAATATTAATCTTGGAAGTTTGTGGCCTGCCTATCTGTCAGTCCTTTTTCCTTTAATAATATTCTTCCAGTGATGCTTTAGATATCAGGCCAATAGAACTCCTAGGAACTTGTTCTAATTTCCCAGAAGAGCTAGGCAAAGCACATGGATAGGGCCCCCATTGTTACACTTGCCACAATCAGAAGAAAAATAGTAATAATAATGATTAGGAAATCATTTTATTTTTTCACTGCTTACTGTGCACCAGGCACTATGCTAAGCACTTTACATGTGGAAACTCATTTAAAATTCAAATATTTTGAAAGTAAGCACTGTAAACTGTACTGCAGTAGGAAATAATTTGCCCAAGGCAATTTGGAACCATGGAAGAACTACACTTCAAATACAGATTGGTCTAGCGTCCAAGGCACTTTCTCCTAACTTTATTCTGCATTGCCATAGGAAAATCACAGTAGCCTTACATCGCATACCCACCATCCCATCCATGTATCAGAGAAACACAGAGCTCTTTAATGATTGCTCCACACATGAAACAGTGATGTTATGCATACCTTGTGTCTGGTTGGATTAAATTTCTTAGAGAAAAGCCATGAAATCACTTTTGCTGGCAAGGAGTTCATTTATGTTTTAATTCTTAAGTTGTAACAATTCTGATCTTAGCTTTTTAAAAAGCTTTATTTAAGGATCTGAGCTTATATTCCTTTGTCTTGACACAGATTAGTGTTTGAATCACATCTACTTTTTTTCTAGACCACGAACTGGTCTTTTAATATTTATAGGCATTTCATAGTATCCATGGTGGCTCCCAAATCTCTCTAATACATTGTACTTTAAATATAAGTTTAGGACCTTTCCCCTCTTTGTACCCTTTATTGTTTAATCCTTTATTTAATCCCTTTCAAGAAGGAATGTTTTGGCAAAGTATTTGCTGTTAATCTAAACTTCCAAAGCATGTGATTGTTTCCATAAGCATGTTCTACTTGATTATGATTTTATTACACATGCTTACATTAATTCTTGCAGAGAATAAACTGAATGTAGAAGCCAGTTTTCTGGAAGCATGCTTGAAACAAAACCAGTAATCAACAACCATTAGCTATGTTAACTCATTTGACGAATTATTTTATTATAATTCAATAAGACCAAACTACCTTGGATACTTTTAAAATGTGGTCATTATCCCATAAAGATTATAATATCATATGATCTACTGTATCACAAACAAATTCAGAAAGTCAACAAATATACTGACTAATGACATAGTGGTCAAATATATATATACATACACATGTATATACATGTATACATGTATATACATATATACATGTATATATACATATATATACATATATACATATATATGTATACATATACATATACATATATACATGTATACATATATATACATATATATATATACATATATACATGTATACATGTATACATGTATATATATATTGGGATGCCTGGGTGGCTCAGTCGGTTAAGCTTCGGCTCAAGTCGGTCGGCTTTGGCTCAGGTCATGATCTCATGATCTCGTGATCTCAGAGCCTCCTCATCAGGCTCTGTGCTGATGGCTCAGAGCCTGGAACCTGCTTCAGATTCTGTGTCTCCCTCTCTGCTCCTCCCTCACTCACTCTCTCTCTAAAAAATAAACATTAAAAAAATTTTAATATAAATATACTTTTATACTTATAATTTGCCTGTAAGACTAGTAGGTGTCTTATTCTCACCCAAAAGAGAACTCTTGATTTCCACACACCCCTATCAAATCTTTTATCCTCCCAGTTTTTACTCTCTGGATAAAATGGTGCCACCATCCATCTAGATGCTCAAGCCAAGACCTAAGCTTTGGCTTATGCTGGAATTCTCCCTTTTTATCACCTTCACAGCAATAAATTCTATGAATCCCCCATCTCCTAGTCATCTCACTCTTCCTAATCCGGGCAAAAGCATTTCACAGAGATGGAAGTAAAGAGGAAATCTTGCACTTCACTAAGGCACGGCCCAAAAACACTAGAGTTGAAAGTAAAAGCAATGAGAACTGTTCACCTGTTTTTTCAGGGGATATTTTTGTGTTCTACTTCCTACTGTTCCTGGTTTTAAGGCCTCGACTCTTAACACCTGGATTCTTTCTCAGTGCCTACTTCTAGGCAGTGAGTTAATAGAGTCTATATGGACTCTAATCTCAGCTTTTCCATAAGACAGCATTTAATATCTTCCCATCAGCTCCCCATAGTGAAACTTATAGACATACTGTGCCTCATAAGCACTGGCACTCATTCTCAGGAAGTCTCACCCTTGCCTTGGCTCTGATCCTACTTAACTGAAAGAGGTATGTGGAGAAATTAATCATAAATATGTGAGACTAAGGAGGGAAAGGAACTCTGGTCTGACATGGTAAATAGGCTTAAAATGGCATGTCAACATTTAATTTTGGTGTGATGTCATTTCTTAAAGGGGCAATGTCCTGAGAACGTGCCTTTGAGCATTCAGGGATTGGCATAATGTGGTCTGTCTTCGGTAATTTTTTTTAACCATGACTTCACTAAATCATTTTCACCCAGAGAAATTATGTAAGCAATGGTGATAATAGGTATCAGTTAATGGTCTAACAGTAATTTTCTAATTCTGAAAATAATAGCAGTCCTAATAACCACAGTCTGGTGACAATAATACCATTAATTGAATGTTTATGAAATAGTAGGAAATAAACACATATTATCTCACTTAATCCTATTAACTATCATAAGAACTAGATATTTTAGTTTCTATTTTCAGATAAAAGAACTGATTTGCAGGGCACCTGGGTGGCTCAGTCAGTTAAGCATCCGACTTCAGCTCAGGTCATGATCTCTTGGTTCGTGGGTTCAAGCCCCATATTGGGCTCTGTGCTGACTGCTCAGAGCCTGGAGCCTACTTCGGGTTCTGTGTCTCCCTGTCTCTCTGCCCCTCCTCCACTTGCACTCTGTCTCTCTCTCAAAAAATATGTAATTTTTTTTTTTATTTTAAAGAATTGACTCAGTCCTAAGTCTCAAAACCGCTAAGTTGAGCTAAGATTTTAATGTAAGTCCATTCTAAAAAAAAATGAATGTTGGGGCGCCTGGGTGGCGCAGTCGGTTAAGCGTCCGACTTCAGCCAGGTCACGATCTCACGGTCTGTGAGTTCGAGCCCCGCGTCGGGCTCTGGGCTGATGGCTCGGAGCCTGGAGCCTGTTTCAGAGTCTGTGTCTCCCTCTCTCTCTGCCCCTCCCCCATTCATGCTCTGTCTCTCTCTGTCCCAAAAATAAATAAATGTTGAAAAAAAAAATTTTTTTTAAATTAATGTTTATTTATTTTTGAGAGAGAGACAGAGAGAAAGCAGAGGAGGGTCATAGAGAGAGAGGGAGACAAAGAATCTGAAGCAGGCTCCAGGCTCTGAACTATCAGCACAGGGTCCAACGCGGGGCTCGAACCCATGGAACACGAGATCATGACCTGAGCCGAAGTTGGAAGCTTAACTGGCTGGTCCACCTAGATGCCCCAAAAGTAAGTCCATTTGACCCCATGTGTCTGTGTTAATATTAAATAGCTAAAGAATAGATTTATGCTACTAAACAACTACAAAAAAATAAATTAGAATTTCAGAGAAATGACTGATATGCTATGAAATAAAAAAAAGCGTGTGTGTACATCTATTTTTGTGTGTGTAAGTCTCCAAACAAGAGCCTCATCCAAAGAATCTTGGTAGAACTCTTTATCACAATGTACACAGTTTTTACGTACACTGCCAGGACAGTAAAAGAGTGCTAGATAGTTATCCCTTATCAGCTGAGAGCATTTAAGGGAATAATCTTCTATTCTAGGGCTTTAATTTCTGATGCACTAAGTCTGGAAAATATTAATTTGAGCATCAGGTTTTTTAGACTGCCAAACAAGACAAGGGAAAAGCTAGCAGGTTTTTCAAGACTCTGGTTAAAAATCTATAGAGATGCAGAGGCATTCGATCAATAGTAATGAACTGCAATCATGTAGCAAGAGTTTTGCTCTTTTACCAGAAATAGCCATCTTGTGATGTTCCACATATGACAATATATTAGATATAAACATCTATGAGGCCCTACTCTAGGCCCTTTACATTAAAGGGTTCCACTTGGATCCACATCAATACATCCGATCCACAGGGGAAGGACATGTTCGTCTGGAGCTCACACTCCAGCATGTTCTCCAGAATTCCCATCCAAACAAGCTTCCTAATCTACGTGTAAGTTCTGCATGATCCTTTCTCCCACATCAGACTTCCTGAGGCTGGTACAAACTGTCAGTTATTTGGAGGAAGGTGAATAGAAACAGTTTGGATGTATGGCTGGGCATCCACCTGCACGTCCAAAAGGCTACTTGCGACCTGTAGGAATGTCAGAGCTGGGTAGAAAAGAAAGATGACCCATAAGGGTACAAAATATTAGGGATGGGCAAGAATCTGTGTATGGATGAACATGTATTTATCAGGGTAATCAATAAGGATGAAACTAGGCTTCATGAACCTTCCAATTAGTGTATAATAACCTTTGTTAACTGGTCTTATAATATTCTCATATTTCCCCTTCTCAAGATCTCTAATTATATTAGTCTTATTTTATTATTAAAAGTAACTTCCAAAGAAAAATCTGGAATGCAATGGATACAGAGAACTGTTTCTTAAATGTAATCCTCAAATTTGAAATTTATAAATAACTTTAGAGAGCCTTTAAGTTTGTCATTTCTTTTCATTATTGAAAAATTGTATAATGGATCTAATCATGATTACATCATTTTATATATTAATGTGAAAGATATTGCATGCAAGATAATGTAAGGATAAGAGGTATATTAATGCAATAGAGGTTTATCTTGTTTTAATGTTTTATTTATTTTTGAGAGAGAGAGAGTGACAGAGTACAAGTGGGGGAAGGGCAGAGGGGGAGACTCAGAATCTGAAGCAGGTTCCAGGCTCTGAGCTGTCAGCACAGAGCCCGACGCGGGGCTCGAACTCACGAACTGCAAGATCAAAGTTGGAATCTTTGGCCTTACCCAAAACCTCTTGAATAAGAATTTATTGGGAGTATAGACCATGAATCTTTATTTTAGATACACAGAGCTGAAAACTTAACAATAGAGGATCTAATAAACTAGTAGGATTTATGTACAGGTCAAGCTAACAGGGAGATTTGGCTTGATTCAAATATAACAGAAGTGAAAACAAACCCAACAAAATCTACCCCCAAAGATTTAATGTTGGTGCAACAAAACACAAAGTATTGACTGAGGAATTGGTAAAAAACAAAGATAATAAAGGTGAATTAGACAAGATAGGCTATCAGCTGTCATAAGCAGCATCCAAATCTCAATAGCTTATCATTATAACATTTATTACACTTTGCAATCTCGTCATCTCCTGA
This sequence comes from Herpailurus yagouaroundi, assembly GCF_014898765.1. Taxonomy (NCBI): domain Eukaryota; kingdom Metazoa; phylum Chordata; class Mammalia; order Carnivora; family Felidae; genus Herpailurus; species Herpailurus yagouaroundi. Next base: position 37,874,041 of record NW_024412394.1, on the reverse strand, counting down.
GAAACAGTTGTGGGCCTGGGATTCTGTTCTAATACCAAGCAGAGATCTGTGATTGCTGGGTGAGAAGAAGAAAAAATCTCCTGTCCAAGATGCACCGCAGAATAAGGGTAAAATTTGCTGTCATAGAGTGGTGGGCATGCTAAGGAAAAAAAATAACCCAACACCAATGCCCAGGTTCACTAGCCCTGTTAAGACTGATGCTGAACCTGGACCACAGAGAACCTTCCTGCCCCCACGAAACTGCTAGCAACCAAGAAACAAAGCAACATCAGCTTATGGCTGTGGGAGGGCAATACCATGGTCAGTAACTCCCCTTCTGATACAGGTATAGGATAACTGCCCTTTAGAGAGCCAACCCCAGACACAGCCATACCAGAACAACAACAAAAATTAATATAATATTATAGCACACAATAAGTCATTATATATTTTAACATGAAAATATGACAAATAGATGTTTACTTGAAGTGATATACTTTTATGCACTTTTGTTTATTTTTTGTTACATAAATACTATTGATTAAACAACACAATGATAAGACTAGTTAAAAGAAGCATTTAGCAATTAATAATAAGACTAAACAAATAATATGTGTGAGAAAAATATAACAATATATTTTAATGTTTGTATCCTGATACAGCAATTGATTTTAACTTATTTTTTTATTATTGCACATTCAAATTTTGTAGACTATACTATTACAGAAGGTAATAGCCATTTTATAGACACATGTCTAAGGATCCTATCTCCTTCCATTTCAATAAAACAAAAATTCTAATTATACACAAATACAAGAGTTTTTAAAGGAGATTATAAATTATTTAAACAAATGTTATATGATTTTAATAAAAAAATAACAATAGTATGTTTCTTTTATGCCATGTGCAGTGGGATATTTTTGCTGTTTTTTTTTCCTTTTCCAATAATACTTCCTTGAACTGCCCAAAGCCTTTAAAAAATACTTCTTTTTTATTGTAATGGTAACATTGAATATAATCAATTATGAACTTTATTCTAATTCACAGTTCTGCTTTTATCAGATCTGCATTATTCAGCTTTCTGGTATGAGTCCAATGTGACGACATCAAACAAAATATTCTCTTGAAAAACACTATAGTATGGAACACCTAACATTTTATTTACTAGCAACAAATTTTATAGACATTTGAATATCAGTTTCCTGTTCTCCAAAAATGGCACACCTACTTAGCACCTGCAGGCTTGTTTGGGTAGACAAACTGCTTGTTCATAAGGTCCTTTGGATCTGTAAGTTCATTAGATAAGCTGTCTGTGTCTAAACTGGCTAGCATTTTTTAAATACTCTGAAGCACCGTGACTATCATAAGGTAAACTTCTCTTTCTCAGGGAAAATGGTTTTCAAACACAGAAGTCATTTGAACATGTGACAGTTGAATTCCAAAAAAGTCACAGTTAGGGTAAAAAAAAAAAAAAAATGATGAGAAAGTTGTGCTTAAATTAGTTGCCCTTATCTGGTGACATATTTTTGAGTTCTGAAGGGACTTATTTGTGAAGAAGCTGTTTTTTTTTCTTTGTGAGTTATAGCAACCTACACATAACATCAGATAACTCAGATACAGTAAGTAATCCCTTTCTGGGCACACAATGGCCTCTTTAAGGTCATCAAACAGTTTTGGATAAAAACCGTTTTACCGTAATCTTTTCATCAATTTTTTTGTTTCCAGTACCTTTCCAATTTCCTTCTCCCATACTTTGAAAAAGTGATTTTATGCAGGGCACCTGGGTGGCTCAGTCGGTTAAGCACCTGACTCTTGGTTTCGGCTCAGGTCCTGATCTCACGGTTCGTGAGTTCAAGCCCCACATCGGGCTCTGCTCTGACAGCATGGAGCCTGCCTGGGATTCTCTCTCTCTCCATTTCTCTCCCCCTCCTCTGCTCTCTCTGTCTCTCAAAATAAATAAACTTAAAAAAAAAAAGAAAATGTGATTTTATGCAGACCAATATTTTAACATGTTTTCATTTTATAGACACATGTCTAAGGAGACAATCTCCTTTTATTTCAATAAAGTAAAATAAATCACATTAAGTGCTTGTGTAAATTTTGAGAAAACCAAAAACTAAATAAAAAAATTCAAGAAAAACCTCAATACCCAAAGCAAACATACAATTCCCTTTTTTAGCAGTTATGTGTACAAGGTGTGGAGAACATCTAGTACATAAAATTCTTTAATTTGCCTTCATAAGAAGTTTACAGAGTGGATTAAATTTGTCAATGTGTAATTTTCACTGTCTGCCAAATATGTAGATAGATAAGCAAGTCTATATTGCATTTGGACAAAATATCAACAATCTTTAGTTTTATGTTTTCTTATCTTTTATTCAAATCTTCATGGACATCAAGAAGGTGATTGGCAGCTCTATTTTCAAACCAAAGTTCCTAAGAGCTGGAGAGGGACATTTTTGTTGTTGCCGTGATTCAACAAATCACTTGATACACTCTAGAAACACGATCCTTATTAAGACTTGACAGAATCAACTCTGCATTGTAAGGAATCAGCACAGCTGTTATCAAAATTTCTTTTTTTTGTTCCTTCCACAGCACATTTTAGGTGCACCCTCTGAATCAGAAAACGTGTCTTTATTGAGTTTCATAGAACAAAGGAACAGTGCAGTAATATGTGTTTGTTCATGTGCTATGCTCAAGCAAATTCAGAGACTGCTATCTTCAAATGAGCATGGAGTAAGATTCAGTCATTATATGTGCTTTCTCCTCCCCTTCTCCATCATGTTTCACGCCCAAATTCTCTTTTGCAGTATGCTCTGCCTTTGCTTATTTACTTCTCTAACCCAGTTGTATGTTCCTTCTGTCTGTTATTCAAATAAGGATTATTTATTTATTTATTTATTTATTCATTTATTTTGGGTAATGTCTGCTGTATGTTGATTTTGGCCTTGTAATTGTTTCATAATCCTCACTCTTTAGAAAACATGGTCATGATATCTACAATGTCAAAAACTAAAGTAGCACTATCTCTATACAATAATCCATAGGCAAACTCAGAAGACAAACTATTAACGTGCATGATTATTAAATTGCTTGCGTAGATCACATCAGTCAGAGAGATGCATTAATGGATCAGTGAAAGAGTCAAAATATAAGGACAGTAGCTACAGAAAATGGATTACCTGGTATCCATTTGATGCTAAAGCAGGATTCGTTTCAGGCACTATTTTAACGTGCACTATGAGTTTTGTATAGTTCCCTCAACTTTGTACCCCCATCATCAATACCCCAGGACTTTCTACATCCTGGGGAAGGGTTGCTGGGAATTAAGACTGCTAAAACTGAGACAGTCTTGGGCGAATTGGCACAGTGATGACTCTGCCACATGTGCAGAATGGCTGAAAACTGAGAATGGAGTGGAATACTGGGATAATCTCTAAAGTTAAATTAATAGCACTCTTGGCATGAACCATACTTGTGCATGACATAGGCTTTTTTTATATATTTAAGGGTTGTTTTGCTAGTATTTTGTTAAATATATTTGAATTCATGTCAGTAAGGGATACTGGTCTGTAGTTTTTATTTGCTCTTAGTATCTGGTTAATACCGGCCTGTTAGTATGAGCTGGGAAGTGAATGGCTCTCAGCCATCCAGGCTCTCGGACACCCTCTTCCTTTCTATTCTCACCCCCTCATCCTATTCCAGCTTCATTTCACCATAATGTTCTTTTGCAACTATTCTAATTCATTACTAAGTTTGTAGTCTTCTTGCATTATCCAGTTCTGGTGCATACCACTATCAAGTCAGTCTTTAAGATGTACAATTTTATAATGTTATTTTTGTATTTTATGCACTCCAGATGTCCATATAATAGAATATAAATCACTCAAACTCACATATAAAAGCATCCTGCATCATCTGTAACTTTCCTTCAGATCCTCACATTTTCTATCCCAGCAATTCTTAAACCCATTGTGAATGAAAACCACTTGAGGAACATTTCAAAAATACTGGTTGTGTTGAAAAGGAAATTATGTTATTGTAATGGTGGCCTCCAACTAGGCTACAAAGCATGGTGTTTCAGAGGTCACAGACGGGCAAAATGAAAATACTCAAATGGCATTGTTATTAAATCAATTTTAAAGCATATAGTGAGAGGCAAGGGGAAAAATATGGGTGAGTTAACATATTTAGGATAACATCCAAGCAGGAAGGAATCCTGAATCCTGGAGTATTCAGTGTTTGTTTGTGCTTCCCTGCTGATGGTATAGTTATGAAGACCAGAAATAGATTTTTTTTTTCAATACATGACATTTCTTGTCAAATTGGTTTCCATACAACACCCAGTGCTCATCCCAAAAGGTGCCCTCCTCAATCAATACCCATCACTCACCCTTCCCTCCCTCCCACCCCCCATCAACCCTCAGTTTGTTCTCAGCTTTTTTAAATTGTTTTTTAATGTTTATTTTTGAGAGACAGAGAGACAGAGCATGAGCAGGGAAGGGGCAGAGAGAGAGGGAGACACAGAATCCGAAGCAGGCTCCAGGCTCTGAGCTGTCAGCACAGAGCCCGACGTGGGGCTCCAACTCACAAACCGCGAGATCAGACCCAAGCCTAAGCCGACGCTTAACCAACTGAGCCACCCAGGCGCCCCTGTTCTCAGCTTTTAGGAGTCTCTTATGCTTTGGCTCTCTCCCACTCTAACCTCTTTTTTTTCTTTCCTTCCCCTCCCCCATGGGTTTCTGTTAAGTTTCTTAGGATCCACATAAGAGTGAAAACATATGGTATCTGTCTTTCTCTGTATGGCTTATTTCACTTAGCATCACACTCTCCAGTTCCATCCACGTTGCTACAAAGAGCCATATTTCATTCTTTCTCATTGCCACGTAGTACTCCATTGTGTATATAAACCACAATTTCTTTATCCATTCATCAGTTGATGGACATTTAGGCTCTTTCCATAATTTGGCTATTGTTGAGAGTGCTGCTATAAACATTGGGGTACAAGTGCCCCTATGCATCAGTAATCCTGTATCCCTTGGGTAAATTCCTAGCAGTGCTATTGCTGGGTCATAGGGTAGGTCTATTCTTAATTTTTTGAGGAAAGTCCACACTGTTTTCCAGAGCGGCTGTAGCAGTTTGCATTCCCACCAACAGTGCCAGAGGGTTCCCGTTTCTCCACATCCTCTCCAGCATCTATAGTCTCCTGATTTGTTCATTTTGGCCACTCTGACTGGTGTGAGGTGATATCTGAGTGTGGTCAGAAATAGATTTTAAACACTTGAGTCCACAGATGGAAGGGGCTTTGGTGTTACTCTTTTGTCTAGATCACAAGGCCAATTACTCCTGGCCATGGCTGTCTCTTTCCAATTAGCCTGCAAACTGCCATGGATTTGCTTCGTGTATTTTAGGTGAAGACATATGAGGCAGAATGAGTGTCGGCAATGTATGGTCTAATTGAGACATGACTATCCAAATGCCTCTTCTGTGTCTGGTCTCATATATTTAGTACCTATGTGTCTCATGGGTATAAGGTCACTCTTTGTGCTTACTACTTATATTTAATGCATCTTATATTTCTGCTTATCTTACTCTTACTGCATACTGTGAATTCTGGGTATGTCTAGCAAGCATTTATGCTCACTAGCCAGTTAGCTCTACTGAAACGTCTTGAAAAGTTTTGCCTACGCTTTACAAACTATGTATTTATTCACCTGACAAGTTTGCATAGTCTCAAAAGGAAATGCATGTTATAGACTGGGTGCCTGAAATTCACTCTGGCCCCACAGAATTAGAATCTCTATGAGAGGGATCTAGACACCCCATTTGTAAAGCTCTCCAGATGATTGCACTGTGCAGATATGGCTGAGATTTCTGTGCTCTATCCCACCTAGGCTGGCTAACAAACCACCCCTCATATACACTAAGAATCCCTACCTCTGCTTTATTGATTTATTTTATTTCATATGACCCACCAGGGTTCTCCCTTTCTAGCTAAATCTTATATAGGTCCATTTCACCATAAAACTCTCTCTAATCATTCAGCTATGTTACAAATTCAATTTCTCAAAGGTTAATTCTCAATTAGTTGAAAACATCAGCCACATCAGTTCAAAATGTTTTCTGAATCTACTACCATTTGCTATTTAATCTTATGCATGGTGGGCTATTATTTTACAGCTTTTTAATTATGCAAATTATGTAAATTATGTAAAAAAATTTAATAACGTTTTTACTTATTTTATTTTTACTGAACTCTTCATCCATGTATTTTTGCATTGTGCAATTAGAAGAGTATGGGCAGCATCTGAGGAAAGGGTGAGAATAAGACAACACAAGCAACCTCAGGAAAGTGAACCTCACGGAAATAATTATGAGAGAAACAAGGACGCTTGACTGGTTCCCAGGAGAGAGGAGGAGTGGGAAAAAGAGGGATGAAGACCAAGGGAGGTTTCAAATTTTAAAAATGAAAATACTTCTAAGTAATAAAATAAAACACTTTCCTTGACCATCTCAGTGGGGTCAGAGAGGGAAGCATCTTTAGTGAACTGTTTGGCATGTAGACATTGTCTTCTGGTGAAAAGTGTATTCTTTTCATTTCACTTCAAATTACCTTACATATTTAATTCGGAGATCATAGTCTTTTGCTAAAAAATTTCTGAAAACATACTTGTATTAAATTGATTGTGGCATATACCATCTTCATCCAAATTCTCAGCAGTGCATAGTCCCAAATTCATGTACACAATGTCACACACTCGAGCAAAAAATGAAAATCTTAGTCAGTAAAAAACTATTTTAGCTCCCTGACAGCACCTATTCCAGCACTTACAAAACCTGTGTGTTCCTGGCTTTATTTTTTATTTTACTTGTTGTGATTATAATTTATGAGACTAGTAAGTAATCTATTGTTGGTACTAAAGTAAAATGTTCTTACATTACACAGCTTTAAAGTTGTCTGATTTAATGATACAGCTGTTTTAATTAATTAGTAAAAATGTCATCTTAAAATTTGATTTTAAAGATACATTTGAAGAGCTGATCTTGTTTATTTAAATAAAGTGAAATAAAACTTCAATTTAATGTCAGATTTATTATCTGTATAAAGACAATTACATTCCCCATAGAATTGAGAAATAGAATTTTCTATTAGGTTTATGGAATTACTGATCACAACTACTGCTATTTCATTCTGCATAACAGGAAGTATTGAAGAATGGTTGGACATAAAGTGTTACTAAACACCAGTGTTTAATCCATCAGTAAGTTACAAGTAAATACCTGAAGTTGTACGTGACTTTGATTAGGCATTAGGTAAGTTATTAATTCACTTTGTCAACAGTTGCTATATATTTTATCAAGATAGAATTAAAAGTGCTTCTTTCGTTATCTAAGCAATTAACCTCATTAGATTCTTTTAATGTCCTAGATTCCTGCAGGAGGTGGAACACTTTAAATTTTTCTTCTTTACTTGAATTAGTATTATTAGATTATGAAATGTTAATGGATAGATCTGAAATTTCACCAGGATAACATATTATGTTTATCTCATTTTGTTTGAGAAAGACTGAGCTCCAGTATAAGTGAGAGTTGTTAAATTATAATGCCAAAATAAAGCCAAACTATGTGGACCTTCAGATAAATTAGATAATTAGGTAAGAGACAGTAGCTGGATTCTTACTGGTAGAAAATTGAATCCATGGTAAAGATGCAATGTTCCAAATTTTGTGAATTCTTAAATCTATGGTACTTTTTAGTAATAAAAATCATCTTCATTTATTTATTGTTTTTATGAAACAGTATATATTACAGATTTGTCCTTTATGGATTGTCTAATTTCTTTATTTGAATGTCATGTGCCTGATATGGGAAACTCCTTTAAATGGACACACCTGCTTAGCACACATCGCCCATGGTAAAAAGAAGACAGGAGAGTAACAAGACCATCTCCCTTTTTCTGCTCAGTCTGGGACCTTTTAACCTAAAATAGTTTCTAAAGTCTTCTTTTATAAAGTAATATTTCACATTGAATTATTATTAAATCACATACAAATTTGTCATTCACTAGGGGAAATATATTTACCCCCAATCCTTATCATTACACTTTTTAGGAAGATAGAAAGGAAAACGTTTTAGTAATTTATATTTCTCTGTAATTTATCAAAGCCAACAGTTTAGATGTAGTGTTAACAAGGAGATAATTTTACCATTTGGGGCAAAAGGTAAAGGAAATTAACACCTTCTAAATGTTTGGCCTTGTACTGCATGCTTCAAAGGCCACCATTAAGAAAGTGAAAAGATAATTCATACAATAGGAGAAAATATTTGCAAATTATATATCATGATGTATATTCATATCCCAATAATATCCCAAGAATGCTTACAACCCAATAATAAAAGAATAAGTAGCCCAATTTAAAAAAAAAAAAAACAGGCAAAGTTAAATAGATGTTTACAAATTGCCAATGAGCACATGAAAAGATGCTTATTTCATGAATCATTAGGGAAATGCAAATCAAAGCCACAATGACATGCCATTTTACATCCACTCAGCTAAAATGAGACAGAGAATAACAAGTGTTAGCAAGGGCATTGACAAATTGAAACTCATAAACATTACTGGTAGAATTGTAAAATTGGGAAGGCACTTTGGAAAACATTTTGGCAGTTCCTCAAAATGCTAAGTGTAGAGTTACCATATGACCATGCAGTTTCCCTGATGGGTATAAGTCCAAGAGAACTATGAAAATGTTCATCCATGCAAAACCTTGTACATGAATGTTTACAGCATCATTACTCATAATAGCCAAAAAGAGAAAACAACCACAGTGTCCATGAACTGATAATTGGATAAATAAGATGTGGTATATTCATGCAATGGAACATTACTCAACAACATAAGGAATTAAATACTGATACATGCTACAACATGAATGAACTTTGAGAACCCCATGTTAAGTGAAAGAAGCCACACACAAAAGGCCATATATAGTATGATTCCATTTACATAACATTTTCAAAATAAGCAAATCCATAGAGTAGAACTGGAGTAGGAAATGGGGAATGACTGCTAATTGGTATAGAGTTTCTTTTGGGGTGATAGAATGTTCTAAAATTAGGGACAGGAGATGGTTGCACAACTCTGTGATTATATTAAAAATCCCTGAATTATGTAATTTAATGAATGCATCTTATAGTGTGTGAATTATATCTCAATGAAGCTGTTATTTAAAAAAAAAAACTTAAAGGCTTAAAAACTTGTATCAAGCTCACTGAATCTATGGGTCAGGACTTTGTGCCAGGCTTTGTGAAAAAATGGTTTGCCTTTGCTTTTTTATGTCTGGGGATTCAGCTAGAAGGACTCAATGGGCTGAGTGTAACTCTATGTCTGGGGCTAGAATCATCTAGAAAAATCTTCACTTACATGTCGGTTAGTAGATGCTGACTGTTTTATCACTTCTCCATGTATCCTAGCTTTCTTACCACGCATGGTGGCCATAGGTCATAAGAGTTCTTTTCTCTTTCATGCTTATTTATTTTTGAGAGAGAAAGAGAGAGAGCACGTGTGCAAGTGAGGAAGGGGCAGAAAGAGAGGGGAGCAGGGGTTCTGAGGTGGGCTCTGTGCTGACAGCAGACAGCCTGATGTGGGGGCTCAAACTCATGAACTGCAAGATCATGACCTGAAGCAAAGTTGGACGCTTAACCAACTGAACCACCCAAGCACCCCAATATTTGTCCTTTTCTGACAGGCTTCTTTTACTTAGCATAATGTCCTCAAGTTTCATCCATGTTGTGATGTGTGTCAAAATTTCCTTCCAATAAATAATTGGGTAACTTCCACCTTTTAAGCTATTGGGAATAATGCTGCTATGAACATGGATGAACAAATATCTCTTCAAGTTCCTATTTTCAATTTTGGGGGGTATATACTCAAAAGTAGATTTGTTGGATCATATTGTAATTCTTTTTAATTTGTTGAAGAATCGTCATACTGCTTTCTACAGTGGCTGTGCCATTTTATATTCCCACCAACAGTGTACAAGAGGTCCAATTTCTTTACATCCTTATCAACACTTGTTATTCTCTAATTTTTTTGTTTGTTTTAATTTATAGTAATCATTCTGACTGTGTGGCTATGGTTTCAAATACAAATTTGGCTTATAAATGCAAAGGAAAAAGGTTACCAGTTATACTGTTTTCTTGTCTAATCAAAATGGTTTCTTGTGTTGAATTTGAGATAGCCTGTGACTTACTTTGACTAATACAATGCAAGTAGAGGAACAATATGGACCGTAAGAGCAAAGTCCTTTTTAATATTTTAGGTACATAGAAGGTCACTTCTTTTTTTTTAATGTATGTGTATGTATATTTGAGAGAGAGCATGAGTACAAGTATGCCTGCGCCAGGGAGAGGCAGAAAGAGAGGGAGATAGAGAATCTTAAGCAGGCTCCATGCTCATAAGAGAGCCCCACATGGGCTAAATTTCATGATGGTGAGATCATGACCTGACCCCAAATCAAGAGTTGGATGCTTAATGACTGAGCCACCCAGGCACCCCAGAGAAAAGTCTTAATGAGTACTGATGTTGCTTCTATCACCATTTTGGAAAGCTGTCCCAGAATCACCAGGTAAAGACATACACTAGCTCATTATATTATGAGGAAACCATGGGATGAGATTCAAGGTATTCTAGCTTAAAGTGAACACCAACTACCAAACATATGAGTGAGGCTATCTTAGTCTATCTACTACCTATTGAGATACCAATTGACTCCAACCCCATGAGCGGCCCCAGGAGAACAGAGCAGAGGAACCACATTGTGATCCCAGACAAATTACTGTCCAGAATTGTAAGCAAAGAATTAGTTTTTGTTTCAAGCTGATAAGTTTGGATGGTTTTGCCACAGTAGGTAACTCATACTGTCGGGTCAATGGTGTGTGGGAGACTGCTCTCACTGGATTGCAAAGCCAAGTGAATGGAGCTCTTCTCGGTTCCACACACTCCACATCAGTAATGTCACATTGTTGGCGTGAAATTGACCATGCTGTGTGTATTATATATTTACATGTGGAAATCAGCAAGCAAACCGGAGCTTTTTCTTTTTTAGAGAGAGAGAGCTAGTTAAGTATTTTTAACACACCACTAGATACAGTCATTTAGATGCTGAGAGGATAGCAGACATCTGATGACAATGGGACAGACTTGAAAAATTCTGGGAGAGCTGCCGACAGAAGCAACTACCGGGAACTGCTGGAGCTGCTGGTCCTGACTGGTGAGGTGTCTACAGCTGTTACTGCTGTTTGGAGTTGTGCCATCATCAGGTGCTGGCTTGGGTTACTGGTACCATAGCTCATGGTGTGCCAGTGGGGGTCGCTGCAGCCAGATAGGGCATGACAATATGCATCAGGTCTGAAAGTTGCCAAAGGTACCTTCCATGGGACTAACTGCCTGCATATAGGGCAGATATAGCACATGGAATATAGGTTAGTAGATGGGATAAAGTTAAACTTCTATAACAAAGAAATTCTAATAGTTATGTGTCAAATAGTATAGATGTTTATTTCTCTCATCACAGTTCAAGAGGAAGTAGACAGTACATTGTGGGAAGGTGGCTCTGTTTTATGAGGACTTCTAGGTATCCAGTTTATTCCTAATGTGTTGCTCCCCCTTCCTCAGGTGTGGTCCTTGTCCGCATGCCAAGGTGGCCCAATTGGCACCACATCTGATGCCCAGTCTGTAGATAAGGTAATGAAAATAAGTGGAAGATACGTAATTTCTTTTTATGGAAAGAACACAGAAGTTGCACATATCACTTGTGCTCAAATACCATTGGTAAAAGCGTATTACATGAATAACCCACAGATAAAGGGAATCTTTTTCTAACTGAGCAACCATGTGCTCAGCTATAACTCAGGGATTAGTGTCTATTACTAAAAGCAGAGGGCAAGAATGATGCTGGGGAATGATAACCAGCCTTTGCTACACCAAAAATGAGTATTAATAGAAGCATCCATGTGTCTGGGGCACCCGGGTAGCTTAGTCAGTTAAATGTCTGACTCTTACTTTTGGCTCAGGTCACGATCTCACAGTTCATGAGTTCGAGCCCCATGCATCAGGCTCTGTGCTAACAGTGCAGGACCTGCTTAGGATTCTCTCTCCCTCTCTCTGCCCCTCCCCTTCTCACATGCATGCTCTCTCTCAAAATAAATAAATAATCTCTAAAGAAGAAAAAGAATCATCATTCATCTAACAAATATGAATATTATCATATGGCTGACACTATTTTAGGTATTTGCATCATAGAGAAAACCCAATAATTACCCTCAAAGTTCTCACAGTATAAGAGATGTCTTAAATAGATGGAATGTAATAACATGTGAAGTTGTAAAAGTACTGTGAACAAAATATCATGGGATCACAGAAGAAATATCAAGTAACTGCCTGAGGGGGTTATGAAAGGTTTTATTGAGTTGGGATGTAAATAGAGTCATGAAAAATAACTAGGCATTCACCAGACTAAAAAAGAAAGGCATTATAAGCAGAACCAATCACTTGACATCCATAGTGTGTCCAAGATTGGTTGAACTTAGACAAACTGGAGGCTCAGAATCCAGCCCTGAGAATTGTGGAGGAAAGTGTAGTGTGAAGAAAAAAAAAATGGGCATCATAAGTTTTTAAAAGAAATTGCTTAGTGTAAAATGTATAAATCATGCATGTATTCATGAAGTTAGGTTCAAGTGTCATTTAAAATTATAGACATAGGGGCGCCTGGAGGGCTCAGTTGGTTGTGTCCAACTTTGGCTCAGGTCATGATCTCACAGTTTGTGGGTTCAAGCCCGCGTCAGGCTTTGTGCTGACAGCTGAGAGCCTAGAGCCTGTTTCAGATCCTGTGTCTCCCTCTCTCTCTGCCCCTCCCCTGCTTGCCTCTGTCTCTCTCTGTCTCTCTGTCTCTGTCTCAAAAATAAATATTCGTTAAAAAATAAATAAATAAAATAAAATAAAATAATAGACATAAAATGTGACTGTCTAAACTTTAAATATGGGTGGTGTGAAAATCAACAAAATGTTGTCTCCTAAAGCCTCTCTATATGTTACTACTTTGACTCACTTCTCACTCATTGTTCCATTGAAATCACTTAAGATTTGCTCACAAGACATTTTCTGAAATAACACTCCATAGCTCTAAAGCAAGCATTTGCTTAAGTCTTAACCTTTTTTTATAAATTTAAGGGCATTATGCCCTTTAATTTAATAATGAATTTATGTGTTGCATTTTTGGAATGGAATCACAGGGTATTTTTTTTCTATACTTACTTCCAGGATTCAGTTACCTCATGTTCTTTTTAATCAGATGACTTAAAGAAAATGACATTTCATAGACCTACTGAGAGGAAAGAATTCTTTGTGGTCAGACACATTAGAGAAAATGAATACTGTTTTGAAATAGAACATTTTGTACATTTTATTGCAGTACCAAAAGCTCTAAAATAATAGGAGAGAGAAGCATACCTGAATTAATTCCCTTTGATAAACCGATTATTTCTGTTTCTAATCAGCTTTCTGATTGAATTCACTACCCTCTCCACCCACTTTTGCTGAAATAGTTTTTGCAGATATAATTACCGTGGAGCACATTCTTGAATTCTCAACTTTTTTTTTAAAAGGAATTAAATGTCAATTATATTGTGAACCATATTTAATAACGTAGCATATCCTGCCATTTTACTGAAGACAACGGAATAATAAAGCCACAAGGAATTTCATGTTTTTAAAGCCTTAATTAACTTTGTGCTATAATACCCTGGGAGCTAAGACTCGTGGGCAATGCACTTTGTCCATATGGTTCTGGTATAATCATTTCTGTACTTCTGGTAGAAAAGGAGAAATGAGGTAACTGACAGGCTTCTACTGAGTGGTTATGTGTTTGGAAATGGGGAATAGGATTGGATTGATCCTCCAATTACACAGTAGAAGAAAGATTCAATATGCCTAATGAGGTGAGAAGAACCAGTAAAAAAATGCCTTAATGTTCTAAAATTATTTACAATAATGATTATTAATGAATTATGGTACATTTTGTGGGACTTGGGAGAAAGCCAGATTCTGTAGTGCTACAAATTTCTGCATTCTTCAAAAATGTTGACAAAAATGTTTGTAATTCAGTAACCATTAGAATTAATCCTGAAAAGAAATTAGAATGGAAGCAACTGAAAAATATGAAAGAAAATGTAGTTTTTATTTATATCCTAATTAATATTTATAACCTCAAAAGTAGTTTTTTTATAGAATTTGGGGAAACATTCAATGACTTCATAGATCTTAAAAAGAATTTGGGGAGCCTGGGTGGCGCAGTCGGTTGAGCGTCCGACTTCAGCCAGGTCACGATCTCGTGGTCCGGGAGTTCAAGCCCGGCGTCGGGCTCTGGGTTGATGGCTCAGAGCCTAGAGCCTGTTTCCGATTCTGTGTCTCCCTCTCTCTCTGCCCCTCCCCCGTTCATGCTCTGTCTCTCTCTGTCCCAAAAATAAGTAAACGTTGAAAAAAAAAATTAAAAAAAAAAAAAAAGAATTCATAGAGGCATCAATCAGAATATATTGGGCTATGCTGTGAAAACCAACAGATAAAACATTTACAGTGGTTCTAAATAGTGAGAATTACTCCTTGACCAAGCTCCATGTCCTCTGTGGGTTGGCAAGGTTAACAGAGGCATCATCTTGACACAAGCTTCCATGATCACAGAAGTAGGTACAAGAGAATATGGCATGTACGTTCTGGGACTTAATACCTCTGCCTGGAGGTGACACATAGCACTTCCATTCATGTTTTATTGGCCAAAGCAAGCCACAAGCAATATCTGACTTCAAGTGACAGGCAAGTCCAATCTTACCACATGTCTGGAATGAGCGTACCCTGCATCTGTAAATAGTCCTACTGACTAACAGAACCTACCCTTTGAATTTTAATATTCAGGTCACTATCCTTTCCAGTATATACTTACCTGCCCTAGAAGGAAGAAAACCCAAAAGCTCCACCTAATTTTTACTCAGCCTCAAATCCAGTGCTTTGAAATCATTTGTATTAAGTCCAATGTGTTTTTTCTTGGTTTGAAAAAGTCAGAAAAAAAGAAAAGTTATCTGTCTTTAATAAACGCTATATAAGTAATGAATGAGGGAAAACATAATGGTGACAAAACAGCCCCATTCTAGTGTTACAGACAAATAGCAATCCTGAAATCCCACAAAGCAGGCATTGCAAGGAGCCCCTACCTTCAGCAAAGGGTTGGGTAGAAGTGGTCCGTCATTAGACTCCTAGACTACTCCCTAGGGATAGCTTCTTCACGTGGCTGGACACTTTAATCCTTGACTCTATGGCTACATCTTTGGGGCTGGGCGGATTTCTTAGTTGGCTTTCCATCTCTAGAAGATTGAGGTCCCAAGGTCCATTTTAATTAAGTATTTAATAGTCATACTTTTTTTTAGTTTAAACTCTTGACATTTTAGTCAGTATACAAAGTTTAGCTTCAACTCTTTTAAAAACTTAGGTGTATTCTTATCTATTTGATAATATTAAATTCCATGTGCTATAATTCTTTTAGATACATGCCTTTCTCTCTAGCTTTAATTATAGGTATCTTGCACCTCTAAGGTGTCCATGACATGACTAAAACTTTTACCTTTTCTCCCTGAGCTATTACTGAGTATCACCATACTAAATTTAAAGAACTTAACAACATGAAGACTTATAGCCCTTATCTGATCCATTCTGTATAACCCAAGTTTTAATCGGCTGCATTGAGAAGTTTCCTTTCCAAACTGACGAGGACTCAAGTACTGAACTCTTCACGTCCTTTTTATTCCTGTTAGAAAATTTGCTACTTGAAAATATTTTTTTATAATTTTATTCCTATAAATAGCATTTAATCCATATTAGTAGTATCCTGTTGTCCAGTCCCGTGACCGGAAGTCTCAGACTCATTAGAGACGTTATCTTCCTTTCAGGTGATCTCAGATAAGCATTTAATAAGACACTTTGCAAATAGAAAACCTATTATTATTCTTTGCATATAGTAAAGACATGGTATATACCTACTGGTATACTGGTAAAATAATAGACATCATTCATTTATTTACACATTTATTCAGTTGATTTATGCACAAATATATTAGATGCTTATCCAATATTACATGTACCTCTGAAATACAAATCATATATTAATAGTAAACAGTAGGAAATAAATTTGTTCACTATCACATGTATCATTAAAAAGAGTATACTATAACATGTTCACTGGAAGTTTGAATATTTTCAAGCTCTTATGTATTGATTATAATGCCCAGACATGATTTAAGGAGTTTCAATGAATTGAATAATTAATCAACACTGACAACATATCTATGTTAAATTCTTTAGAGCTGATCAACAGTATCACTGGAGCTCTTCAAGGTAGATCAGCTCTTCACCTGATTTCGGGGGCATGGGTGATGGTGATGCAGAAGGTATAGTTGCATGGGTGACAAGTCAGGCTTGGTCACATTAGCAAAATTTCTTCCAACCTATCCAATCTATTTTAACACTGAATTAAAAAAAATCTTAGTGATTCATGGAATTACTTTTTTTTTTTCCCTTGGGGATCCTAGGTGGCTCAGTCAGTAGTGTGTGACTCTTTATCTCAGCTTAGGTCATGATCTCACAGTCGGTGAACTCAAGTCCCACATTGGGCTCCATGCTGACAGCATGGAGCCTGCTTGGGATTCTCTTTCTCTCCCTCTCTCTCTCTGCCCCTCCCTCACTCACTCGTGTGTGTGTGTGTGTGTGTGTGTGTGTGTGTGGGCACGCGCGCGTACACTCTCTCTTAAAAATAAATAAAATAGGGGCGCCTGGGTGGCGCAGTCGGTTAAGCGTCCGACTTCAGCCAGGTCACGATCTCGCGGTCCGTGAGTTCGAGCCCCGCGTCAGGCTCTGGGCTGATGGCTCAGAGCCTGGAGCCTGTTTCCGATTCTCTGTTTCCCTCTCTCTCTGACCCTCCCCCGTTCATGCTCTGTCTCTCCCTGTCCCAAAAATAAATAAACGTTGAAAAATAATAAAAAATAAATAAAAAAATAAAAATAAATAAATAAATAAATAAATAAAATAAACATTAAAATTTTGGTCTTAAAATATTTCCATGAAATACACAGTGAAATTACATTTAATAGTGTTTCTTTTAGCAAAACACAAACTTGAATTACTAAAGTCATAATTGTGCATACATTTTAGCTTTTTACTTATTTTCCCTTTCTTGGTTATATTTAATATTTTTCATGGATTTTGAATTTTATTATACCTAATTATTTAATAATGCTGTGGCAGTGGTTCTCAATCTGGGATAATTTTGTTCCCCAGTGGACATTTGGTAATATCTAGAGACATTTTTCGTTGTCATTACATCAGGGATAGGGTAGGGGAAGATGCTGGCATTTTATGGGTAGAGGCCAGGGATACTGTTAAATATCCCATGATGGCCCCCAAACAAAAAATTATCCAGCCCAAAATGGCAATTTTCCAAAGTTGGAAAACTCTGTACTAGAAAGTTCTACTGACTTGACCTTTAGTTCAACTCTCCAAATTTTGGAAGTGAAAACTGATTTCAGGAAGCCTCAAAGGCTATGTAGTTTAAGGTACAAGACAGGAACATCAAACGGTGAGCACTGAGAAAGATGGATCTGGCAAAAGGGTTCTCAGGGACTTCTATCCTGAGAATTTTAAAATTCTAAGTCCCATGCAGATTCTTTCCTAAAAAGACATATAATATTAATGTTGAAAGAAATGTAACTAATGTGACCGAGCCTGACTTCCCACCCATGCAACTATACCCTCTGCATCACCATCACCCATGCCCCCCAAATCAGGTGATCTTCCACCTTGAAGAGCTCCAGTGATACTGTTGATCAGCTCTGAAGAATTTAAATGTTTGTTAAGCCTCAACTTTCTTCCTGTTATTTTTGCCCTTTGATTCCGGAGTAGGCATGAACAAGTTTATTCCCTATGCTGGAGACATTCCAATATTTAAAAATAGCTATCATGCCAACATTACTTATCTCCACCAGTCTCTACCCACATTTTCTACATTCATATACCTTCAGGGTATGCTACTATTCCTCTATGTAGCACCACTACACTACATGCCTCAGAACCGCACATTACATAGGTATATATAATGGGTGCTTCAGAACCATCTTAGTCAGAATCTGCCTAAGTATAGCATTCACTCTTTCAGTACCGTATTCCAATTGTAATCCAAGTAATATAGGACCCACCTGAGCTAGCAATTACTGCTCTGGGGATATTATGCTGCTGTTCAGGTAGCTGAAAATTAAAAAGTTACTTTTTAAACTGGATGACATGAAACTGGAACCTGAAGCCATTTTCTCCACTTTTTCATGCTCTAGTGATGGCTAATAAAGACACTTAGAGTCTTTCTTTCCTTTTGATTCAGGGTTGTGGTTTTTGTTTTTTTTTTTTATTTTATTTAGGTTACTTTTTTATCCATTCCAAATGTTTATTTTTTTTTATTTGAGTATAGTTGAAACACAATATTACATTAGTTTCAGGTGTACAACATAGTGATTTGTGATTCAACAAGTTTAAACATTATGTTATGCTCACCACTAAGTGTAGCTACCATCTGTCCCATTACATCGCTGTTACAGTATCATTGACTATATTCCTTATGTTGTCCCTTATTCATTCCATAATTGGAAGCCTGTATGTATCTCCTACTTCCTTTCATTCATTGTCCCTATCCTACCACCTCCCTTCCCTCTGGCAACCATCAGTTTATTTTCTCTATTTAGAGGGCTGATTCTGCTTTTTATTTGTTTATTCATTGGTTTTGTTTTTAGATTCCACAAATGAGTGAAATCCTATGGTATTCATCTTTCTCAGTGGGACTTATTTGAATTAGCATAATACCCCTGGGTTAATATCAAAGACTCCAAATCTTTGAATATCACAAGATCTGGATTCTTACAGATTCCATTTGCAGCTCACAGGCTATTTGAATGTGGGAAGCTACTCAAGCTCTCTGGGTTTCAGTTTCCCCAAGTATAAATTGGGAGTAACTTTACAAACCTTATAAAATGGTAATAAGGATTAAGTGAGTGAAAACTTGTTAAAACACATAGAATGGCTTGACCTATAGTAAGCGCTGAATAAGTATGTGCTGAAACAAACAAAATAAATGATATTTCCAATGAAATCATGATGACCAGAATCCCAGATAAAACCAGTTCTTCCCAGACTCCAACAAAACGCATATTTCATCTCTATAAGTAGAGAATCGAACTGAATTTTGACAGAGAATGTATGTTGAGTTCATGATATAATGCTCTAACTCTTCATGATTAATATCTTTCTTCTGACTGACAGCCACAGGAATCCCTATCAACCATGAAAGCAGCATGAATCATCCAAAGCTTTAAGAAAATGGAAATGTGTGTGTTTTTAAAAGGTGGTATAATTTTGTTACAGGGGTGCATTAAGAATGGATTGCTCGTGAGGATGTACACTGTCGAAATAGTACACCTACCACGTAACACGGACCTAGATACTTTTTCTAACCCCTTATTCAACAAATATTTTCAGACATATTTGTTGATAGATTTTTCTACATTAGCACTTTCTCACTTAATTCAGTGGGATCATAGAATTCACTGAAGGAAACTGATTATATAAACTGTGTAACATTATTAGGGCACTGATGACTCCCCAGTGTCTGTATAACATGTGTGCATGAAACCATTCCTTACTCTGCAAATCAAAACATACCTGCCATGGTCCATCAAGCCTCAGAAAAGAATGATGCTTAGCATCAGGGCAAGGAATGGATGTTCCCCGTCATAAGCTGAAATGCAATATTTAGGCTTTCCCTAGATAAAACAGACTCTACCTGTTTTCTCCCAGTTTGAAGCCTAATCCACATCCCCACTTATACATTCTGTTGTTAGATTTACTTGTCCCTGCTGATATATTTGATGACTTCTGTCATTCTGCCTCTTTTACATATATGACAAACTTGATACCAAGCCTAGCAAAAATGAATAACATAGAGGGATCTGATGGCTCTTCATTTTGAAAGCGGATGTCTGCACATGGATGCAGGTCCTACCCATACCACACCTGCCCCCCATTTTAGTAGCTGTGGACATTTTTGAGTCTTGATATAATTTGATGGAATTCAAACTCTTACTGGCTGGAAGAATCTTAAAGAGATTTTATTGGACACATGGGCATCCAAATTATTCACTCAGATTTATAAGCAGGAATATTAGAATTTCTCCACTTCTCCAAAATTCCTTCTTTTTCTATCACCATGGCAGTGAGAGTAATCAAAGGGGAAATAGCATAGTTCTCTGATGTTATCTTGTCCAGGGGCCTTGATTCACTTTGTGATTTGCCAAGAGTTTTTTTTTTTTTTTTCCACTATGAGTAAGTTATGCTTTATGCTTTGAGGAAGAAAATTTCTTTAATTTTTTTTTATCATTAGCATCGGTTCCCTGAGAGAGTCCGAGAAGGAATTTTGGAAATAACAGTGCTATTCTGAAGCATTAAATTCATTAACTGAATCAAATAGAAGTCATGACACAAATTCTATGCAAATTTATATCTACTTAGTATCATTCCAAAGTGAGGAATCTTGGTACATAGGGAGAAGGTTATAGATTTGAAAACATTTATGTTATATAATTTAGCAAATTATTGTTATAAATATCTGTCCTCTGTAGTCTTTTTAGTATAGTCCTCAATAGATGTGAGTCAGTTCCTAATTAGGAAAATTAAGACAAAATTGGGATCTAGTCAATGAACCCCTGGAGACTAGAACTGAGTGGAAGATTAGGAATAAATTTCAGGAAAGGGTATAAACAAATGTGGA
The DNA here is from genome assembly GCF_014898765.1 of Herpailurus yagouaroundi. Taxonomy (NCBI): domain Eukaryota; kingdom Metazoa; phylum Chordata; class Mammalia; order Carnivora; family Felidae; genus Herpailurus; species Herpailurus yagouaroundi. Next base: position 37,853,150 of record NW_024412394.1, on the reverse strand, counting down.
AATTCAGACAGGCCGAGTGGAAGAAGAAAGTTTGTGGAAGCATGAGAAAGTTTAGGTCACAAGCACAGGTTGAGTTGAACCAGGAACTAAATGTCACAGGAATGAAGGCAGGTTTAAAATCAGGGGCTCAGAAAAGAGACTAGATTATATGAAGTTGTAAACAGGTAGAGAGAGAGAGAGAGTGAGAGAGAAAACGATATGCTAAATTAACTTAAATTTAATTAAATTAAGTTAAATTAAATTCTATTACATTAAATTAAAAAGAGCAGCTACCAGACCTAGACAGAATTCTCCCAGATTCCTATAGCTGCTATATATTTCTACCACATCATTTGAGGCACTATTGATATCCTCCCTATCCGTATCCCCTCACTGCTATACATGTACATGCATGCACATGATATAAACATACACACAAACCTTACTAGAGACACCAAGTAGTCCTTGGTACCAATCTGTGCCCTTTCTGTCCTTCCTACTAGAATGCAAGCTTTTTGAAGGTAGGGGTTTTGTCTGTTTTGCACACTGTGAAATCTTCAGTGCCTAGGGCAATGTCTTGCATGAAGCTGAATAACTGAGCTTATTTCTTACCTGTAAATTGTCATGTCTTTGATAGACTTCTACCAACTATAAACAGCATTATATGAGCAACCTTCAAGAAGTCACCTTTTCATAAGCTGCCACAATCTTGGGGTAGCCAATGGACAACAGTCACTTATAAGTAGCTTATTCATCTGCCACCATGCCTAATAGTACTGTTGACCTCAACCATCACCAAAAATTCATTTCTTCCTGGTCATGATTCTCACCCAGTTTTTTTTAATGCTGCCTCCATACGCCTTCTAATTCCATACTTCTGCTCCATGAAATTCAAGTTATGTATTCAGCAAAATTAAAATGCCCTTGCTTTCAATTATTTTCTGTTAAGGACACCACTTTCCTTGCAGGTTTCTCAAAGATGGGCTGTTTTACCAGGTCTCTCAAGGCCAGGAGGTGGGGTTAGTGGTATTCTTGCTAAATGTTCCCCTAAGACTGTTAGTCCCACCTTCTGCCAAAATTTTCTTGGTGGTATCCTGCTTCAATGAAGGGCCTGCTCAAATACCCTGGTTTTTGGAACTCACTTGAAGTTTTTATGAGCCTTTCCCTACTTGAAAATATATCTCCTGGTTTGGGATCAATCTTCAGACTTATATTCTACTAGGGCATCCTTTAAATGTTTAATTGCAAGCCTTGTTCCAACTTGACATCAGTTCTCACATAACTCTGTGATGTTGCTTGCGCTCCTATGCTTTTGCTTTTCACATTCTGACCTTTTCCCAGTAAGAGAGCCTCAGTTCTGACAATTAATTACTGTGACTGGTAGCCTTGGTTAATTGTTGCAATTGCTTTTTCCATAGTAATAACCCAATCATTTGCCATGGTCAGCATGTGTAATGATTGTTTCATTTAGAAGTGATTTCCTAGTTTGGATAAAAGAGTTGACAATTATATTTACTGAAATACATTTCTCATGTGCTATCCAAGCCAATTAAACCACCCAAAGTCTTGTTGCTTTTATTAAAGCAGTTCTAATCCATTTATTCGAGACGGTTTAAATGGGCACTGTGAGTCAAAGAATGATGATTTAACCTAAAAATTTCAAAGTAATTTCAATACAAAACAAGGCATTCATTAATCCAACATTATCAGACCTTAGAAAGTGGTGAAGTTGGGTTAAATCAATGTTAACTTTTTAAGGTATGTAAGATTTTTTTTGCCATTTGGTTTAAATATATCCATAAAACACAATAGTCTTCGAGTTTGACTCAATACTTGAACAAAGTAGAAATAATTATTGTATTTTGAATGTTAGAGCATAGACTATCTTACCAAAAATAATACATGATACAGGTATCCTCTCTCCATTTCTTTCCTGCAACCAAATTTCATCTATTATGTGTTGCAAAGTGTCTCTTATTTCCTTTCTTATTTTTTTAACATTTAAACTTCTTTTTTTTTTTTATTTTGAGATACATGTAGATTCTCATACTGCTGTAAGAAAAATTATCCACCCCCAAAATCCCATGTACACTTAACCCAGTTTACACACTGGTAACAACTTGCAAAACACAATATCACAACCAGAATATTGACTTTGATACAATCAATATGCCATCACCTTATGGATTACTTTGTACCCACACAGGTTTTGCTCCGTTTTCTCTCCCATCATACTTACTTACATCCTAAAAACTAATAATTAACTCTGCATTCTGTAATTTTTCATTTCAAAAATGTTGCATGAATGGAATCATGTAATATGTAATATTTAGATATTGACATTTTTAAAACTCAGCATAATTATTTAGAGATTCATCCAAATTGTTGTGTGCATCAATACTTTGCTGGGTTTTTTTTAACATTTATTTACTTTTGAGAGAGAGAGACAGAGTGTGAGCAGGGGCAGAGAGACGGAGACACAGAATCCGAAGCAAGTTCCAGGCTCTGAGCTGTCAGCACAGAACGCAACGCTAGGCTCGAACTCACAGACCGCAATATCATGACCTGAACTGAAGTCAGACGCTTAACTGACTGAGCCACCCAGGCACCCCAATACTTTGCTCTTCGTTATTGTTGATTAGTACTCCATGATTTGGATGTTTCAGTTTGTCTGATTGTTCTCCAACCAAGGATATGTGGATTGTTTCCATTTTGGGACTAATATAAATAAAATTGCCCTCAACATTCATTTATAGGTTTTTTTGGGTTAATATAAAATTTTTGTTTCTCCATTGTATGTTTAGTTTTTTAAGAAGCTGTCAATTTTTTTTTCCAGATCAGCTGTACCATTTTTACACATTCCACCAATTTCACCACATCCTCATCAGCCTTTAGTGTTGTCACTACTTTTTACTATAGTCATTCTGATAGGTGTGTACTGAGACCCCACTATTTTAATTTGTATTTCCTAATGGTTAAGGATAGGACATGTGCTTGTTTACATGTGCTTATTTTGCCATCTATACATCTTCTTCAGTGAAATGTCTTTTCAGATTTTTGTCTATTTTCTAATTAGGCTGTCTTTTAAATGTTTGTTTTTATTGTTGAGTTTTAGCAGTTCTGTATATATTCTAGAAACTAGACCTTTGTTAGATATATGTTTTGTAAATATTTTCTTCCAGTCTGTAGCTTGTCTTTATATCCTCTTAATGGGGTCTTTCACAGAGCAAAAGTAATTTGATGAAGACCCATTTACCAAATTTTCTTTATATGGATTTTGCCCATGGTGTCAAGGCCTCTTTTCTTAGACATAAATTCTGAAGATTTTTATGCTGTTTCTTGTTAAAAGCTTTATAATTTCATATTCTACATTCAAATATGTTATCCAATTGAGTGCATTTTTCTATAAAATGTGAGGTATAAATTGAGATCCTTTCCCCCCAGCACAAACAAATTGCTCCAGTACCGTTGTTCAAAAGTCCATCCATCTTCCAATGATTCCATCTGTGCCTTTGTCAAAAATTAGCAGGCCATACTTTTATGGAGTGATTTCAGGGCTCCCTAGTCTGTTTAATTCATCTATGTATATGTCCCTCTGCCAATACCACGAGTCTTGTTTACTGCAAATATATAAGAAGACTTGAAATTAGTTAGGCTTTTTATTCCACTTTATTTTCTTAAATTGTTTTAGCTATTTGAATTCCCTTGTTTTCCTATACAGAAAACTTGCTTGGATTTTTACGGAAATTATATTAAACTTATCAATTAAAGGAGGATTGACATCTTTACTATGTTAAGTCTTCCAACCCATGAACATGATATGTCTTCCCATTTATTTACATATTATTTGATTTCTTTCAGTATGTTATAATTCTCAGTATGCAAGAACTGTACACATAATTTGCTGGGATTATTCTTGAGTATTTCATTTAGTTTTGAGTGACTTTAATGGTATCTTTAATTTCAGTGCTGATGTGTTCTTATCTAGTATATACAAATTCAGTTGATTTTTTTTTTTCTGTCTATCTTGTGTTCTGTATGTCTGTTGTGTCAGGTCTCAGACCACTGATAACAATGCTATGGGCTAGAAATGCCTGAGGCATTCACTGGGCCCATATCATTTGTGGTAAACTCCTATAGACATTTCTCTAACAGAAGCCAACGTTGAGGCTGAACCAGCCTTTGTGGTTCTTTTATTATTGCAATATGCACCTTAGCAAAAAACTTTTAAGGACTTTTAAAGGACACTTCAGTGAACAAGATTTATTACTCATAATCCTGGAGGATATATGGAATCTCTGTGGATATATGGACCTCACTGTGAGGTCATGGATAGAGGAGGAGAGAGCATGTATCTGAGGCTCTGCTTTTAATAGGGTGAAGGGTGAAGTGCCTAGGGTTTAATGAGTTTACTCTTTATTGGCAAATTTAAAGCATAAGAGTGGAAGTTAGAGCACAGGAAGGGAAAAGTAGGGTCACTCAAGTTGTCAGTTATCTAAGTTACCCAGGGCTTTCTTAAAAGGGGAACTTCAGGGTGGGGGCAGCCTATTTTTTTACTTAATTGTTTTGCTAGTAGCTGTGTCTTACAGCTAGCAATATGTTTATTTGAGAAGGATGTCTTTGAAATGGGTGGCTTTGTAATCAAAAGCTTAATATCAAGCACTTACATTATAGTAAAAAGCTTAATATCAGGAACTTACACTATAATGTCATGATTTTAGTGAATGCACTTATTAGTTCTAGGTGTCTTTCATAGAATTCTTCCAATCTACAAAATCTATGCCTACATAGACAAACATGTCATCTGAAAATAGAAACAGTTAATTGCTTTTTAGCCTTTGGCTAGGATTAAGTATAAAAGTAAAGACTTTTTTTTTTTTTCTATTCAATCTTTGTATGGTTTTATTTCTTCCTTTTAAAAAAAATCTGATGACACTGGCTGGTATTTCAAAAAAAAATGTTAAGTGAGAGTGTATATTGTTGCCTTGTTTTCAATCTTAGGAAAGGCAAATTATCCATTTTTTTTCTTTTGTTGCTTGAACTTTTGGTGTCATATCTTAAAAACCATTACCTTAATCTACAGTAGCAAAGATTTACCCCAATGTTTCTTCTAAGAGTTTTATGGTTTTAGTGTTTACATTTGGGTCTTTAATCCATTTTGAGTTCATTTTTTTGTATGTGGTATGAGATAGGGGTCAAACTTTTTTCCTTTTAATATGGATATCCATTTGACATTCCATCATGATTTTTTGAAAGGACTCTTCTTTCTCCAATTGTGTTGTCTTGATATCTTTGTTGAAAATCAATTGACTGTAACCGTAAGGTTTTATTTTCGGTTTCTCAATACTATTCCATAGAGCTTTATGCCAGTACATACTCTTGATTACTGTAGATTTGCAGTAAGCTTTGAAATCGAGAAATGTGAAACCTCTAATTTCTCTCTTTATCAAGATTGTATTGACTACTCTGAGCTCCTTGCATTTCCATACAAATTTTAGGAAAGCCTATCAATTTCTAAAAACAAAAACAAAAACAACAACAAAAAAACCCCAAAACACCTGGAATTCTGATAGGATATGATAGGATTGGCAACGAAAGTATAGATCAATTTGAAGAGTTTTTCAACTTGAACCACATTAAGTCTTCCAATTCATAGGCTTAGGATGTTTTACAATTTATTTAGATACTCTTTAATTGCTTTCAGTGTTATTCCGTGGTTTTAAACGTGCAAGTCTTGTACTCCTTTTATCAAACTTATTCCTAACTGTATTATTCTTTTGATGGTTTGTAAATGGAGTTGTTTTCTTAGTTTCTTTTTCTTTCTTTCTTTTTTCTTTCTTTCTTTCTTTCTCTTTTTTTTTTTTTTTTTTTTTT
>NW_024412394.1:37783266-37847197 GCF_014898765.1 Herpailurus yagouaroundi | reverse complement strand
TTTTTTTTTTTTTTTTTTTTTTTTTTTTTTTTTTTTTTTTTTCTCAAGAGAGAGCACAAGTAGGGAGAGGGGCAGAGGGAGAGAGAGAGAATCATAAGCAGTCTCCATGCTCAGCATGGAGCCCAACACAGGGCTTTGGTCCCACAACCCTGGGGTTATGACCTGGGCTGAAATCAAGAGTTGGACACTCAAATGACTGAGCCACCCAGGTGCCCCTCTTAGTTTCATTTTCTAATTGTTCATTGCTAGTATGTAAAACTAAAACTGACTTTTTTATATTGATCTTGGACTTGCAAACTTTCTGAATTAATTAGTTCTAATAGTTCTTTTATGGATTCTCTAGGATTTTCCACATGTCATGTGTAGATTTAAAAATATATATATTTCTTCCCTTCCAATCTGGATACCTTTTTTTTCCCCTTGACTAATTGCTTAGCAAGAACTCCCAGTGCAATGTTGAATAGAAGTAGTGAAAGTATACATATTTGTTTTGTTCCTTATCTAAGGGACAAAGCATTCAGTCTTTACTATTAAGTGTGATGTTAGCTGTGGCTTTTCCATAGGTATATACAATAGGATGAGAACATTTTCTTCTACTTCCAGTTTATTGACTGTTTTTATCATGGAAGGGTAATGGATTCCATGAAATGAGTTTTTTCTAAACCTACTCAATGATTGCCTGTTTTTGTCCTTTATTCTGTTAATATGCTGTATTGAATTGATTTAGTTTCATATATTGAACCAACTTTACATTCCTGTGATAAATCCAACCAGGTCATGTATATAATCTGAGTCTTTCTATTTTTTTTCACTCTTTTTCTTTCTGTTTCTCAGGGTAGATAGTCTCAATTGACTTCTCTTCTAGTGCACTGTATGCTTATTTTTTTTAGTTCACATCCATTGCTTAGCCCCTCTGGTGATCTTTACATTTCAACTCCTGAATTTCCATTTGGCTCTTTTTAAAATAACTTTTTTCTCACTGGTATGTGGTGGTACAGTGCTCTCATACTTTTATTTAATTGCATAGACATGTTTCCCTTCACAGTTTCAACATATTTATAATGGTTTATTTAAAGTCCACTTTGAGTAAGTCCCAACATCTGGCCTACTTCAGGCACAAATTCTATTGACTTTTTTTGTGTGTGTATAAGCTGTAGTAATTTTTTATTTCTTTGCATGCTTCATAATTTTGTGTTGGAAACTAGATATTCAAATAATAATATGGCTACACTGGACCTCAGAATCCTTCTTCTCCAAACCAGGATTTGTTGTTGCTGCTGAGTATTGTTCTTGTTGCTGTTTATTCGTGTAGCAACTTTCTCAATTAATTTTGTAAAGTCTGTATTCTTTTAGATATGTGGGAATTGAAGTTTTGCTTGATTACTTTAGTTGTCAGCTAATGCTTGGATAGATAGATTTCCCTAAATATCTTGAATCAATGTGTCTCCTAGCCCTGTGTACTGAGGTAGCCTTTCAACACTCCAGTTTTGCTTTTCGCTTGCACCAAGCCTCAAGGTCAGTCAGACATGAGAGATTAGGGCCTTCTCAGGTCTTTCCTTGGCATGTTCATAGCTCTGATCATATGTAGAATGTTCTAGGTTCTCAAGAATATTTCAGAGCTTTTCAAATCTCTTAATGGAAATATCTTAACCAAGTATTTATTTTTAAGGTTTTTTTGTCAGTTTCTTGTTACTCCAGCTGGAATCTTCATTGAAGGCAGCTGTAAAATTAAATGATTATCACTGATCATTTTTTATAAATGCCATAGGGTTTTGCAATGTGTACAAAGCAGTCTCTGAATCAGCTCAAATAGAGAAAAACTTTGAGAGTGGAGCCGGAGCCTTTTATGGAGCTTCCAAACAGATCAAATAGTGACAGTTTTCTGAATATGAGACTTCAGAGGATCACCAAACTCATTCTGCTCTTTACAGTGGTTGCTAGGCTGCTGATTTTTACAACTACTGTATTCTCAAGATTACCGGCCTTCAAGGCTGTCATGGAGTTGGGAAAAGGGGAATGGGAATAGGGCAAGGTAAAATACCATAAAATTTGCTATTCTTACCAAGATACAACCAGTTTTTCTTCTTTTTCTTTATTTTTTAATAGTTAAAAACTCAATATTTTTTGGTTGAAGGAGAGTAGGAGATACAGGCTTCCAGTTACGGAATGAATAAGTCATGGCAATAAAAGGTACAGCATAAGGAATACAGTCAATGCTCTTGTAATAGTGCTGTATGGGGACAGATAGTAGCTGAACTTATGGTGAGCACGGCATAATGTATAAACTTGTCAAATCACTATTAGAACCAGTTTTTCTTGAAAAAAAATGTTCCTTAGATTATTGTAAGCCTTGGGTTAATTTCCATAATTCTTAATTTTGGAACTGAGTTCTAAAAAGTTGATTGTGACAATTTTTGACAGTGTTATTATTGCTTTCAAGGAGGAGTAAACTTTCAGAGTTTCTTATTCTGCTATTTTAGATATGTTCTATATCCCGATTACTTTTAATAATAGCTTCAAACATGCTGTCAAAATTGTCTTAATGAAATCCACCTTGATTAAGTCAAAGGACAGTTGTTTGCGTATAGAATAAAATAAAATGCTCTATCTAGTTCAGTGTTCAAACTTCTCAAAATTCTGACCTAACCAATCTTCAAAACTTAATTTTAAATATATTTTTTATATATCTCATCCTCTCAGGCAATCGCTGATAATTCACTTACTTCAATTTGCTTTTAAATCAATTTCTTTGCAAGATAAAGGTACATATATTTGGGATGCCCTTTGTATCTTCCAACTCTGCATGGCCAAGCAAAAATACCACCAACTCTTATGAAGATTTTGCTTAGTAACCTAACCATAAATACTCTTTTATAAACTCCTAAAGTAGTTGTTTTCCCTAGCAAATATAGTAATTTCTATTATGCTTTTATATCTTACTTCATAGCAACTTTTCTTTAAACTTCTGTTTTTTTCATTAGATAAAATCTTAGAACATAGGATAATATTACATGTAGCCTTGGAAACATGTCAGGCATTTAATAAATGCTTCCTGACTGATTGAATGTATATATTAATAAGTGAATAAAATATGCATAAATGAATATTTTTATCTCTTCTAGAGAAAGAATTATTTCTAATTTTTATTTTTCCCATGTATATAATTGGAATGTGTATAATTGGAATGTATTCAATTACTAATCTGAACAAGACACTATTTTATAATGTTTAAGTTGAAGTTACACTTACTGGTAATTTCCACATATTTTAACATTTTAAATATTTACAGAGATGATTGGACATAGACATAGACAATTAAGTAATTTTTAACCAAATTATTTTCTAATGTCAAATACTTATGTTTGGGCTACAATATCTAGGGTGCTAAAAACCTTCTTCTTGCATGTGTGTACCTAAATCATATTGACTATAATCAGTGTTATGGATTCCTAACAAAGAACATTCATATTATGTGGCCTGCAATACTATAGTCATTTTATTTGTTGATTGCACATATGCATAAAAGAGGCAAAGGCAACTATGTTGGTGGAATTTTTGATATATGAAGCACCAGAAGAATGAGAATCAAGAAACATCAAATGTCAATCCATGACCAGTTATCATCAAAAAGGATTTAGATTCTGCTAAAAAAACACCATAGTCCCTCTATTACTAGAATAAAATCCCTCTTGGGAAAACTTTCTATTCTTTATTTTTCAAGTACTGTTAAATGATTTACTTTGAATAATGGAAAGGATATAGTCTAAAGTTTACTCAAATTTTTATTGCAAAGTATAAACAAATAATATCTTGATTGGATTAGTGATAAAACATAAAGTAAATAATGTTTAGAGATTACTGATAATATAAGCTTGGAATTTGTTGCAATATACTTGTAACTAGAGTTGAACTAAAGCAATATAGCTCCTTTTTTTGTCAGATAATCTCTCTTCTCAAAATTTCCCTTTCACTAACAATCTGTAATATGGTTACAGTGCAGCTTTTCTATATTTATCCTAATGATTGGCATTTTCTGAAAATCATTTTATGAAAAGAAGTCCTACACTCGTATTTATTTTGATACCCAACCTTTACAATGGGACACGAATGTCCTAAGCTCTCATTTTTCCGCCATTTGAAGATTTTAGAAATGAATGTGTGCTCCCAAGAGGGGTACTGAGGATTTGCTTTTGCAGTTACTATGCCTGTATTTCTTCCTTCCAATTTCGTCACAAAAATACTTGTTTTTTAAGAGAGACAGAGAATTAAAAATATTGCTCAAGGAGGAGAAGATCCAATTCCAAGATGTATCCAAAGAAAGATGGCAGCTTCCAGTCAAAATTGATGAGCCGCAGCAGAAAGATAATAAAACATCCTCTATCTTTAACATAACATTATGAGTATGCTGCCTAAGGAAGTAATTTATGCTCAAATTCCTACCGATAAAGGGTTATTGAAAATATATTTGTCGGGGCGCCTGGGTGGCGCAGTCGGTTGAGCGTCTGACTTCAGCCAGGTCACGATCTCGCGGTCCCTAAGTTCGAGCCCCGCGTCAGGCTCTGGGCTGATGGCTCGGAGCCTGGAGCCTGTTTCCGATTCTGTGTCTCCCTCTCTCTCTGCCCCTCCCCCGTTCATGCTCTGTCTCTCTCTGTCCCAAAAATAAATAAATGTTAAGAAAATATATTTGTTAAAGGATATATACAGTAATAATAAAAACGAGAATCTCGTCTGAGCACGTGGGCCTCACAAGGTCCTAGGAATGCTACACAGTTGGCTCATAAAAACAGGAATGGAGTTTGGGAAGTGACCTGGGTATTGAGTTTACAGCTCATCATTGGGTCCGCAGCTCTCTCTTTTTGTGTTGGACTATTATGTTGACTTTGGTAAATCTTGCCTCTTCTTCTATTGCTCTCGTCTCTGACAAACACCTTCTCTTGATTCCCCTTTGCTTTGCTTCATTGCTTCAATTTACTCACTGTCTCTGCTTCCTCTCAGTTGCTGCTAATTACTCTTCCTCATATCATCTGCTTAATGGCCTTTTCCCCTGTGTGTATTTTGGCTTCTGCCCCCTGCCACCAGCCAGTCACTCTGTATGTCCTCAATTCAGATTGATTCAATTCTGAATCAAAATGCAGGTTTAGGATCAAGGGCACAAGAGGCTTGAAATTTGAACTGCATGAGGGGAAACCTCATGCTTTAAGACCAAAGGGAAAAAGGTGAGATAGATACTTCTGTTAGGTTGGGGACAAGAAGTTGAGAGCGATCATGTTTAATGATTTTTGCTTCCTTAACTGAGTAAGAGCCCTGACTGCTAAGAGCAAGGCGCAGGGTTTGGATAAGGAGCTTATAGAGCTGTGGAGGCTTGGACTACTTTTAGAGGGGGATGGGAGAGGAACTGGCCAGGAACAGGTGGAAGCACGAATAGGTCGAGTTGAGAGCTGAGGTCTGACATCAGGTGCAGCCAATCTGCCAGTCCATTTGGATAATGTGATTTCTTTCTGATTGTGGGATTTCAGCACTACCAGTGCCGCCCCACCCCCCTTCAACTCCTTGGGTAGGAATGAAGAAGGCAGATGAAAGGATGCTTGGGACATCAACCACTTGCATTGAGAGAGAAGAAATGTTAGAAAGAGGCTGGGAAGATGGAGAGGTCAGGGACTGAAAGTCTTAAAGAAGTGGATGCCAGTGCAGAAAGATGGGTTATTTGGTTTAAAAAGTAGGACACTGGAATGAGGTGAGCAGATTTCAGAGGTGAGGCCATGATATGGTAGATTAAATCTTACCACAAGTTCTTTGCAGCTATTCTTTCCACTCTGCATTTGAGCTGGCCTTTGGACTCGCTGTTATCAATAGAATACAGATGAAGTCATGTTGGGCAAGTTCTGGAGTCTGGGCCTCAAAAGGCCTTATGGCTCCTGCCTTTCCCTGCTCTTGGGACACTGCCCTGGGACTGCCATAGCATTAAAAAAGCCCAAGATTGGGGCACCTGGGTGGCGCAGTCGGTTAAGCGTCTGACTTCAACCAGGTCACGATCTCACGGTCCGTGAGTTCGAGCCCCGCGTCGGGCTCTGGGCTGATGGCTCAGAGCCTGGAGCCTGTTTCCGATTCTGTGTCTCCCTCTCTCTCTGCCCCTCGCCCGTTCATGCTCTGTCTCTCTCTGTCCCAAAAATAAATAAACGTTGAAAAAAAAATTAAAAAAAAAAAAAAAGCCCAAGATGAAAGACTATGGAAAAAGATCCCCAACCATTCTAGCTGCTCTCAGCTGGGCACATCCTCCACCTGTTGCCCACCAAATGCAGCCCACAGGAGTGAGTCCAGTGGACACCAGCAGAAGGACTGTCCAATCAACCCACAGACTGATAAAAAATAATAAATAGTTGTAAAATATGGTGTATTTAAAAAAAATAAACCTGTCATGTTTGAGGCCCAGCTGGTATTCCATAGCAAGGGAGTATACAGGGTGAGGAAGGTGATGATCATGATGAAGATTATTGTAAAACTTGGACTTTTGTTCTGTGATGCAAAGCCATCCAACTAATGTGTGCAGGGGAATGACATGATTTGACCTGAGTTTTAAAAGGATCGCTCTTATGAATAGCTACAATATGACATTACACGTAAATATGATATGACATTGCTCTGTTTATTAGTTCACTGAAGACTGGTTAGCATATGAATACAAAAAAGTATGGATTTAGCCTTCACATTAATTGACTACTGTTGGCAGCTAAATTGGATAATTTGAGCCCGGATATAGACATTTTTGCTTCAGCTTTTGTAGATTAGATTTGCATTCTTATTAACTTAATTTTGCTTCTCCAAGCCTCTAAGTTACTTTTTCCAGTTATTGTCTGAGTTCACAGTTTCCCAAATTCTCCAAAATAGAGTCTGGGTCAAGTGAGAAACTATAAAAATGCAGATTTCTGTGTAACAGTAAATCTTTTTTTTTTTATATTTCAGAAATGCATCCTATAAACATAACCAAATGAAATAATTTTTTACAAATCTGAAAACTTTCAGGAACTCTCTCGCAAAATCTTTTTCTCTAAATTCTGTCAAACTATAATAAAAAAAACCCTCACTAATATAATGTTTGGGATAATAAAGATAAATGAAGAAAAATGATTTCTAAAAGAACTAGAAAATGCTGTATCATTTTAATTTACATTTACAAACTTCTACAGTGACCTCTTCTTGAATATGGCAACATTATCTTAACAAATAGCTAAATTTCTACTAAATTCAGTACAACAACCTATCTCTAACTTTTGCAGCAGCAAGACATATGGCATAATTAATTTTTACATTCAATTATCTATGTCTAAAAATACAATGAAATGCTAACTTTAAATTTGGCCAATATGTCCTCAGGCATGATTTTTGCACAACCCCATTATAAGGCATTATCTTGAATTTCTTGCTTGAAACTCAAGTGTTATCAGGAAGAAGCTTAAAAAATTACAAGGATGACAGGAAAAGAGTCAATAAGAAATTATAAATCAAGATAACTTTGGAAGTGCAAAACTCAGAGTCTGGAAGGAAATAGATGCTCAAAAAATCACTTCAGCATGATTTTGAGTCATTTCTCCAGGATTCAGACAAACATCTGTAGCAGGGTAGTATATTAAAATATTATTTTTTGTGTTATGTATTTCTTCATCCTCATATTCTAAGATGTTTTATAATTCCTTGCCTTAGAGAGATTTTCTGTTAGCAAAGCAAAAGTTGCTTCAAACTTCTATTCTGCACAAATTTTTATTTTCAAGTTTTCACTAACTTTAACTTCTATGCTAAGAGGCCAGCAAGGAAGACCAAGGGTGAGATTCATCCAGACTTATTAGTAAGTCTGTCTGGCCTTTACTGGGATCAGCACCTATGGTGATTTGACCTGGAGGACAGGCAGTACAGTACGTCAGGGAACCTACACATTGGTTTGAGTGTCCAAGGTCACCAAAGATTGGGGTACATCTAGTACTGCCCAGAGAAAGCATTGCACTGACCATTCTGGGCAGTTGAACCTCACTTGAGGTGTTTCCTTCATACCTTGCTGACTTTTACACAACTCTAGGGTAGCAGGAACCTCAATGTGGACTGAAATTGAATAGCCATCACTTTGCATAAAATGTTAACTGCAAATTCCTATCAGGTAGGTGAACCAGCTTGGGCTGTCTTACCCCAAATCAACTCTGACAAACTTGGCAATTGGAGTGCAGGGTGCAATTCGGTAACTACCCGAAACAACTAGATAACACAGAAAAATTGGGGGATACTGACGGCTTTCTTGAACTACTTTATGTTCGGTGATGAGGTGTGAGGCATTGCAGCCTGGGGCAAATGGAGGCCACAGACAGCAGCCAGAGGAAAGGTTAGGAGAAGCTTACACTATATTTAAGGAGATCAGTCTGTAGAGCGAGTTGCACTATTTCCCACCTATATTGTTATTTATTTTTAACTATAATTTTTTAAATTTATTTTTGAGAAAGAGAGGTGGGGGTGGGAGGGATAGAGAGAAAAGGAGACACAGAATCTGAAGCAGGCTCCAGGCTCTGAGCTGTCAGCACAGAGCCTGATGCAGGACTTGAACCCACAAGCTAGGAGATCATGACCGGAGCTGACGTTGGATGCTTAACTGAGTGAGACATCTAGGCGCCCCAGTTTTTAACTATTCTTACTCCTTTAGCTATCCTTAAAGCCATGTAAAAGTTTTGGAGGTTGGTGTGTTTGTTTTTAAAGCCCTTTCTTTTCTTTTATAACATCTTCATTTTGGTCTTTTTAGAAAGAATTTCCTCACTCCAAAGCAAGGAAGACTGTTCTCATATTTAATTCTAGCACTCTTATAGTGTTATTTCTACATTTAAATTTTGATCCATTTGGATTTTATTTGGGTGCATGGTAAGAAATACAGATCCAAATTTATCTGTTTTTCAGATATTTATCAAGTTGTCCCAGAACTATTTATTTTAATTATTATTTTTAACCATGTTAAAAACACATAATCAAAAATTGATGTTCTTAACCATTTTTAGGCATACGGTTCAGTGGCATTAAGTACATTTAGATTGTTGTGTCACCACTACCATCCATCTCCAGAACTCTTCATCTGAGTTAAATATACCCATTAAATTCATGAGTTAAATATACCCATTAAATAATAATAATTCTCCCTTCTTTCCTCTCTCAATCTCTGGTAACCACCATCCTACTTTCTGACATTTTATTTAGTATAATGTCCTCAGGTTCACTCATGTTGTAGCATGTGTCACAATTTCCTTCCTTTTTAAGGCTAAATAATATTCTATCATATGTACATACCACATTGTCTTTATCCGTGCATCTATTGATGGACTCTTGGATCATGTTCACATTTTTGTTTTGTGAATAATGCTGCTATGAACATAGATGTACAAGTATCTCTTCGAGTTCCTGCTTTTAATTATTTTGAGTAAATACCCATGGGTGGATTTGCTAGTCATATGGTAATTCTATTTTTAATTACAATTTTTAATATTTAAAATATATATGCAAACGAGTGTATATACATGTGTAGATATATATGAAGCTTCAATATTTATCTAAAACACTGAAATAAATACTAACAAATATGCCTTTAAAATTAAAATGTAATATATATACACATATATACATACATATACATATACATATACATATACATATACATATACGTATACATATACAGTTACATATACAGTACGAGTAGCAAATTAAAAACACAGGAGGTTTTGTGACTAGGTGGAAATTGTACTTCTAACATTAGCCAACGCCTTAAAGAAAAAAAATAAAGTTCTAAAAATTTGAAAGTGGAGGTGAAACTATTATTATTTACATGGAATAGCAATACATTAGATATGTATACGTATATAATACAATAAGCACACAATATAATAGTTATGAATCTGGATAAAATGTAGTATCAATACTTTTACGTAGGTTTGTGTGTATAGGTATGTATGTTTGTGAGTATATATAAACATATATTTACATACATATAATTATGCTAATATATACATATAAATTTCCATACTCATTTTAACAAAATATTTATTAGTACTTACTGTAAAATGCTTTTTAGATAGATATTGAAGCTTTGTTAAATGTGTTTTTTACTCACTGTGGAGCAAGTTATAGGATTAGATTTCGATTTTTCTGCATTAAATATGATAAAAGTCACACTAATAATATTACAAGAGTGAAGCTCTTTGCATTTCTAAAAATTCCATATTATCAAAGTGTATAATTATTTAATATGATGTGGTATCCTATTTGCTAATATTTATTGTGAAATTTTTTATCAATTGATCTATAGCTTATTTTAGACATTTTGGTATCGATTTTGTATTACTTTATGAAAACAATTCAAAGTATTTTTTTTACTTTTCTATGCTCTGGAAGAGATTAAATAACATTGATTCTGTTCTTTAAACATTTGGTAGAAGTGTCTTGTGGAAGCACAGGAACCCAAGGCTTTGGAAGGGAGGAGTTTAGCTCATTTGCAAATTTCTCTGTCCCTTTGTGGAAATTATGCCTTGTAATCTGTTTCAATACATTGCAGACTGCTTTAATGAATTACATTTTCCTTGACTATCATCCATTTCATTCAAGGTATTTATTTGAACTGCCCCCTGCATCAACAGTTTCTTTTTCTGTTCTTGACAGTCTGTTGTTTTTTTTTTTTTTTAATTTATGCTTTATTTATTTGTCTATTTATTTTATTTATTATTTTTTAAATATAATTTATTGTCGAATTGGCTAACATACAGTGTGTAAAGTGTGCTCTTGGTTTTTGGGGTAGATTCCTGTGGTTCATCACTTACATACAACACCCAGTGCTCATCCCAACAAGTGCCCTCCTCAATGCCCATCACCCATTTTCCCCTCTCTCCCAACACCCCCCATCCACCCTCAGTTTGTTCTCTGTATTTAAGAGTCGCTTATGGTTTGCCTCCGGCCCTCTCTATTTGTAACTATTTTTTCCCCTTCCTTCCCGCATTGACCTCTGCTAAGTTTCTCAAGATCCACATATGGGTGAAAACATATGATATGTCTTTCTCTGGCTGACTTATTTCACTTAGCCTAATACTTTCCAGTTCCATCCATGTTGCTGCATATGGCATGGTTTCATTCTTTCTCATTGCCAAGTAGTATTCCATTGTATGTATAAACTACATCTTCTTTATGCATTCTTCAGTTAATGGGCATTTAGGCTCTTTCCATAATTTGGCTATCGTTGAAAGCGCTGCTATAAACATTGGGGTACATGTGCCCCTATGCATCAGCACTCCTGTATCCCTTGGATAAATTCCTAGTAGTCCTATTGCTGGGTTGTAGGGTAGATCTATGTTTAATTTTTTGAGGAACCTCCACACTTTTTTCCAGAGAGGCTGCACCAGTTTGCATTCCCACCACCAGGACAACATGGTTTCTGTTTCTCCACATCCTTGCCAGCATCTGTCATTTCCTGAGTTGTTAATTTTAGCCACTCTGACTGGTGTGAGGTGGTATCTCAGTGTGGTTTTGATTTGTATTTCCCTGATGATGAGTGATGTTGAGAGTCTTTTCATTTATCTGTTGGCCATCTGGATGTCTTTGGAAAAGTGACTATTCATGTCTTATGCCCATTTCTTCACTGAATTATTTGGATTTTGGGTGTTGAGTTTGGTAAGTTCTTTATAGATTTTGGATACTAACGCATTATCCGATATGTCATTTGCAAATATCTTTTCCCATTCCGTCAGTTGCCTTTTAGTTTTGTTGATTGTTTCCTTTGCAGTGCAGATGCTTTTTATCTTGATGAGGTCCCAATAGCTCATTTTTGCTTTTAATTCCCTTGCCTTTGGAGGTGTGTCAAATAAGAAATTGCTGTGACTGAAGTCAAAAAGGTTGTTGCTGGTTTCTCCTCTAGTGTTTTGATGGTTTCCTGTCTCACTTAGGTCTTTTATCCATTTTGAGTTTATTTTTGTGTATGGTGTAAGAAAGTGGTCTAAACTAGACCATTCTTCTGCATGTTGCTGCCCAGTTCTCCCAGCACCATTTGCTAAAGAGACTGTCTTTTTTTCCATTGGATACTCTTTCCTGCTTTGTCAAAGATTAGTGGGCCATACATTTGTGGGTCCAATTCTGGAGTCTCTATTCTATTCAATTGGTCTGTGTGTCTGTTTTTGTGCCAATACCATGCTGTCTTGATGATTACAACTTCATCAAGTTGTAGAGGCTGAAAGTCTGGGATTGTGATTGCCTTCTGCTTTGGTTTTCTTCTTCAATATTACTTTGGATATTCGGGGTCTTTTGTGGTTCCGTACAAATTTTAGGATTGTTTGTTCTAGCTTTGAGAAGAATGCCAGTGCAATTTTGTTTGGGATTGCATTGAATGTGTAGCTTGCTTCGGGTAGCATTGACATTTTAACAATATTTATTCTTCCAACCCATGAGTACAGAATGTTTTCCATTTCTTTCTGTCTTCTTCAATTTCCTTCATAAGTTTTCCATAGTTTTCAGCATACAGATCTTTTACATCTTTGGTTAGGTTTATTCCTAGTTATTTTATGGCTCTTGGTGCAGTTGTAAATGGGATCAGTTTCTTTATTTCTATTTCTGTTGCTTTATTATTGGTGTATAAAAATGCAACCAATTTCTGTACATTGATTTTGCACCCTGTGACTTTGCAGAATTCATGTATTAATTCTAGAAGTCTTTTGGTGGAGTTTTCCATATAGAGTATCATGTCGTTTGTGAAAAGTGAAAGTTTTACTTCTTCGACAATTTTGATGCATTTTATTTCCTTTTGTTGTCTGATTGCTGATGCTGGGACTTCAACACTATGTTAAACAACAGAGGTGAGAGTGGACATCCCTGTCATGTTCCTGATCTCAGGGGGAAATCTCTCAGTTTTTCCCCATTGAGGATGATATTAGCTGTGGGCTTTACATATATGTCTTTTTATGATGCTTAAGTATGTTCCTTCTATCCTGACTTTCTTGAGGGTTTTTACTAAGAAAGGATGGTTTATTTTGTCAAATGCTTTTTCTGCATCTATTGACAGAATAATATGGTTCTTATCCTTTCTTTTATTAATGTGATGTATCATGTTGATTGATTTGCAAATATTGAGCCAGCCCTGCAGCCCAGGAATGAATCCAACTTAATCATGGTGAATAATTTTTTTTTTATTTGTTATTGAATTCCATTTGCTAGTATCTTGTTGAGAATCTTTGCATCCATGTTCATCAGGGATATTGGCCTGTAATTCTCCTTTTTTATGGGGTCTCTGTCTGTTTTGGGTACAGTTTCTTAAGATAAAGGTTTAAGATCTCTAACCAGGAAGATTTTTTTCTCTCACTTGTAAAAATTTGATTTCTATTTTTATTGAATTGTCATCCAAGAATATTATGTTTATTATTTATTTTACTTATTTGGGATTCATTAAAGTTTGCTTGGTGGCCCTTATATTTAATCAATTTTTGTGTATTTTCCATGGGCAGGTGAAAAGAAGGTTTATTCTCTATCTTAAGGTAGAATGTTAAATATATATGCCTAGGATTTATCATATTGATTAAGTTCTGTATTCCTTACATTTCTTGTGATTGATATGTCTCAGAACATGAAAAATACAAACCTCCTCATATAATTGTTTCTGTATATTTCTTTTCATAGCTCTTTTAATTTCTGCTTTATAAAATTTTTGATATACTACTTGATACAAAGATACCTACAAATGTTACATCTTTATTATGATTTTATCTTTTGGCAAATACTGTGTGTTCCTTTGTCTAATTTAAGGGTTTTTAACCCAAATTCTATTTTGTCTTATAGAGAAAGATGCATTGTATTTGTGTGGTATTCAACTGACAAAACGTTTCTTTTAACATTTTGAAATTACTTTGTTTAGTGTGACACTTGTATGTAACAGAGTTGTTTTTGCTTTGTGATACAATATAATATAAAACTTTATAAATAGGTGAATTGAGACTAATTATATTTATTGAAACCACATTTCCTTGATTTTATCTTTGCCATATTATGTCATTTGCACTCTTTCTATAATTTTAAGACTTTCACTGTGTTGTCTGTTTATTTTGTGCATATGTATGTATGAATAGACTTTTTTGATTGGTGGCCATTATATCTTTATAGAATATCTTTAGTACTCTTTAAATTAGGTAATTCTTATTTATTCCCTACTATAAGCAAAAATAAAACTGTTATCTCCTCTCCCTTTAT
The DNA here is from genome assembly GCF_014898765.1 of Herpailurus yagouaroundi. NCBI lineage: Eukaryota > Metazoa > Chordata > Mammalia > Carnivora > Felidae > Herpailurus > Herpailurus yagouaroundi. Next base: position 37,832,962 of record NW_024412394.1, on the reverse strand, counting down.
CACCCAATTGTATTCAACAGTAGTATCATTCTTTACCTCTGTATTCTTTAAACTCCTACTACTGGATTTATCAACTTTAATTGATATTGTTTGATTCTCAGTAATTAAAGATTTGGAAAGTAATTATATCCTTTCATTTAACCTTTCTTTGTTTCCCATTTTTTGATAGTTGTATCACTTCCTCTTTGTCAGAACAGATGGCATGTACATTTCATTTGTCACTCATTCCACCTTTACTTTTCCTTAGATTTCAGCTTAAATTATTCAGAGTTCTGTAGTTGTCCTTTTGCTGTAGTTTCCTGAAAATATGTTTGGCTAAATGCTTTCAAATTTTCCCAGAAGATCATATTTGAATATAAATATAGTTTCCTGAGTTCTTCCTCCCTATCCCCAATTGGCTTTTTTCCTTGAAAGACATTAAATATAATACACATTAGGTGGTCTCAGTGGCATGGGGGAGAAGGAAGAGTAATGGAATAAGAATGTGAACAAGGGGACCTATAATAATACGACATAAACTATAGTTAAAATGCTAGCTACCACACTTGATGAACGCCTAAATTGAGACCTGAAATTTGTACCACTCAATATCCTCATTCTAGGCCATAAATCTTTACATGCCCGGTGATGAAGTAAAACTGGGTGTGTTAATTTAAAATGATTCTAATGTTTGACTTGTAATTATAGGCTGTTTATTTATTAGGCAACATACCATGCAGCAATGTGTGCCTAGCATGGTTCTGGATGCCGAGGTTTAGCACGGAAAAAGACAGCCACCAATCCTCACCCTTGTAGAGCTTACATTTTCACCAGTTAGGAGTATTTGTGCTTTGAAGCCTTTCTTTCCATAATCTTTGGACATTCTGTTCTTCTGAGTCTGAGATAGGTGCAGAATTTTAACAAAATTTACTTATATTTGTGAAGCATCTTTTAGTTGTAGAAAACATATACAAGTCATTTATTTCACTCATCAAGTGCTGTGTTTCAGAAGAACAATAGTGCCAGCTGTGTATGTAATAGAACATATCAATCAGTAAACAAAACTTTGTATTTTACAGGTAATGATTAAGGTCTAGTAGAATCATGTATGTTCATGCTAGCTTACCTAAATTGACCAAACACGTAGATAACTCTACTTACTTACACTCCTTGGGTATTTTATTTAGTAACACTTTTTTTCTTGCCTCCTAAAAGAAAAGAGGGATATGAATATCCATTTTATTTTTTTTTTTAATTTTTTTTTCAACGTTTTATTTATTTTTGGGACAGAGAGAGACAGAGCATGAACGGGCGAGGGGCAGAGAGAGAGGGAGACACAGAATCGGAAACAGGCTCCAGGCTCTGAGCCATCAGCCCAGAGCCCGACGCGGGGCTCGAACTCACGGAGCGCGAGATCGTGACCTGGCTGAAGTCGGACGCTTAACCGACTGCGCCACCCAGGCGCCCCTGAATATCCATTTTAAAAAGAATTGGAGAATGGTGAGCCTTGCTCTACTGGAGACTGTTCAAATTCTACTTATATATCCTTCAAAAACACTTTAGGTATACCTATATTTTAGTTCTTGCCATATGATACTGGAATTATCTATTTCTGGGCCTGAATTTCCAAATGAAATATAAGCTCATCCAGGAAGACAGATTCAGTATCCCTTCATCATTATATGTGCTGTGCTCATACAGGGTCTGGCACATCATAGGCCCTTCGATATGTTTGCTGCCTTGAACTTCATCTTTCCTCGTGTGATAGGAGCTGCAAGGATATTAGATTTGCCATGAAAATGCTTATATAAATAGTAGAATACTTCCCACCTAGGTCTGTCTCTGTGTTTTTCTCCAAGAACAGGAGAGTGCTTTGCTTATATGCCAGATGCGGGTGGCCAGACCTGCATGGTAGAGAGGAAACTAGGTCACAGGGACGACTGAGGTTATCTACGTGGAGACCTGCATCTCAGTTCCGTGACTTGCTGTCCCTTGGTGAGATGCCCTCCAGTGCCTTGCACAGCATGTTGTGCACTGGAAGTGGGGATCCAGTCCAGATCAGTGGCCAGTCTCCGCTGATGCTCAGTCACCTAGTTTTACCACAATGTCAGCCTCATACTGAATGCTTTCCTTAAATTCTCTCCCTTGAGCTTCATACAATTTAGTCATGTCCTAAATAACTAAGAAGTGGAAAATGGATGCACAAGGGGATTGGCATTTTCTGGCAGGCAGCTGAAAATAGTGTGCCATCAAGATGTGAAACCAAACTGAGAGTCAGTGTCAACAATGTGAAGTAGCAGGGAGTAGAAGGTCAATGAGGGAATGAGCCCTCATGTACTCCCTGCTGAAGGCTAGAAGCCTATAAACCTATACAATCCTAGGACCTGAGAGAGAGGATTTCAAAAGTCAACGAGAATCTTCCAGTTCCCATTCAGACACCCCTTCTGCATGGCCCAAGCAGAAGACCATGAAGGCCATTCTGGAGCAAGTAATGTCTCTGTCTCCTTCCTAGAATATGACTCCCCAGAGCCACATGTGATAATTAAGATCAAGGAATAAATAAATGTTAATTTATTTAATTTTGAGGGATAAAAAATCCATTTGTAATACACAGAGATAAATTTTAATTATTGAGTCAATGATCTAACTCATTGAATTTAAAAATACAGCTTTGTCTGAAATGTGAAGACTATTTCATACCTTGCATTATGTGAATTAATCACACTTTGCTGTCTAAAGTGACATTAATAGAAACAATTCCTCCTGACTTCTAAAACCCCATTTTGTTTTTCCAACTTTTTTTTTAAGTAACACACAGTAAGAAATACATTTCCAATCACATCTTGATCCAAACACATACACCGATATAAAACTGAAATTCAAAGAAAGCTTCCCAGGACAATACTCACCTTTAGCGTTGTGAAGCCTGATGTTTTCTATTATCTACCTTTCTATTGTACCTTCTTGTCCTATGAAATCACCAGCACTTTCATTTTCGCTCATGTCAAGTGTACATTCTGAGCCAGCTGTGGCACTTCTATACATCGTCTTCACACCAGGAGTAGCTTTTCTCTGGAATACCATCCTTTCTTGTCCCACATGGAGAAACCAGGTACTGGTTCTTAAGGCTTCTGCCCAGAAGACCTATTCCACTCACATACATTGGCCAAAGCAAGCCACATGGCTAAGTGATGTCATTAGATTAAGGAATCATAATCCTCCCTCAGAGAAAATCCACAGATATTTGTAAAAAACAATGCAGCCTACCTCAGAGCTTTACATACATACATGATTTCCTTTATTGCTTTTTGCAAGCATGCCTGTTTTGTTTTTTACTTTTTTAAATTTTATATAAATCCAAGTTAGTGTCATAATCGTTTCAGGAGTAGAATTTAGTGATTCATCACTTCCATATAACATCCAGTGCTCATCCTCAACAAGTGCCCTCCTTAATGCCCTTCACCCATTTAGCCCATCCCCCCACCCACCTCCCCTCCAGCAACCTTCAGTTTGTTCTCCGTATTTAAGAGTCTCTTATGGTTTGCCTCCCTTTCTGTTTTTATCTTATTTTCCTTTCCTTTTCCAATGTTCATCTGTTGTGTTTCTTAAATTCTACATATGAGTGAAATCATATGGTATTCATCTTTCTCTGACTGACTTATTTCATTTAGCATAATATACTCTAGTTCTGTCCACGTTGTTGCAAATGGCAAGATTTTATTCTTTTTGATCACCAAGTAATATGCCTTTGTTCATATATATCCATTCATCAGTCAATGGACATTTCAGCTCCTTCTATTATTTGGCTATTAATAGTGCTGCTATAAACATTGGGGTAAATGTGTGCCCCTTCACATCAGCATTTTCGTATCCTTTGGATAAATACCTAGTAGTGTAAACGCTGGGTTGTAAGGTAGTTCTATTTTTAATTTTTTGAGGATCATAGAACATTTAAATAATAAAGTCCAGATTCAGAGCAGACCTGAGATAAAGAAACCCATTCTTGTAACCTGTATATTTTGTATCATATCCCAATTTTCTATTACAAAGATGTCCTAAAATCTAACAATTATGACAATTAAAATACAAACTTTATAATGATATTATTTTATTATTTAATTATTATCCTACTACTGGTAAAGATTCAAATCTTAAGTTTGGAAAAAACTATTCCACAGATGTTCAAAGAGGTTCAGAATGTGTAGAAATATTTTCCATAATGACTTATTCAAAGAAAATAATACTACATTAACAAACTAATATTACAAAGCCATGAGAGACCAGGAGTGATGGAACTAACTTGGCATCCAATTCTTCACAAAGGTAATAGACCATATTTTGGGAGCAGAGGGAAATGTGTCTAAATTAAAGTTGATTTATACGTGAAGTAGCTGTGTTTAAACAATCACCATAGGAATGTAGAATTTAAAAATCCCTTAAAAATATTCAAATTGTTAGCAATCTTCTATTTTTCTTCAATTTTATTGACATAAAACTTTGAATGATAATGATTTCCAGCTTTTTTTTTGAGCACTTACTATGGATGAGGCTTTAAGTGCTTTACATATTTATCTTAATTAACCCACACAATAACTTATAAGACAGTGAATATTGTTACCTCCATCTGACAAATATGAGAACAGAGGGCAGAAGTTAAGTAATGTGTTTATGATCCCTCAGTGAGTAGCAGAGCCAGAGTCAACCAGGCTCTCAGACTCTAAAGAACATGTTTTGTTTTTCTAATTGTGATAATATATTAAATGGCATAAGGTTTCCTATTTTCACCACATTTATGTGTATGATTCAATGGCATTAGGTACATTTACAGCCCTTTTCTGAGCCTGAAACTTTCCCTGGACATGCGCAATGACTTTCTAAATTCCCCTTTACATGTGATTCCTTTGGATTTGCTCATCTTTTCTTTTTAATGTTTATTATTTTTGAAAGAGAGGGAGAGACAGAGCGTGAGCAGGAAAGGAGCAGACAGAGAGGGAGGAGACACAGAATCTGAAGTGGGTTCCAGGCTCTGAGCTGTCAGCACAGAGCCTGACATGGGGCTCAAACTCACAAATGTGAGATCATGACCTGAGCCAAAGTTGGACACTTAACCAACTGAGCCACCCAGGCACCCCTGGATTTGCTAAATCTTTAATTGTGTGGCTTCCCAAGAAGAAAAAGAGAAAAGTGAAGAGAAAAAACAAACAAACAAATACAAACCTGGCACCCAGTCCTCAAATCCCCTGCAAGTCACCCCCGTCAAAGAGGGGAGAGGTTTGCAACTATGGTGGTGAAGCTTGCAACGATATCTTCCCATGTCTGTGCTGGCACCTCCACAACCAGAAGCATCCATCAGCAATGTGAAAACAGAGTCCCAGTATTTGGAGGACAGATTCCTGCTGCCCACCCTGACTCCACAAGCTACACACAAGCTCCTTTAGGAACACATGCATGGCTGCCTGCCGTGTGCTGTGGTATGGGGGATAGGTAATGCTGCTGTCCTAAGACCGGAATGGACTAAAATTAAATGCAGTCTACCATCCAAGACTTCCCTCAGATATTGCAAGCTGTCAATAGACTTCAGAGTTCCAAAGTAGTCAGAGCAGACAGATGCCACTACTGTAATTGCTATCTAGGTAGAGAGTCGGATTCCTGGAGCTTCCTACTGTGCCATTTTAACTCCTAGACAATATGTTCTTAACTACCACATTCCTGTGGCTTTCTCTTTCCCTCTTCTGGGCAAGATTTATGAATTGGCTTCTTTATACATGGGATATGTGAGGTAAAGACATAAGTGTCTGGACTTTCCAAATAAGTCAAATTTAGGCTTCACAGAAAGCTCAATCTTTTCTGTTAGTCTGGGAAGCACTGTAATTTCCCAGCCCCTGCTGGTACTGTGATGCTGTGTTGCCGTAGTCATTCCTTCCCCCTAGAGTTAAAATAGGACTTGCTATGTAAATGACTAAGGAAGTTAACTTTATTTCCTCATTCTCCCTAAAAACTTCATTTATAATACTCATTTCCTCCCAACATCACATAGCAGTCTGAGAGATAAGGGAAACGGGATAGCCTTTCCCAAATGCTGAGAGTCCTTAAGTACAGTTCTGTTGGTTCTGTCTCCTTAAGGTCCCTTTCCCCCTCATTCTTGCCATGACAGCTACTGGTGCTATCCTAAGCCATTGTTTCCCCATTTCTCTCCTTTATTATGTTATTTGTCTCCTAACTGCTTTCCTGCCTCCGCTCTCTCCCCTTCTGATTTTTTTATACTGGCACAAGTGTGATCTTCCAAAAACACATATCTGATCATGTTACTCCTCTGCCTAAAACCCATGTGCTGTGATCACCATGAGCTTGGAGGGACACAGACTGACCCTTCATCACTGCAGACACAGATAAGAGGTATGTTGAGAGATACGACCCACTGACAAGCTTAGCAGCTTCTGTGCTTAGAAGCAGGGAAACTGAGGTATATGCAGCAGTATAGACATATTTTTAAAACCATGTTGGAGAAGAGTAAGAAACAGAATGAGACAAACAGAAACATGCCATATATTATATTATCTGTGTAGCATTCATGAAAAATGTTTAACTTGAATCTAGCCATAAGAAAACAAGCAGAAAAATCGAATATGTGGCTTTTCTCAAAGATAGCTTGCCTGTGCTCTTCAGAGATTCAATATTATGAAAACAACAACAGCAACAGCAACAAAGGCTAGTTGCTGTTCTAGATCATCCTATCCTATTAGCCTATCCAAAGGCTAGGATAGTTCTAGATTATATGCAACTAGAGAAAGAGGGCATGAACTTTCAGCTGTAGTATATGAGCCTTGAAGAGATTCTGGATCAGAATAGACACACACATCTACACAGCTATAAAAGTTTAACTGGGGAAATTAAAATGTGGCAATCTACTGGTTACTAATACTGACTTAACATTCTTATCTTTAGATGGAATAACTGAGGATGAAGGGGAAACATAAAAGAGTCACCTTGGACCAACAAGCATGATTACCCCAACACTTTGCACTCAAATTTAGCTAGAACGCATAGAAACAGATCATTAAAAATCTCCTGGGACCGACAGCATGGAATCCAAATTCCTTGTCATTGTCCATGAATCTTTCACAATCTAGCATCTAATCACTGTTTCTGCCAAGTTCCCCCATTCTCTCCCCTCTATCTGTGCCACATGGGGAGCCAGGGCAAAGCACAAGAATTTTTGCAGGTTGCTACGCTCATTCATGTTTTTGTTACTTTGTCATGCTGCTTTCTCTGAAGAAAATGTTCTTTTTCTCTTGTTGTACAGCATAATCCTACCCATTTCTCTACACTCAAGTACTTATTAAAATGTTTCTGCTCCTTCTGTCATTTTTTGAACTCTAATATAAAAACACACATACACATACACATGTATGTGCATACACACACAGACACAAACACACCTTCCCCTTAATTGTATCCTGGACTCTAGAACTGTTACTTGCGCTGGTAAGTTTCTGTCTTTCTCCTCATTTTGGACTGAAATTCCCTTAAGATGGAAGCTATGTTTTATTCTAGCTTCCCCCCCCCAAAAAAAAAAAAACTGAACACACTGACCTATAGGCAGATGTTCAGTAAAAATTTGTTAAGTAAATATATGAAGGGAAGAAGAACATCAAGTTCTCCTTATATACTCAGGCTACTGACCAGAAACGTGAACTGTTTCGCAAAGTCACCAAGCTAACAAATGAGTCAGCGCTAGCTAAATCCTAGAACAGGGCTCCCTGATACAGTGTATTATGTAATCATGTTGTCTTTACTCATTTTCAAACACTTATTGACCGCCCATGATGTGCCTTGAAATTGTTCATGGATCTGGGAAAATAAAGAGATGAGTAAGGCACAATTCCTGTGCTCAAATGTCTTAAAACTAGTGGATTGCTAAAACATATCACATATTTATAATATTGCAGGTAATATCATGAAAGAAAAAAAAATAAAATGTTTGAGAGGTTTAGAAGAGAGGTTAGCTCAAATTTAGTGTAGGCAATAGAAAAGTTTGAGAGACTATATTTGCATGGATCTTAAAAAATGCATGGGAAGGTATGGAAAGAGGGGAAGGAAAAAAGGAAGTCGCAAAGGAGATACCACAGAGGCAAGACACGCTGTGGTATCAGGTGGGTAAAGAAGAAGAGGGAATGAATACTTTCATCTTTTCCCTCCTACTCCATTCCTGTAGCCATCAATGCCTTAAGTCTATTCTGGTTGACTCGTTGCTGTGCCTCCATTTTTGCCTACGTCTCCATACCTAACAGCTTTCAATTCATTTTCCATTCCACCACACGAATTATCTTTCAAATACAAAAATCTGTTACTATTTTGCCTAAGATCCTTCAAAGTCAATTTTCACTTCAGTTTATTTTTTTAAGTTTATTTATTTATTTTGAGAAAGAGAGAGAGAGAGAACATAAGTGAACAGGGGAGGGGCAGAGAGAGAGAGTGAGGAGAGAGAATCCCCAGCAGGTTCTGCACAGTCAGCATGAAGCTGGATGTGGGGCTCAAACTCACCAACTGTGAGATCATGACCTGAGCTGAGATCAAGACTCAGACACACCAACTGAGCTACCCAGGCACCCCATCACTTCAATTTAAAAATTATACACGCATTACTTGTTATAGAAACTTTCTCATGATTTCCCCACCGCTTATTTTCTAGCCTCAAATCTTTCATATTTCCGATGTGGGCCGTTAAGTGTCAATGATACCAAGCTCTCATATTTACCTGAACATCCTAAATTCATCCTTCCATATCTTAGTACATACTGCTTCCAAAAACTGGCATGTCCCCCATTTCCTCTCATTTCTTTGCCTTCCTCTTATTCTTGTTTAAAATAAATATTTACTGAACATGAGCTAAGTGTCAGATATAGCACTGGATGTAGAGGTACAACTGCAAGCAAAATACTTGTAATTCCTTTCCTCGTGGAATTCATGTACATTGTCTTTTACTAGTATGTTCTTGTCCTTCCAACTAAAAATTAATGACCTCCCTTTTGTGTCCCCAGTAACATCTCATGTTTAAAAATTCTTTCCTGTGTTCTGCATTGTATCTGTTGCATCATAATTACCTGTTTATTTTGCTTAGTACCAATAGTACTCTATGATATCCTTGAGGACAAAGATTGTATCTTTTTAAAAAGTCTTTGTTTTCTAGGTACCTTAAACATAAAAAAATATATACGTCTTTCAAGTAAATGAGTGAAAAAACTACTTCCGAATTCATTCCTAGATTAATTTCTTCATTCAATAGTTACTTATATGGCATTCAGTATTCAATGTGATGGGGATATAAAAGAGAATAAGACAGGAAAGTCCCATACTCATGGAACTTACATTTTGTTGGAACCACCTTGAATTCTCTTTGCTAAAATTAAGTTAGGCCCCTCACCTATTCAATATCTATTCCCCCCTTCTCCATACTGACAGAAAGCTATGTTTTGAGAGTGGCAATTTACCCACATAAAAACAGGGTGATCAGTGTTATATAAAGGAATTTTTTTGAGTGAGATCTCCAAGAAAGCACTCTAAGGGCTGACTTTGCTACCCCATATTGCCATTTACCATCCCTTTCACCCTTCTTTATTCCCGGGAACCAAATATAATGGCTGAAGCTATAGCCACCATTTTGCTACCACAAGGACGAAAATCATGCTCTAAGTAGGAAGGTGGAAGGACGTTGAGGTGTTGATGACATTCTAGAGCCACTGCACTTTTTCCGGACTGCCTGCCCCCAGATTCAAGTGAGAGAGAAATACCTCTTTATCTGGTTTAAGACCCTGTTCTTCAGGTGATAGTACTAGTAACTGAATTTGATTCTTAAAAATGCAATAGACAATATGGAGCTATTAAAATATTTGAGAAGGACTGACAGAGGGACCATATGGGAAACTAGAATGATACTTTGAATGAAAAACAACCTCATTGTCTTAAAATAGTATAGTAGAAGGCAGAGAAGAAAGCAGGTACAAAGGATATTCCAGATTTTATCTGAAGAACCAGCCAAGGGAGAAATCAAAGACAAGATGATACAGGGATCTGAGGGGTTTGAGTAGATTGGAAATATTGTTGTCAGACATGGGAGTGTTGAGGGGAATCAAAGTCATTTTGGGTAAACTGGTATTGAAAAGCTAGTAAGATACTCATGAGGTGATGTCTTTGAGGCTCAAAGACATTTGGGAATGAAGTTCACAGAGAGGTGTGGATTCAAGATTAACATTTACTACGCATGCACACAGACTCATCATGGGAATGCTCAGTGTTACCACAGGAGAGTGGAAAAGCAGAAAGAGGACCAAGCACTCGTCCTTGAGGAGCAGCAAGCATGAAGAGGCAGCAGGAAGAGAAGCTAGAGATATCCTTTTTGACAGAAGAACCCAAAGAACTCAGTGTCATGTAACAAAACAAAACAAGTGGTGTTATGTGTGCCTGCACACTTCAGTAAACTTGATCATGTGTAGATTGCAGGCTCTTTGAAGGTAAGAGGTAAAGACTCTAGCTTAAGCCATATTTTTTAATTATCAAATTTCCTAGCAAAATCAAGTACATAGCTGGCACTGAAAGTTTAGCTATTTCAGTTTCTGTTCATTCCCTCAGGATAGGGGAAGTCTCCATGCTTTGCAGACAATGAGGCGCTTTGGGGTATTTTCAGACTGCTGATGCTGAACTTTGCATGTAACTTGCTCTACTCTTTGGGATACTTCAGAAGTGAAGTATAAATATTTAAAAAGGAAGGGGTTATTACTGTGTTTTCTTTGATTTTATAGTTGAGGAAGGAAAACCTGAACATTTAAAGATATTCTATATGTTCTGCCTTTAAATCAACTGAAATAACTTCAGTCACCTCCCAGTTGCTCTGGTGATCAGTCTTTTTTAAGGTGATATCTAAAGTAATATGGATTCTGCATTAGTATTGTAATACATGGCAAGATTCTGAGAAAAATAGCTTCACCTTGCATACTTGTAAGATATCAGTAAATGTTAAAATAAGCAGATTGCGATAAACATGGACTGGCATTAGCCACAGCAAGTTCCCTCAATTTGTAGATAGGAGAACTCTTTCTCTAAAATGATATGAAATGGAACTGAAAAATATTCAGCCTTGTACCATAAAGGATAATAATAATTAGGGCAAAGCCCTAAATATGTATGCATTTATTAGCCTTGGAAAGCTTGAAAAACCTGCAAAAGTTGCACTTAACGTGATTTCTACATCATCATCTGTTCTCTCTTACAACCCCAGTTTGACTTTGCCCAGGGCTGCCATCCCAACCTCCTTGGTGCTGCCACTGAGTTATTTCTGTCATTTTATGTGTCTGTGCCCTCCAGTATCCCTGAGTATTAGTGCTATTATAATCTCTGTTAAAGAGAAAAGAATACATGAAGATATGAAGATTTCATTTATATTATAAAGAGGCCACTGATTTTTGTTTACACTTTTTTTTAAAAAAAAAATTTTTTTTTTCAACGTTTATTTATTTTTGGGACAGAGAGAGACAGAGCATGAACGGGGGAGGGGCAGAGAGAGAGGGAGACACAGAATCGGAAACAGGCTCCAGGCTCTGAGCCATCAGCCCAGAGCCCGACGCGGGGCTCGAACTCACGGACCGTGAGATCGTGACCTGGCTGAAGTCGGACGCTTAACCGACTGCGCCACCCAGGCGCCCCTGTTTACACTTTTTTGCTTTATCTCTTGAGAAGCAGTAACATAATTACGGGGAAATTTCTTTCGATATTTAAGTTCAAATATCCCGTAAGTATCTAGAAGAGGTACTTGGCATGTATTCATTCCTGTAAAGCAGAAATCAAGAGCCCAGAGCTGGGTTCAAATTTCTCTTCTTCTGATTACTGGCTGTGTGACATTAGGTAAGTCACATTTTCACCTTGTACTTCAGTTTTTTTATTCTTACCATGGAGACAAAGAAATTCCTGGGCTAGGAGTTTTGCAAGAATCAATATATGCAAAGGATCTTAGTAAACCCTCACAAAATTTTAGCAGTTGTTTTTTAAATATTTATTAAGCAATTTCTATTCAAAGAATATATATATATATATATATATATATAAACTCACAGATATATATATATAGCTGTGAGAAATAGAAAGGAAAAAAAAAACAAAAATAGTTGGTTAGTTCCCAGTCATGATGACTGTGTTATGCTAGTGATATCTCTTCTGAAATACTCCATATCCAAAATTCTAAACCATATACTACATATAATTTAAAATCCAAAATAAACACATGCATGAAAAGCAAACTCTGAGACTATCATGTTAATTTGATGTAGAAGAAATCTCAAACTGAATATTTATTTCACCAGCATTTATACTTAAAGTTGTTTCCATTGTGTGTTTTCCCCCTTGTTTTTGATAGTTCCAAAAGAAGGTACTATTGTCAGTAAATGAGGCCACACACCGATGGTTTGCAGGGTATCATTTTTATAGCCATTAAGAAAGGCAAAAGTTGATATGTTTTTATACAAATCTTTAAGTGTGAATAGCCAATTATTCACAGCTCTTTCTCAGCCTATTCAGTATTGCATTCTTTCGGGGCGTGGCCCCCCGGGAATCTCAGCAAATCTCTTGTAGCTCCAATGCACTGATTTGAAAGAAAACATTTTCCACTGGAATTTTATTAAGTCAAACTGGGACAAGCTGAATATAAGGAGGAAATGCTAGAAAATGGTATGAAAAATAAAGTCTGAACAAGCTCAGTCAGTATATTTTTAAAATTATATCTACTTTAAGTCCACAATTTCCTGAAGTCTTTAGGAAGATTTCAAAGAGAATATTTAAATGCATGTTCTTTTCAATCTGAAAATTAGCATGCCATGCAGTAGATGAAAAATCATTTTCTTTCTTCACATGTGGTATATTCATACTGCTTTTATTTGCAATAAAATTAGGATGAATACTTGCCTTCCATATTTCAACTCAAATAATTTTCAATATATGATGATGAGTTCAGTCTCCATGAGCTGTGGCCAGAGATTTGCAAATGTGTAGACAAAATGTTTCAAAGTCAGGAAATCCTTGAACTTTTATGATTTCTGTTCACAGCAGTTAGATACCCTCTGAGAAATAAGTCTATAAAAGAATATCAGGACTGCAGAAGCAAAAGTAAATGGCCCTTTATGCCATTTGTAATACATAAACTTGTAAATAAACCAAATAAATGAATTTGGGTAAAAAGATTATTTAAAGCATTAATGGAAAATGATGTATTTATTTATTCTTTCAATAAATAAATTAATGAATTAATAAATGAAATATACATAAATGAATCAAATAAGATTCCTAAGGGGATCTCCATGCAGAATTACCTTAGAGTCCTTTCTGTTTTACTATTTTGGTGCTTTGAATAAGCTGTGGGTCTTTTAATATAAAGAAAAATATCAACTAATAACACCATCTTTGTGTCTTTAGATTTATAATATCTACATAGGTTAAATCTACACAATGGAATGTTATAATCATAACACTTGAAGACATTATTTAGGCCTCCATGTGAGGCCACAATTTTAATCTGATTAAAAAGGGTAAATTATAGGGCACCTGGCTGGCTCAGTTAGTAGAACATGCAACTCTTGATCTTGTGAGTTCAAGCCCCACATTGGGCATGGAGCCTACCTAATTAAAAAAAGAAAAAAAAAAGGCAAGTTCTGGCATAAGGACAATAACTTCAGTTAATGTCTGTTCACAACTGAAAGTAAAGCAGTAAAATGGTTATTATAAATATAGAGGGCAATATATAAGGGCTAGTGATTTAAACGGAGATGTGATGCCTGGAACTTGTAGCAGCTATTTGTGAACAACGGAATAATCTTGATAAAGAAGAGAAAACATGGTGAGAATGGTAGAAATAAATAAACTCATACAGTAAAACCTTGATTTGGGAGCATAATCTGTTCTGAAAACATGCTTGTAATCCAAAGCACTTGATTATCAAAGCGAATTTCCCCATAAGAAATAATGGAAACTCAGATGATTCGTTCCACAACCCAAAAATATTCATATAAAAATGATAACAATACAGTAATATAATACAAAATAATAAAGAAAATATAAAAAATAAAGAAAAATAAACAAATTAACCTGGACTTACCTCTGAAAACCTTCGTGGCTGGTGTAAGGGAGACCAGAGAGAGGAGGGTTATTGTGTAAGATGATTTTCACTATCACTAATGGAATCACTGTTTTCTATTGGCTCAATGGAATCTTCTTTTCCTGCAACTTTAAAGAGGAATCTATCCAATGACAGACACTTGCTTTGCCTCCTTTTGAGGATTTTGCAGAAATGTTACATTGCATTGTCATTAAACAGACTCCTTGCTCACACTGCTATAGCCTTATACTGGTGGTGCTTTTCTACAGAATTTTGCACTGTTTCCCACATTTTACACATCTCCCTGATCTCGTTTGAAGTGAGGGATTTCTCTGCCGTTTTTTCCTTCTCCTCTGCAGATGAGATGCAGACGTAGACTTCTTATAAAATCTTGCAGTTTCGGCCACTCGCATACCTCGTTCGTACTTCTCGATGATTTCCTTCTTAACTTCCACTGTAATCATCTCATTCTTACCGCCTTTCTCTTCAACCTTTTTCTTGTCATATACTGTATGTAATGTAACTGGCAATAAGGTAGCAGAGGAAAGGGTCTCTATCTGCAGGCAGCCTGACCTAGAATGAAGCAAAGCATTTTTAAGCTTAGGACTGTCCATAGGTGCTTTGAGTGACAAAAAAAACACATTAGTGCCAGTGTGCGCACCTTCTAACCTTCTGAAAAATCACTGATTTCTGCCAAACACTAGGGCCTGAGACTGAACATCCAAGCATGGGAAACAATCATTCACAATCCCCCAGAGAGAGAGAGAGAGAGACAGAGAGAGAGAGAGGAACCATTGGCTCAGTTGTGATCATATGATGTTTGGCATCACTTACCACCTGTATTGCAAGACATCACTTGTTTATCAAGTTAAAATTTATTAGAAATGTTTACTCGTATTGCAAACATTCACGGAACAAGTTACTCGCAATCCAAGGTTTTACTGTATTTATTTAAGCCACTGTCAGACGGGTATCTTCTCATTTGCAGCTGAAGGTATTCTTTGATGTTACAGCTTACATGAGTGAAACACAAGATCTGTATTAAGAATTTTCGTACCTTGACAAGGAGGCTGTTTAATATGATGGCAACATGCCTACACGGGGGCCATGGTTTGACTGACACAGGATAATCTGGCTACTAACCCTATGGAAGAGAACCAGACTGAGATGCGGGGATCTGCAGGAGGCACAGAAAATAATGAGTAGGTTGTGCATACATAGTGAAAGTGGCAATTTGTTGAAGTAAAGGAACTTCAGAGAAGGCTTTGCCAGTGGTGAAGATTTAAACATCCAAGGGGAAGGGGCAAATCCCATAAAAGTGGTAATTCCTAAATCCTTGTTTCATCTCCATGCTCTGTATATTTAGCTCTGTGACTAATCAAGTTTTCCTTTCCCTTACATGCATTCATTTATTCTTGGTATTAATTTGTATGCAGCATTGATTGCACTAAGCAATGAACCTTCAAGCAGTAAGCATTATTTTCTACCTTGGAAAGAGTAAAATTAATTAACACCTTTGGCATTTGAAGACTATAAAAACTGCCAAAGGTCAAAAATGAGCACTCGTGGGTCTTTATTAGCAACTTTTTGCTTAGTCCACTGGGTACCTGTAGGTCTATTTTTGTCAGAATTCTTAAAGAAATAAATTATTTATATCCTAATTATGAAAAGTTATTATTTCAACTCGTTGTTAAAAATGGCCACAGGAAATATATCAACTTGTGAAGTAAAATTGCATCCATTGGTCATAGAAAGATAGAAGGTTGTTTAAAATAAATAAAAAAAAAAGATGGCGGAGTTTAGTAAAGATATAGATACAAGATATAATTTTTTTTAATAAAAATAGTATACTGCATTCTAGAAAGAATTTTAGGGAAAAAAATTAGCAGCCTAAGAAAGCAACCTTAACAAACATCTCTCCGGTTTGTCCTTACAAAAGCAAACATTGAATGCTTGAAGATTTTGTAAATTGTTTCCAGCCACTAGACTTAATGAGTTTGACTTTTATAGAAATCAAGAATCTTGCAAATATGATACAATCCCTAATAGGATATATATTGCACTGCAAAATCCCTCTTCCAGGAATATTGCCAACCATTTTGCTTTTCCCTAGAAATGTAGCAAGGTAAAATCAATTCCAAGCCCCCAGTTTATTATTGATTTTTCTTTGTTCGACATATAAACTTTCCTGTTAAGAGCTCTCCAGAATGGCAAGGAATTCAGTGAAGGGGACAAACAATGTAATGTATCTATTCAAAAAAGCTTTCCATTAGAATTCGAGACACAATGCCATTTGAGAACAATACTATATTGCTAGGCACCACGCTTTCTTCTCCTTTCAGTACATTTAACTAAAAGGAGTAAAGATGGTATTAAGTAAAAAGTAGAGCAGGATCGTAAACAACCTGTAACACGTTGCTAATTAATCTGAAAGTAAAGAAAACAGAGCTTCCTTTCACAGCATCAGCCTGCCTGAAATGTTTTGCAGGCTAGTACTAATTGACTTCATCTGTGTGCTTCAGTCATTAAAAAAACTTTATTTTATATAAGTGCTGATTAGAAAAAAGTTATTTCATGATTTGGGGAAAATGAACTGAACCCCTTGCAATTTATAAAGGATGTGCATAATGACTTTCCATTAAAAAAAGAAAACAACAAACAGTTGATCCTATTTTTATTTGTAAATGGCAAGACAATACAGATTAAAAACAAAGTTCGAAAAACAACAACTGGCTAAATAAAATGCAATCATTTCACTCTGTGTAATAAATGTAGTATTTAAAATGTTAAATACATAGCTTATTTATTGGTTAGGATTGATGTGCAGTATATTTTAAGTAAAAAAAAAAATCAGGTGTTATGTCAGTTAAATCCCATTTTTTATAAAAAAGACAGTTTGTGTGCATACAGTTTCTGCATTCTTGAGATACACAGAAAAAGTATAAGATACACAATTATAACAATACTAACTTTGAGTTCTGAAATCGTTCAGCAGGTTTTTATTTTTTCTTTCTGATTTGTGTTTGACTTTGATAAACAGATGTATAAATGTTATTTTAAAACAAAAACACTGATATGGTAGAACTTAAATTCAGAATGAAATTAAAATTTTTTAAACATTTATTCATTTTTGAGAGATGGAGAGAGACAGAGCATGAGTGGGGGAGGGGCAGAGAGAGAGGGAGACACAGCATCCCTGGCAGGCTCCAGGCTCCGGGTTGTCAGCAGAGCCCAATGCGGGGCTTGAACCCATGGACGGCGAGATCATGACCTGAGCTGAAGTCAGACACTTAACCAACTGAGCCACTTAGGTGCCCCAAATTCAGAGAGAAATCAAAAGTTTATCCAGTCCCATCTTCTCCCTAGTATCAGAATGACTTCTGCAATATTCCTATCATAGGATAACTCAGCTGCTAGCCCAATGCTGCTAGGCAAGTGTAGCTCACTTAATTTCTAGACAGGCTGAATGGAAAGTTTTAATCGTAAGAAGTGTTTTCTATTTTACTTTTTAAATTCAGCTCTCCCTATTTGTGACTTCTCTTTGGCTCTCCTTGTTCTCTGTAAGTAGCAAATGGGTTGAACAGGCTTATTTTTTCTTCTAAAAAGCAGACTTCCCAATTCTTAAGGATTGCTTTGTACTCCAAGTCTTTTCTTTTCCATGTCTCTTTAATATCTTGGCATAGGCAGACGGTGAAAGGTATGGGACAGCAGGGAGGTCAAAGGGTCAAGAACACTGCTTGAGCAGACCTCCATTCTGAACAAGGAGGCTGCGGCCCCTCTTGCAAACACTCATTTTCCACAAGGGGTTCTCTCAGGGGCCCTGTCACAGGGGTATGGAGGTCAGGTGGGACACACCCTATGTGAGGAAGAGTAAACATGTGTGCATCCATCCTGGTCTGGAACATGGAATTTTGACTCACCTTCTGCCTAGAAGACCTTTTTATATACAAAAGCATCCAAAAGATTTTTGATGGACTCACAGTGAAAGAAGAATGGAAAGGGGAATCAGACATAGCAGAGTTGAGGACAGTACTTGGAGAAAAATTTTAAAAATGATTCTTGTCATCCACAACTGATTCCATGTATTTTAAATATTTTCACTATTAAATTATCAGCTACTTGCGTAATTTTAGGCTGAAGTGTTTCTTTCAGTCATTTGTGGTACCCAATTCAGACTTTGCCTATAATAATGCTTGGTGATATTTTTTATGCTTCATACATGTTATGTTATATTAAACATACATATCCATATTCATGCACACATAGACCCTCAAGATTAGAATCATAGATTTTCTTCAAACAGGTATATCATAAAATTGACTTACTGAAAAATACCCACATTGAAAAACAAACATAATTACCCTGGTAGATTGAAATATACACAGAACGTGAATGAACAAATTTTCAAATTATTCTATCCTCTGTGGATGAGAGCTTTGTAATAGCCTTTATCAGTAAATTAGCCTAATTAGAAATTAATTAAAGAAAATTCCCCATACTATCTGCAAGAGATTAAATGGGCATCTGCTGGCTAAAGTTGGGCTTTTTAAATACTCAGTAATTTTAATTTGGACTCTGGATGTAAGCACTGGTTTCAAACTGTCCTCAGAATCTTTTTGGCCAAGTAAATTACAGCAATACAAGAACAGATTCAATTTAGCAGAAAATATGAAGTGAGAAAAATTAGATCCTTTGGGAAATATTAACTCCTGTACATTATAAAAGTAGGTAATAATACAAAATGCTATTTTCCAGGATCCTAAAACCTCCCACAGAGGCCCTCCTTATTTGGGCTTTCAAAATAGCTCAACATAGGATGGAGCATGAAATGTATTTGGGCCACTACGTGGGAGCATTACAGCGAGTCAGCAGTCAGTCACTGTTCTCTGTCCCACGGGTCATACATCAGTCTATTCAAAATCCTTAGAGGGAAAAGTCCTGTCAGGTTATCTAGGGTGAAAATTCTTCTCTCACTTAAGCAGAAGAAGGGCAGCTTTCCACAGGAGTGTTTTAGTCCTGTTACCCACTGCTCACTCAGGGACATCCGCAGCTCAGATTCTAGATGGTAATCAGAAAAAGCTGCTGCCACTCACCCATGAACTTCAGAATAGGGCAGAGATGCTGAACCAACCTGTATTTGGTAACTCGGTCTCATGCTTGAATGTAAAGGCAGCTCCCCGAGCCCGAAAAGCAGTGTCAAAACAGGAATGGAAACTTCCAGGGATAGAACAAGAATAAGAGAGAAAGACGTGTAAACATGGATAAAGATATTCTTGCATATAACTCTGTAGTAAACTCATGTCTCCTCCCCTCCCTTCTTCAGCCTATGGGTTTTTGTTTTGTTTTATTTCAACTACTATACATATTGTTTCTAGAAGTGCTATGGTGTTCTTTTCTCAAAATGATTGTTGTTGTTTTTGTTTTAGTAGTCACGATTTCTCTGGTCACATTTTCTTTCTCCAAACACATTAAACATTGAGCATAATTGTTGTATACTTTGTGTCTGATAATTCTAATATCTAGTCTTTGTGAATCTTGTCAGCTCTGTGTTGTTTCTGTTGATTCTCACTTCTGGGCCTGACTTTGTGAGATTTTGGACTCTAAGTGAGACGCTTTTCTTTCAACTTCATTTATGGAAATTTGTGAAGATGTGAGGCAAAGTTGAGTTCCTCAGAGAGACTGTGTTTTTGTCAGCCAGTCTATGGGGTGCTTCTGATCCACAGCTTGCAATTAAATCATTAGCCTGATGTTGTTCACTTCACTCTGATTGTGTGGATTTGGACCACAACTCTTGAAAGACACCCTGTGTTATGAATTATCAATATACAACTTTTCAACACAGCTCAGAGCTACAACATGTTTGTCTCTCCACTTGGCAGGCTTTAGTTCATCTCATACTAATGGTATAGCCACTAGCACCTGTGCAAGAGTCTGTTTTCAGATTCCCCATCACACCAGCATAGCCTTACCTTCTCTGTTCTCTACCCCGTGCAGCTATCAAAAAAGAAGGCTACTTCTTTTCCCAGGATTCTGACTCTCACATCATTTTTTCCCCAATTTTTAATTTTCCTTATTTTTTTGTGCCAGCTCGGCTCAGCACTTTTAATTATTTCAAACAAGAGGGCAATTCAGGATACATATGACACCAAACTGCCAAAAACAAAAGTTATTACTGCCTTAAAAAGCTTCACATTCTGATGTATTTCCCCCATTGGAAAATGTAAGTAATCAGTCTCTTTCCAGGACCCTGCACAGGGTGGCCCAAAGTGGGCCTAAACAAAATCTAGATGAGCAACACAAACACATTTCATGATAATCATCCCATGTGGACTCTGACCCCAGCTACACTGGCTTCTTTTGGTGGCTCCTATCTGTTATGCTTATTCCCACATCAAGACATTTGCAAGACCTATTCCTTCTTCCCCTCCCACCTTCAAGCTTTCCAGCTCAGAGATCGAAGAATTTCTAATGTGCAGACAAGGTCATCTGCCTAACATATTTATGTAATATTCTGTGCCTCTCTTTTATGGTGATATCACAATCCTCATGAGATGATTAATCTGAGGATTAGTTGTTTGATGTCGGTCTCCCTCATAGCTAGGAAGTAAGCTCCTACAAAAAGGAACAGTCGTGTTCAAGAAAGACCTCCAGTTCCCAGCACAGTTCTGGAATACACTAGCCTTTTGTTAATTCTCTGTTGAATGGATTCTTAAATGTATAGTCAAAAGGCATTCTACAGACATACTAAAAAGGGAGAAATTGCAGTTACCTTTCTTCTTGCCTTTTACTTTAAGTGTATAAGAAATGTGGGAATTAATGATCATGTAGATGATCAATGGTGTGTAACCAATTCTCCCTTCTAATGAGACAGGCAGACAGACTGCTGTCAGGAAGGCAGCTGGCAAGTTGTTCATCTATTCAGGACCAGGAAGTTGCATCACTTACAGTCTCAGGTTTTAAAGTGGAGAATAGCACTCATTTAAACCATTTAAATGATTTAAAGTTTTATCACCTCAAATTTATTTGAATTAAGACACTGCATGCTTAATGTATCTAATTATTTATAATTCAACCTTAAAACATTCCTTACGGCACATTATAAAATAAAAATAATATAAAAGATAACTGCTGTGTATAAACAAGGGAACACACCAAAACACAAGCACCAGAAATCGAATACAGATTTTCCCCTTCTCTGACTTGTATCACTTTGCATGTCCAATAAACCTATGACAGTCTCATTTGATAGATTCCCATTTCATTTAAGCATCAGACAAAATTTTAAAGAATGAGAACTCAATAAAATAAATGCTGTCAAGAAATATCGTATTTATTCTGGATTCCTTTAATGGCATTCTCTTTATGATATGACAAAAATAAAAACTCATCTTAAAGATATTGGAAATAAATTTATGCTAAAACCCTAAAGCACTAGCTGAATATTCCATAATAAAATGCATAATCATTTCAATTAGAACATTCCATAGTTATATTTATCTCCATATATCTGCATGACAAAAGGACTTTTTGTTTCCTCTTTTTTCTTGTGAAAACAAAAAATGAAAGCAAAGACAAAGGAAACTCTGTAAACTGAGCGTATATAAGTTTACACTAAAAAAGAAAATTTTAAAGATAATTTTAATCCAAAAATGAGTCTATAACCTTCTTTTGTGGCATTTTCGTGCTAAGGAATAATTAAAATTTTCTTCATAAACAAAATGGAAAATAAATCAGACCACTTACTGTGAAAGAGAAATTGGTCACTTTCTATAACCAGAGGATACAGAATCCCCTAAATTGTGTGTGATAATAGATGTACGGATTCAAATAACCGCAAGCAAAAATTGACTTCACAAGGTCAGCAAATTACTTGTTCTTTTTACTCACTAAAGGACAGATTGAAGAGAGGAGAGGAAGAAGAGAGGAGAGGAGAGGAAAGGAGAGAAGGTGGAGAGGAGAGAACTAGAAGGAAGGGAAGGAAAGAAGAGAAGAGAAGAGAAGAGAAGAGAAGAGAAGAGAAGAGAAGAGGAAAAAAGGAAAGAAAGGGGAAGGGAAGGGAAGGGAAGGGAAGGGAAGGGAAGGGAAGGGAAGGGAAGGGAAGGAGGGAGGGAGGGAGGAAGAAAGAAAGAACCATCTAGAGTGGTAACTGAGTCTAACAGAAGAGATGTAACCAAGATAGTAACAATATCTATGACCCATCTCATGGTTTATAAGCTACTTATACAACATGTTATCATCTGATTCATATAAAAATCACATATGGTGACTCAGGAAAGGCATGAGTCCACTTTTTAAAAAAGAAGGCATTTCAGAGAATAAACCCCATTTTTTTCCCTCAAGGTCAAAAAGCTAATACACAGTAGAATCAAAACTGGAGTCAAGTCTTCCTTCCTATTACAAATAGATGGTTTTCCCATCTCTGGGCTACTTAATTTTGACTGAGAAAATGAACTGTTCCAGCTTAGCATGAAAAGATATGGTTTTGCAATAAGTATGTAAAAAGTATGACACAATATCAAAGCATAATGTAAATTAAATAGTAGGCTAAATTTACAGAAGTGTAGACCAGTGTGAAGGAGGTAATCAGCTAGCTTTAGTCTGTATTGACAAACCATAATAGGAATATTATGTCAAGTTCTGGGACTTGTGCTTTGGAAAATGATCAAGTCATTATCAAATAGCAGGCCCCATCGAATCTGGCTTACAGATGTCATTTGTACAGCCAGAAAAAGTGATGAAAACCTTGAAATCGGCATGCTTGTAGGCAGTACAGACGTTGTCCAGTTTTCCATGAGATGCGTCACTCTCTGCTGTCTTATCCCCAGGAGTAGTGCACATTTATTTTCTTTCCCTGCCCCTCGTAGGGATTTGATTTTCCAGACTACTGGTGTAACTAAACTAAAGCATTTTTCAAAAGGAGTAGCCAGATGGTAAAGAAATAAACTGTGATATCTGAGAAGTGATTAAAGAGCTGGGCAAGTCTAAGCTTAAAAAGATAAGGCTTGGCCATGTGACCAAATTAAATGAAATTTGAAAGCAGATTTCATCATATCACTACTCTGCTTTTTTTTTTTTTTTCATTTTTTTCCTAATGTTTATTTATTTTTGGGATACAGAGAGAATGCAACCAGGGGAGGGGCAGAGAGAGAGGGAGACACAGAATCTGAAGCAGCCTCTAGGCTCTGAGCTGTCAGCACAGAGCTCCACGTGGGGCCCGAATCCACAGACCATGAGATCATGATCTGAGCCAAAGTCTGTATCTTAACCGACTGAGCCACCCAGGCACCCCTACTCTGCTTTTAACCATGTATAAAGCTGCTCATGTTTACAGAACAAAGAGCAAATGTTTGAGAAGTGAAAATAAGCTCTGTCCTCTACAATCTGACCTCTCCTTTAATTCATTTCCTTTCTGTGAAGAAAACTGCAATCACCACTTTGAACCCAGTGTTCTCATGACTCCATGTTCTTGCACAGCCTAGGTCCTCTTTTTGCTCATCTTGTTTGCCTAAGCAAATTATCTTTTTTTCTGCAACTCAACCCAAGCATCCTTTCTTCTCAGAAGCCCTCTGACCCCTGTGGAACTATGTTCCACTGGCCCATGCTCCAATAATCTTAGTCTGTATTTTCGCTGTGGCTCGCCCTTCCTCCTCCTCCTCCGTTACTCCATGACACCTTGCAGGGAGGGGAATGTGTCTTCTTTATTGTTGAGCTCTTAGTCTTTAGTGCAATGCCTGGCACGTGAAGGGTGTTCAAATACTGTTTTTCAAGTGATACGGCTACCTCTTTTTCAATATTTGAACACTTGGTGATGGAAGAAACATCAGGAATACCCAAGGTGAGTGGGGACTATCATCAGGACCTGTGAGTGACGCTCACAGGTACACAGATTTTCTATGCAGTGGGAGAAAATATTTCCAACAAGTTAGAACTCTTCCAAAGACAGAAAGGCCTTCCTGGGTAGAGAAACAAGGCAGACAGCCAAGCATGGGCAGAGGACAGTCTAGCCCTGAAAACGTAGCTGATCCAGTACGCCTTTAAGTTCTCTTTAACCCTGAGTCTAGAACTTCTCTAAATCTATTACTCCCTATGCAGAGAAGGTGCTGTGCACAGAAACACCACACTAAGGGTTTGGGGGAAGCTGTTTCCCCCCTGGCACTGGGAGTAGGAGGGAATTCTACTTTAATAAATTGGATCTTAAGGGGGAGGACAATAAGAAGGGTCAATCTGGTAATTAGCGTGGTTCTGATGACTCTTGCTGAGGTTTGCAGAGTGTTTCTAAATCACTACAGTATTTCACACAGAAACACTGCCAAGCAATAAAACTTCCTCAGGTTCATGACCATAAATAGAACCCACATGCCTTGTCTTATTGAGGGAAAGACATTATGCTCTTTAAAGGCTCCAGGAATCTGGGCACCTTGAATTAAAATTTATAAATAAAGACCAAAAATAAATATGTTCTTCAATCTGGAGCAAAAATTACTTTAGAATTTACATCTTTTTCCTTTCTTTTTCTTTTTCTTTTTTTTTTCTTTTTTTCTATTTTCTTTTCTTTTTTTTTTTTTTTTTTTGCCTTGCTATAAATCCTCTCTCTCCTTATATTTTCTTTTGTTTATGTTTCTAGCAAACTTAGGTCCTTCTTCTTCCCTCCTTCTCAATATCTATCTCTCTATCTATCTACCTACCTACGATCTATGTCCACTTAGTTTATCATTCTGTACTTTAATATTACCTTTCTTTCCTGTGTGTAGGTGCAGAAAGGTTCTCTGCATTCACTTCCCATTTCACTGAATTGCAGACAGGACACTGCCTAAAACCGTTTCTTCTGCTAAGCCAGTGACAAAGAGGCTACCAAAAGACCACCTAGATGGACAAATGGACAGATTTTAATTTTTGCTTCACACAGGACCCTGAGTTTCGAAAGGTCCAGAAGACTGTTATGTTTCTGCAATTTCTGGAAGCCACAGTTTTAAAAGACTAGTGATTACAGAGTTAAGACCAAGAGATGACCTACCCAATGACAGTCAAGGTCCACAAATACTGACATGGGGGCATGCTATGAGGGCAACTCTTTCCACCAGAGCTTCCATGGCCTTTTCCCTGAAGCAACAGCCAATAGAGTGCTTGTGCACAGACACTGGAATCAGACCACCTGGATTTACATACGAAATTCACCATAACAGCAGCTGTGTTCTTGTGGGAAGCTTCTTTAATTTTCTACATTTGTCACCACATATATAATAATAATAGTACCTACATCATGAGTTTTTTGGCAAGGATTAATGAAAGTAATCACTATGAAATGCCAAATATCTTAAGTGTTTACAAAGTGCCTTTGAAAAATTTGCTTTAGGGCCACATGGATGGCTCAGTCAGTTAAGTACCCAACTTCAGCTCAGGTCATGATCTCAGGGTTCCTAGGTTTGAGCCCCACATCGGGTTCTGTGCTGACAGCTTGGAGCCTGGAACCTGCTTCGGATTCTGAGTCTCTTCTCTCTTTGCCCTTTCTCTACTACCACCCTGTCTTTCTCTGCCTCTCAAAAATAAACACGTTTAAAAAAAAGAAAGAAAGAAAATCTTGTTTTAGTTTTAGCATGCTAGTGAGGCCAAATGACCCCAAACTAAGCAGTTAATAGAATAAAGTGAAACCCTGCTGACATTTAGATATAAACAGTTGGGTATAAGAACTATATGATAGTGTAAATGAATCAGTACAAAATCATTGCTACTACTATAGATAGAACTCAAATAATGATATTGGATATACATTCACTCATTCATTTTTCTTCACTTAGTACACACATATTTATTGATCTCCACCTGGGTACTAAGGATTTATAAGGCCAGCTCTTTCCCAGAAAATCTGATGGGATGCAAAGTTCATGTTTCCTTTGGCAACAGTGAGACAAAATGACCAAATAAGGCCCACTATGTCTTCATTTTAAACATTCAGTTTAAACACTTTAAACATATATTCTTGGTATGGTGTTTCCAAAGAGTTGTCCCCATGCATCCCTTAGTATTTTTGTTTCCTTGGGTAAAAGCAAATAGATTTCATACTATATAAATAACGTGCCTCTGAATGGCCAAATCCTAAGTGATGGAAGCAAGTGAGACATAAGCAAAAGCCTCAAGAAGCATTTTCATCGCCCATACATGGCTGAATTTTTATTGTGGTTCAGTGAGATTACAGTGCCCAACAGACACTGAATTTCTAAGTGGTGTGTGCATAGGCAATGGGTAACGTAATGATGGTCCTGTCAAGATTTTATAGCCCAAGTCCAAATACATTATCCAGCACATGCAGCAATACTATGTCACAAAGAACACCCAATATTCCCCTCTGTGTCTCTGTCTCTCTGTCTTACACAGACACATGAACAAAAACTTTGTTCCCACAGAAGAGCAATTGCTTATTAGCTCTCACTTTCCTAAAAGATTACTGGATTTAAACTAGAAATATTCCATTGAAAAATTCCATTCTTCTGAATGTTTTCATTTAGAATAATTTGCCTTAGATTGTCAGTTAATATTCAGAAACTTCTGTTCCATGACTATAATGAGTGTTTCAGTTACGTCCAGTAATGGCAGGGATTCTGTTTTACTCTCCTTTTCTCTTGATTTAAGGAAGGCCTTCAAATATAATTGTAACTTGAGAAATTAAAATCTAGTAGATTTCCACCCTCCAAATAAATTTTCATCAGACCTGCATTTCATTCCTAACTCTGCTCCATTTCTTATTAATTTTCACTTCTCTTTGGCTTGGATGGTTGCTAAATTATCCTAATGATTCTGTCTATGTTTAAGCTAATGATCTGTCTAAAGGAATTATAGTTTTATTTGACAAAGTGAGAAATGTGACTACCAAATCAGAGGGCAAGAGAAACTGTCTGAAATGACAGTGTTGGGGCTGGAGTAAGAGTGACCTTTTTTTTTTTTTAATATGAAATTTATTGTCAAATTGGTTTCCATACAACACCCAGTGCTCATCCCAGCAGGTGCCCTCCTCAATACCCATCACCCACCCTCCCCTCCCTCACACCCCCCCTCAAACCTCAGTTTATTCTCAGTTTTTAAGAGTCTCTTATGGTTTGCCCTTCTCCCTCTCTAACTTTTTTTTTCCTTCCCCTCCCCCATGGTCTTCTGTTAAGTTTCTCAAGATCCACATAAGAGTGAAAACATATGGTATCTGTCTTTCTATGTATGACTTATTTCACTTAGCATAACACTCTCTAGTTCCATCCGCGTTGCTACAAAGGGCCATATTTCATTCTCTCTCATTGCTACATAGTATTCCATTGTGTATATAAACCACAACTTCTTTATCCATTCATCAGTTGATGGACATTTGGGCTCTTTCCATAATTTGGCTATTGTTGAAAGTGCTGTTATAAACATTGGGGTACAAGTGCCCCGTGCATCGGCACTCCTGTATCCCTTGGGTAAATTCCTAGTAGTGCTGTTGCTGGGTCATAGGGTAGTTATATTTTTAATTTTTTGAGGAACCTCCACACTGTTTTCCAGAGCGGCTGCACCAATTTGCATTCCCACCAACAGTGCAAGAGGGTTCCCATTTCTCCACATCCTCTTCAGCATCTATAGTCTCCTATTTTGTTCATTTTAGCTAGTCTGACTGGCATGAGATGGTATCTCAGTGTGGTTTTGATTTGTATTTCCCTGATGAGGAGTGACATTCAGCATCTTTTCATGTCTCTGTTGGCCATCTGGATGTCTTCTTCAGAGAAGTGTCTATTCATGTCTTCTGCCCATTTCTTCACTGGATTATTTGTTTTTCAGGGTGGAATTTGGTGAGTTCTTTATAGATTTTGGATACTAACCCTTTGTACAATATGTCATTTGCAAATCTCTGTTCCCATTTGCAAATCACTGTTTCCTTTGCAGTGCAGAAGCTTTTTATCTTGATGAGGTCCCAATAGTTCATTTTTGCTTTTAATTCCTTTGCCTTTGGAGATGTGTCCAGTAAGAAATTGCTGTGGCTGAGGTCAGAGAGGTTTTTTCCTGCTTTCTCCTCTAGGGTTTTGATGGTTTCCTGTCTCACATTCAGGTCCTTTATCCATTTTGACACATCACATTAATAAAAGAAAAGAAAAGAACCATATGATCCTGTCAATTGATGCAGAAAAAAACATTTGACAAAATTCAGCATCTTTTCTTAATAAAAACCTCGAGAAAGTTGGGATAGAAGGAACATAGTTAAACATCATAAAAGCCATTTATTAAAAGCTCACACTTAATATCATCTTCAATGGGGAAAAACTGAGAGCTTTCCCCGAGATCAGGAACACAACAGAGATGTCCACTCTCACTGCTGTTGTTTAACGTAGTGTTGGAAGTCCTAGCCTCAGCAATCAGACAACAAAAGGAAATCAAAGGCATCAAAATTGGCAAAGATGAGGTCAATCTTTCGCTTTTTGCAGATGACATGATATTATACATGGAAAACCTGATAAAGTCGATGAAAAGTCTGCTAGAACTGATACATGAATTCAGCAAAGTCTCAGGATACAAAATCAATGTACAGAAATCAGTTGCATTCTTATACACTAATAATGAAGCAACAGAAAGACAAATAAAGAAACTGATCCCATTCACAATTGCACCAAGAGGCATAAAATACCTAGAAATAAACCTAACCAAAGATGTAAATAAAATACCTAGAAATAAACCTAACCAAAGATGTAAAAGATCTATATGCTGAAAACTATAGAAAGCTTATGAAGGAAATTGAAGAAGATATCAAGAAATGGAGAAACATTTCGTGCTCATGGATTGGAAGAATAAATATTGTTAAAATGCCAAAGCAATCTACACATTCAATGCAATCCAAATCAAAATTGCACCAGCATTCTTTATGAAGCTAGAACAAGCAATCCTAAAATTTGTATGGAACCACAAAAGACCCTGAATAGCCAAAGTAATTTTGGAGAAGAAGACCAAAGAGGGAAGCATCACAATCCCAGACGCTAGCCTCTACTACAAAGCTGTAATCATCAAGACAGCATGGCATTGGTACAAAAACAAACACATAGACCAATGGAATAGAATAGAGACTCCAGAATTGGACCCACAAATGTATGGCCCACTAATCTTTGACAAAGCAGGAAAGAGTATCCAATGGAAAAAAGACAGTCTCTTTAACAAATGGTGCTGGGAAAACTGGACAGCAACATGCAGAAGAATGAAACTACACCACTTTTTTTTTTTTTTTTTTTAGATTGGCTAAACCTATACCATCTGACTAGTGGTTATAGTAGATATCAAAGGTGAGCTGCAGCATGTTGAATAAAATCCTTGGTAGAAGTAATACACAAAGGACATATCTTTAAGCAATGAGAAATGAAAGAAGTGTCTCATGTAATTTTACATAAAAGATCAAATTAAGTTTGCTTTAATACAAAAGATATAAGAACTTAAAAGAATTGAGCAATGCTTTGTTAAAAATAAATAAAGATATTTTATTTGATTGATGCAAAAAAGTTGTTTCCTATTCAGAGCAGTTCTTTATGATTCTTTATATAACATGTTTCGAAACTTGGCCACGTCATTCTGTGCCCTTGCATAATCCAGCTTTAATGTTTTTCAGGTGAAGGCTCAAAACTGAACTTGGAATATCAACATTCCTTTACTGGTTGACATCATCCCTCAACAGGATATATGGCTACATAATTTTAATTACCCCACCACTCAAAACATCAAGACTCCATTAAAGGGTACCTACCAGGGGTGCCTGGGTGGCTCAGTTGGATAAGTATCCAGCTCTTGATCTCAGCTCAAGTCTTGATTTCAGGGTTCTGAGTTCAAGCCCCTCATTGGGCTTCACTCTGGGGGGATCCAAGTCCCTATAAATCA
The DNA here is from genome assembly GCF_014898765.1 of Herpailurus yagouaroundi. Classification (NCBI taxonomy): domain Eukaryota; kingdom Metazoa; phylum Chordata; class Mammalia; order Carnivora; family Felidae; genus Herpailurus; species Herpailurus yagouaroundi. The sequence goes on along the minus strand of NW_024412394.1, from coordinate 37,802,976 downwards.
TTAGAATAGTCACTGAGAGGTTTTTACACCTTCAGGGTAAAATAGGGACAATGGCCCTTGCTCAGCAGGAAGTAGTTACAGAAGAGACCACTGCCCTTCATCATCCTTTAAGAATTTCAGGGTGGAAATGAGACAGTATAGGAAAAGCAAAGGGACATAACTTCTGTAAAGCCACCATCTGAAGCAAGGGCTAAAAGTTATAGGCTTAGAGATAAATACCTCCTTCTGGGAAAGCAAACAAACAAGAGAAACAGCCATTAGGGAATAATGGTTTTCTGGGCAAAATTAGAAGTAACAATTTAAAGTCTGCTTGCACAAGTATTTCTAATTTCCAGGATCCCTAAAAGAATGTCAACCATGGAAAAAGGCATCCTGTGATTGTCTTGTGTCCACTGAAAAGTAACGACTGCAAGGTAATGGCTGTGAGACTGAAAAATGCTTCCACACTCCCAGCCCCTCACCCTTTGGAAAAGTGCTCTTATAAGCCCTATGTGCTATCTCTTTCCAGAATGACATTCCTCTTTCTTGTCAAGTCCCCTGTGTAGAAACTATTTCTAATAAACTCCATTTTCTTAAAAAAAAAAAAAAAGAAACAAAACATGTTTCTCCTCAGTCTCATGTATTTGGTTTGGGACAGTCATACTAATTTTAGTGTCTACAGATAAAATTACGGAATTATCTAAAGATTTTGGAAATGGGGATTTGCTTATTATGATGTGAGAAAATTTAAACCTATAAATAAAAAACCTGGAAAAGATACCAAAAAAAAAAAAAGTGAAGGTCTTAAAATCTCTCTAATGAATTAAGAAAAAAAAAAAAAGTATGCTGTGAACCTATAGTTGCTGTTTAAACAGACAATTAAAAAGGCCTGATATTATAACAATTTGTTACAATAGAAACTTGATAAATGTAAAATAATGGCCTTCCAGTTGGTAAATAAATGTAGGTCTCAATTTCAACCTAATATTTTCAACCTAAAAGTGTAACCTAAACACTACCAGTCAAGGCCATAAGTCTCACAATTATTTTCGTCTGAAAGAGTGCATTTTGGATCTGAAAATTCATCAAGTCACCAAGTATTCCAGTTATGAATATATTGCCTCTCAGATCCAAAATTACCCTTCAATACATATCCTAACTTCGCTCTCCTTTATGGTTAGTATGGTGCTAAACCTTCTCAGTAGGGAGCGCTGGCGCCATCCAAGAGAAGAAGGGGCTCTCTTGAAATCTCTGTCTGCTGCCTGGTGGGTCAGTCACATATGTATGAGAACATCTAGGGGAGCTAGGTCTAGAGTGTGGTCCCAGGATGCGTGGTCCCTCAGTGACCTTGCAGCTTGGTTTGGCAATAACCTTTCAGCATCCCTCTCATTCCAGAAATCAGCACCTCAAAGGGTTTCTATCCAAACTGTCGCCCAAACCTACTCCACCCTACATGTTAATACTGAGGTCATCTCAGCCATCCTGGCACTCATACTCCCAATGCAAGCCTGACTTGCTTAACTCCACGGGTTTCCCATGACACTGCCACTCCCTCCGTAAACCTTGTACATCTTGTCTGTGGCCTGGGAATGTTCCAACCACCCTGCTCCTGGCCTATGCTCCAGATCACTTTCTGTTTACCCAAACCCTGCAGACCAACTGCAGCTCTGTTCTGTTAAACCAGCAAAACTCTTGCTCTCCAGTGAGTGGAACCACACGTCCTCCCTGCAAGCTCTGAACCTTACAAGTTTTTCCTTCCTTGGGTACTCCCCCTCATTCCCAGGATACCATATTGAGTCTTCTTCTATCTGAAGATTACTCTTTTTTTATACTTAAACAATTCTTTATCTTAAACTTACCCTGTTCAACCCTTACCTACTGTGGGGGTTCTGTCTCTTGAATAAGCCTAGACTGGTACATCTCAATATAGCTATAATTTGTATACCCACGTTAGGAATAAAAATAAAATTATATGTCAAATTCAGGGCTTTCCAATCTGGCTTCATGGAGTCTCTTCTCACTTTTCAAGATCCTAATACTGAAAAGTGGGTCTATGTCTCTTGTCATGAAGAAAGCAATCTGGTCTAGAGCTTTATACTAAAGAGATAATTAGCAAGTAAGTTGCCAATGTTTTAATAATCACTATGAAATGTTATTTTAATTAAAATTGTGACCTTTGACAATTTGCATATAGCCATGATATAAGGTTTAATATTAGATTTGTCCTCCCACCATAAACAACTAGAAAACTGGACAAAGTATGTGAAAACCCTTTCCAGGCCTTGGATAGCATGCAACACCCAAGTTTCATGCACGAAAGGGAAACAACAATACATGCCTTAGAGTGACTTTGATTTTATGCTTCGAGGCACTTTCAGATCTCAGCATAGGTTCGGTGACAAGTTGTGGAACTATTCAAATTTATATTTCATGTTGGATGAATTCTGATGATTCAAATTTACCAAGGAATTGGTCAGTTTCATCTAAGATGTCAAATTTGTGTCTGTAGAATTTTTCTTTTTTTTTTTAGTATTTTCTTCATAACATTTTGATGTTTGCAGGCTCTATTTCATTTGTATTTTTTCAGTTGTTTCAAATGTGTTCGTAGTTGCTTAATGAAGCATTTTTATAATGAATTCTTTAAAATTTTTATGAGTTAATTATAACATCTCGGCTTTTACTAGTGTATCTGGTAGCAAGGCTACAATCTTTTCAGTGGGATTTGGTTGCCATAAAGCAGTTATTTTAGAGGCTTTGGTCCGCAGCTAAAGAGAGGTTTTTTGAGCTTTTTTGTTTGTTTTTGTCTGTACCCTTTTGACTTTTTAGGTTCTGGCTTTTCTAGCACATCACGTGGGATATAGGAGGCAAAAATAAAACCCAGGGAACTTACCTTCATATTGTTCTTTGGGTCTAGAGATTCCAGGCCAGTGTTCCTTCTTTTCTTTATCTTTCAGAGTATCTTAGTCTTATTCTTATTCTAGCAGCTGGACTGCAATCTATTCCTCCCCTTTATTGAGGAATGTCTCATTAAAGAAAACAAAGTAACCCAAGCCAAATCTCCTCACAAACAAGCTAACAGAAGACCTCCCAAGAAAGTACTAATGACATTTACTAGCAGGACAATCCCTATGTGTGGAATGATTTCAGCAGAATGTGCCATTTCTGTCCAGAATGTTTATGGAAAAGAAAGCTGGAATGTACAGATTTATGAAGTTGGCTCCTTGGGAAATGTCACATAAGTTTTGTAAGTATTACAGCATAAAATAGAGATACTTTAATGATCAAAACAGTTCCTTTTTTGTGTAAGCGATGGCCACGTATGTCTCCTAGAGACCTCATACGTTAAATCTACATCAGAGCACAAGAAAGGACCTGGATGCTGTCTGGACAATCCTGGATTTCTCCTTGCTGTGTCTGTGTCTCACAATTACCTGAATCCTTGAAATTAATAGTAAAGGTTGATATTGGGTAAAATCTCTAATTTTATGTGCATGTGATTTGACAATCCAATTCTTTGTGTTTTCTTGGCAGTGTATAAAAAATTATTCATAATTCCATAGTGTCACCCATGCAAAGCCACAATTAACACTTGTCTTTTTTTCCCTGTCTCTGTGTATAAACACTACTAAAAAAGAATCATACCACATATGGGAATGTTTATTTTTTGCATTTTCTTTTTTTACTTTTTATCATATTGTGAATATTTTCGTATCATTATACATTCTTTAAAAACAGGATTTTCATTGACTATAAATTATTCCATCAAATGGTTATTATCTTCTATTGAATCATTCATATCTTAAAGGCCAAGAAAGTTGTTACATTTTTATAATAAGCACAAATAAAGCTTATTCTTGTATGTATTTCTAATTACCTCTTCAGAATAAGTACTTAGGATTTGATCTATTGGACTAATGTTTATGATGATTTTTAAGGCTCTTGATAGTTTGCCAAGTTTTCCTCCTCAAAACTGTGATTCATTTATACTTTTTTTGAGTATAACAATTCAATGAAACTTCACAGCACTGAGTGCTAAATATTAAAATGTTTATTATCATGTTTCATGAGTGGCTCAGTCGGTTGAGCATCCAGCTTCAACTCAGGTCATGATCTCACTGTGTGATTGAGCCCCACATCGAGCTCGCTGCTGTCAGTCTGTCAGCACAGAGCCTGCTTCCGATCCTATGTCCCCTCACCCATTTGTGCTCTCCCAAAAATAAATAAATATTTTTTTTAATGTAAAAAAGTGTATCATTTTTCAAAAATAAAAAATCTATTACTTTTTAATTAGCATTTTTATTGTAACAGGCCGAAAACGTCCATTCATAGTTGTTCTTTTTTTTTTTTGGCAGAGGGAGCGGGAGAGAGAGAATTCCAAGCAGGCTTCACACCATCAGCACAGAGACCTATGCAGGGCTTGATCCCATGAACTGTGAGATCATGACTTAAGCCGAATTCAAGAACTGGAAGCTTAACCCGCTGAGCCACGCAGGTTCTCCATAGTTGTTCTTTCTTAAATAAAATCATCATTTTTTTTAACATTTTTTTGAAAAAAATACTCATTTTTAACTAATTTGTTCCATTTATTTTTTTTTTAATTTTGAAGTTTATTTATTGATTTTTGAGAGAGACAGAGATAGCATGAGCAGGGGAGGGGCAGAGAGAGAGAGAGAGAGAGAGAGAGGGAATCCCAGGCAGGCTCTACGCTGTTAGCATAGAGCCAGATGTGGAGCTCAAACTCACGAAACTGTGAGATCATGACCTGAGCCAAAACCAAGAATCAGATGCCTAACCGGCTGAGCCACCCAGGAGCCCCTAATTTATTCCATTTATTAAGAATATGAGTACATTTTATATCAAACTGGCTGCAACCATTTTCTCCACTTTACAATAACTTGAAAATGTTTGGTTTTATGATAAAATTTTTTTCTGATTATGAAAGTAGAAAACTTGCAAAATAGAAAGGAAATAAAATAAATACAAAAGTATTTTTTGTAATTATTACGTGTTTTCTGTTTATTCGTTTTTTGCTGGAAATTTCCATGGGAATCTTGGAGGAAGAAAATTAGGCAATTGTGCTCACAAAATAATCCCAATATATTATCTATTTTTAGGAGGGATGATATTTTAAAATATAAGCACAGGAAAGCATACCAGAGCCAAGAAAAAAAATGAATCTCCATTCTTCAGGTGTGAGAAATTTTATGTAGAGAAAGTAATTGAGATTAATAAGAAGAAGAAATATGCAAGAAGAGTCCTTCCTCTGGATTGCCCAATGTATTTCCATGTGCCATTACTGTAGCTCTTGCTCTCGGGAAGCAGAAAGGAGAAAGAACCAAACCCTCTCTGTCATTTTTTCTGCATCTCTTATGCAGGCTGCAAGTTGTGTAAGAAACTTGAAAAAAAAATTGCGTAACTTTAAATGTAGCACTTCCAGCTGATTATTTAGGAGAGAAGATAATACATAGCCCTCTTTCTCCATAGTTGGGCAGAGGGCAGAAAAGGGACTTAGGATCCGGGCATAGTATGTTTTAATATCAAGTTAATGAAAAAGATTCTGAAAGAGAACCCAAGGTCAGGAAGGGCATCAGTACTCTTTGAACATAATAAGATCAATTCCTGGAAGGGAGATGCTGAGTCTTACTTGTAAAGTCCTGAATGTGGGGGCTACTATTGTCAAAATATTGGTCAGTCCTGTGTAAGATGTACATAATCTACCTAGATGTTCAGGTAACCAAAGACGGAGGAAAAAAAGGAAAAGAACAAGATGCAGTACATGGTGCAGGATTACCTCCACCACTGTCTTTTCTCTCTGCTTCCTTTCCTGGCAGTTTGTCAAGAGTTCTTCCCTCAGGAGTACAGGTGGTGGAGGAGAGAATAACTCTTGCTGACAACCAAAGTTAGGGGCTGCCAGTTGTAAAATTTGTGGCCATGAGTAGAGGTGAGGATAACGTTAGCTTCTAACTGGAAAGGTATTGAGCTGGAGAAGCAAGGGATTTAGTGAGTTGAGAGGAAGTTAGAAAATCAAAGGCAAGAGGGGTAGTGGGTAGGCAGAGATAAGCAATCACGAGAGAAAATTGTTCAAGCGGAACACACTCCACTGGTCTCAAAAATATGTGTAGACATCTCAGTAGTGTCTTTTCTTCCTTCTTCCCCAGTTTATCCTCTGAAATTGAGCAGTGCTCAGTCAATTCCATGGAAATTAATTTGCTGAAATATGTTCGCCAAAAACTAATTTTCCCAATGTTCAGTTTGTCAAATAATTTATTGGATGAATAAACTATTGTTTCTTTTAACTATCTGTAAATTTTAGATCAATTCATATTGAATAGTTTTCGCAGGTTTGAAGTTTTTAATGAAGATTGAGTGGCTTTAATTTTTTTCTTTTTTCACAGCACTTTAAGCTTACATGTCACATATGGTTTTGCAGGTTTTTACTGTGCCAGGGCTCTCTGGAGGAGAAAGGGCAATGCTTGAAATCAGACTCTGATTGCCAGGTCATGAATCGGTGGGGCCACTTCCAAAAGAAAGGAATGACAATTTAAAAAATTACACAAAGTTATGCCATATGGATTAGCAGTGGTAGGTGATGCAGGATTAAGATGGAGGGGCAGGAGAGGGGATCCTTTGCTGGGAGCAATCTACAGAAATGAGCAGCAAAATACAGCATATCTTGGGCTGCTGAAGTGGGGGATGTACTGAAGGGAAAGAGAAGTTCAACTGAGGAGTCAAAGACAATAGGAGATGGAATGAAGATGTTGAGGCTGAAGTCCTAAAAGAGAGTTGAAGTATAAAGAAGTAGATGTTTCTGATTAAGTAGCATTCTTCTTCTTGTTTTTGATGTAGCTGATGGCCAAATTGTCCTGCTGGAGAAAGAGGTTCATTCCTACATAGTTCCTTTCATACCCACGTGTTCCGTTGGCTTCAAACTGGTTGTATCACACCACCTTTCTCTGGCGCCTAAGCCTATTTGGCAATCACATGGTGAGTCCCAGCAAGACGGTATCCTCCAATCTCAGCCACCCTTGGCAGTCAAATATCAGACTTATGGGACAATGAAGGATTCACCCCTACTACTCTCTGCAGTCTAGAACTTGAGGGGGAGCTGTCCTGTTCCCCCATTCTGTAGGCAGTCAGCCTTCCATTTGATCTTGCTCCAGTAGCACCAGGGAAGATCACAATGTTTCTTGGTTACTGGGAAGACCAATGCTAGTCTTCTACTTTTGAAAGCAAGCCAGCCCATCTTTATAAGTAATTCCCTTGTGCTCCTCTTGGTTTTGGCAGAAAGAAATTACATTCTGCAGGGATAACAATTGCTTTACTAGTCTTCTACTGGCATTGTTGGAGGGTCAAAATGGAGGTAGTATTAGCTTTGATAGCCACACTTGTTGTTTATACATGACATTCATCTGAATTAGTGCTGTGCCAAACTGGTAGATAAATACTTTGACTATCATTTGTGATGGAATTTATTTTTAGAGCTTGTTCTCTCAACAAGTCCTATGAGGAGGTGGCTGACCCTAATCACAGGCCAATCTCAGAACATACAAATTGAGATATTTAGTTCTGTTGGTCTCCATCTTCGGGTCAAATTGGTAACAATTCTAGGGCCCATGAAAAATCCCACTGGCCATTCTATATCATTCTCTTGAAAGAGTTTAGTAATACTGCCATGATAATAGGTATTTTATTGCCTTTTTAAATATGCATATACTTACATTCTCCAATGCTTATTAAATACATGTATACTTAATTGTACTGTGCTCCAGGCAATTTAAGTGAAACAAAAACGAGTATAAATAAATAAAATTAGAATCATGAAATCAAGACACTTAAGTTTTGAGGAAAAAAGGCCTTAGTATGTTTATATAAAACACAGTGATAGCTAAACATGAGAGATTACACACACACATGATGGAACAGATTTATTTGACCCAGGTCTTGAAAGAAGATAGGAATTGGAATCATAAAAATAGAAAAGATATAACATATTATGTAAGTATCATTAGAGGATCTTTCTTCTCTGAAAAATAGTTGATAATAATTTTTGCTCCTTTGAATTCTTTTTCCTCAATTCTTATGAAATCTTAAATCTGTATCAAGGGATTTGGGCTTTTTAAGTTACTGTATCATGGAATTTTAGGAGAAAAAGTTCTCTATTCTACATTTTAGTCATATTTTTGAGTGCTTACTACTATATGCCTATCAGAAATAAAGATACTATGCTTACCCTCAAGGAACTCACAGTCTAGTAATGAATATGATGAGTGATTCATACTATTCCAATCATTCAAGTTGTCAATTTTGTGGGGAAGCAGGCAACTTATAACCAAGACAGTTTTGCATGTGTCAGAAAGCATTTGTTTTACCACCCATGAATTAGCCTTGTCCCAAATCTGGGTGACTATAAATGCTTTCATCTCTACAGTGAAAGCAAGTTTTCTATTCATCTGACCCCTAAGAGTTCTGGACTCAATGTCTTCAATTCTTAAAACTAATAAAATTTGAGCAGCTTGTGTTCAAAGAATTCTCAACAGTAAATATGCAATCCCATCTTGCACAAATTTGATACCAGGAATGATTCAGGAAAAGCTCCTTGTTGAAGCCATAATTTCATCTGATGTGAAATATGTATCCACAGTGTCAATAAGAAGATTCAACAACAGTCCTTGATTCTTTTTGTTAAAAAGAGAATATTTATAAACTTAAAAAAAGAATAGACCAATTTTTAAAATTCCATATGCACAAGTTGAAATGTTAAACATAAATAATAAAATAAAAATATTTTTTTCAAATACAATGTTATTATTCTTAATATTAAATGAGCTTTCATAAGCCTATGTATTTTTTTTAGGAAACAACTAAAACACAAAAGGAAATGGAAAGATCAAGACATCTTTACATGACTCATCAAGAAGAAATAGAAATAGTAATTGATCATATAAAATTATATCAGTAACATCCAGAAGGTAAATCTTTCAAACTTCTAATAGAAATTATTTCTGATGGTAGGCTCATGGCTGAATATTTTTTCATAATTCACTATATTTTCTGAAATTTTTAAAACATATGTATATTATTTTTGTCATTGTAAAACATAAACATTCCTATTATGAAAAGCTTCAAACATACTTAAAATAGAGAAGGTCCAATCAACTTCCATATACTGAATTCCTTGAATTTACAATGTTCAAGATTTTGCAAAAATTGTTTCATGTATCCTTTAGTTTTTCTCATCTCTTCCCCATCCCACTTTCCTTTCTCCTCCTCCTTCTTATGTTGTTAAAGTTATTTTTTTTTTAAAAAAAATTTTTTTTCAACGTTTATTTATTTTTGGGACAGAGAGAGACAGAGCATGAACGGGGGAGGGGCAGAGAGAGAGGGAGACACAGAATCGGAAACAGGCTCCAGGCTCTGAGCCATCAGCCCAGAGCCTGACGCGGGGCTCGAACTCCCGGACCGCGAGATCGTGACCTGGCTGAAGTCGGACGCTTAACCAACTGCACCACCCAGGAGCCTCGTTAAAGTTATTTTAAAGCAAGTCCCAACCATCACATCATCTCACCTCTACATACTTCAGCACATATCTTCTGAAAATATGAACAATTTCCTGCATAAAGTTAATCACATATAGCAAAATTAGCAATAATTCCTTTATATCACCTGTTATCAAGCACACAATCAAATTCCTGAAGGTTAAAAAAAAATCTCTTTAATATTCAGTTTAACTGAATCAGGATCCCTAAAAAGCTATACACTGGTCACATTTGGTTGTTATGTCTGTGTGGTATCTTTCAATGTGGAGCCTGGCCTCACTAACTTTTTCCGAACCACTGACTTTTTTTCAGAAACAAATTCTTTTTAACTTCTGGGTGTTCCTATATTTAACTTCCTCCCCATCCCTTATGCTAATCATGATTATAATCATTTCCATTCCAACTAATCTATTTATCTATGAAGATTTTCTTCATTTTGTTGCTCTCATTCAAGAACTTCCTTCAATCAAAAATTTATTTCTATTATGTCCACTGGTCAATTAGAACAGTGGGATTCACAATATTATTTGGAAAGAAAGATCTTTTTATGGAAAAGTGTTGTGTTTTTTTTTTTTTTTTTTTTTTTTTTTTTTTTGTTTTAAGTAGGAAGATCCAGCTAGAAAACGGTGATCTGAAGTATCTGTCCTAATTGTTCTGTTCCTTAAGAAGGTTACTCACTTGGTGGAGAAAACTGGGGCTTGAAACATACTTCAGCACATATAAAAATTTTGTTTTTAAGAATTTCCCTTTTGTCAGGCAGAAGGTTTATTTGAGAAAATTATAGCTGAAAACTTCCCTAATCTGGGGAAGGAAGCAGACATCCAACTGCAGGAGGCACAGAGAATTCCCATCAAAATCAACAAAAGCAGACCCACACCAAGGCATATTATACTTAAATTTGCCAAATATAGAGATGAAGGAAAAAAATACTAAACACAGCAAGACAAAAGAAGTCCCTGACTTATAAGGGAAGACAAATAACATTAGTAGAAGAACTCTCCACAGAACCTTGGCCAACAAGAAAGGAGTGGCATGATACAGTCAATGTACTGAATGGAAAAATAGGAAGCCAAGAATACTCTATACAACAAGGCTATCATTCAGAATAGAAGGAGAAATAAGTGTTTCCCAGGCAAACAAACACTAAAGGAGTTCATAACCACTAAACTAGTCTTGCAAGCAATATTAAAGGGGACGCTTTGAGTGGAAAGGAAAGACCAAAAGTGACAAAGACTAGAAAAGGACAAAGAAAATCTCCAGAAACAATAATAAAACAAGTAATAAAATGGTACTAAATTAATATCAATCAAAAATCACTCTGAATGTAAATGGACTAAATGCTCCATTCAAAAGACATAGGGTATCAGAATGGATGAAAACACAAGACCTATGCATAGGCTGCTTACAAGAGACTCATTTTAGACCTAAAGACACCTGCAGATTGAAAGTGAGGAGATGGAAACATATTTACCATGAAAATGGGTGTCAGAAGAAAGCCAGAATAACAATACTTATATCAGACAAACTAGCTTTTAAGTCTAAAAAGAAGGTCACTATATCATAATAAAGGGGTCTATCCAACAAGAATACCAACAATTGTAAATATTTATGCCCCAACTTGAGGCACCAACTGTTTTATATATATAAAACAATTAATAACAAACATAAAATAACTCATTAATCATAATACAATAATAGTAGGGGACTTTAACACCTCACTTACATCAATGGACAGATCATCTAAGCAGAAAATCAACAAGGAAATAATTCTTTGAATGACACACTGGACCAGATGGACTTAATAGACATATTCAGAACATTTCATACTAAAGTAGCAGAATACACATTCTTTTCAAGTGCACATGGAACATTCTCCACAACAGATCACATCTCAGTCACACATCAGACTTCAATAGGTACAAAAAATTGAGATAATACCATGCGTATTTTCTGACCACAACTTATTAATCTTGAAGACAACCACAAGAAAAAATCTGGAAAAACCACAAAAATGGGGGTTAAACAACATTCTATTAAATAATGAATGGGTAAACCAGGAAATTAAAGAAGAAATTTTTTAAAATACATGGAAACAAATGAAAATGAAAACATGATGGTCCAAAACCTTTGGGATGCATCAAAGTGGTCCTAAGAGGGAAGTATATAGCAATACAGGCCTACTTCAAGAAGCAAGAAAAATCTCAAATACATAACCTAACCTTGCTCCTAAAAGAGCTAGAAAAAGAACAGAAATGAGGTCTAAGGCCAGCAGAAGAAGGGAAATAATAGAGATTAGAGCAGAAATAAATGATATGGAAACAAACAAAACACGGTAGAACAGATCAATGAATCCAGGAGGTGGTTCTTTGAAAAACTTAATAAAATTGATAAAATATAGCCATATTTATCAAAAAGAATGGAGAAAGGACCCAAACAAATAAAATTACTAATAAGAGAGGACAGATCACAACCAACCAACACCACAGAAATACAAACAAGTATAAGAGAATATTATGGATAATTATATGCCAACAAATCAGGCAATCTGGAAGAAACGGATGAATTCCTAGAAACATATAAACTACCAAGAGTGAAACAGGTAGAAATGAAAACTTTAATACCCATAACCAGCAATGAAATTGAATAAGTTATCAAAAAACTCCCAACTGGGGCGCCTGGGTGTCTCAGTCAGCTAAGCGTCTGACTTTGGCCCAGGTCATGATCTCACAGTCTGTGAGTTTGAACCCCATTTCAGGCTTTGTGCTGACAGCTCAGAGCCTGGAGTCTGCTTAAGCTTCTGTGTCTCCCTCTCTCTCTTTGCTCCTCCCCCGCTCTCTCTCTCTCTCTCTCCCCCTCAAAAATAAATAAACATTAAAAAAACAACTCCCAACAAACTTGAATCTTGGGCCAGATGGATTTCCAGGGGGATTCTAGCAAAAACTTAAGGAAGAGTTAATACCTATTCTTCTCAAACTCTCCTAAAAAATAGAACTGGAAGGAAAACTTCCATACTCATTCTACAGAGCCAGCATTGCCTTGGTTCCAAAAGCAGACAAAGACCCCACTAAAAAAGAGAATGACAGGACAATATCCCCATGAGCATGGATGCAAAACTCCTCAACAAGATACTAGCAAATCGAATCCAACAGTACATTAAAAGAATCATTCACCACAATTAAGTGGGATTTATTCCTGGGTGGCAAGGGTGGTTCAATGTTTGCAATTCAATCAACATGATATACCACATTAATAAAAAGAAGGATAAGAAATGTGATCCTTGCAATAGATGCAGAAAAAGCATTTGACAAAGTAAAGCATCCATTTTCTACAAAAAACTTCAGCAAAGTAAGGATAGAAAGAACACACTTCAACATCATAAAGGCCATATATGAAAGGTCCACAGCTAATATCCCCAATGGGGAAAAACAGAGCTTTTCCTCTATGGTCAGGAACAAGGCAGGAATGTCCACTGTCACCATTGTTATTTAACATAGTGCTGGATGGGGCGCCTGGGTGGCGCAGTGGGTTAAGCGTTGGACTTCAGCCAGGTCACTATCTCGCGGTCCGTGAGTTCGAGCCCCGCGTCGGGCTCTGTGCTGACAGCTCAGAGCCTGGAGCCTGTTTCAGATTCTGTGTCTCCGTCTCTCTCTCTGCCCCTCCCCTGTTCATGCTCTGTCTCTCTGTGTCTCAAAAATAAATAAATGTTAAAAAAAAAAAAAAGAAATCTTCTTTAAAAAAAAAATAACATAGTGCTGGAAATCCTAACCATATCAATCAGACAACAAAAAGATATAAAAGACATCCAAATTGGCAGGGAAGAAGTCAAACTTTCACTATTTCCAGACAATATAATACTCTATATAGAAAACCCAAAAGACTCCACCAAAAAACATCACTAGAACTGATAAACAAATTCACTTAAGTCACAGGATATAAAATCAATGTACAAAAATCTGTTGCACTGCTATACACCAATAATGCATCATCAGAAAGATGAATCAAGGAATTGATCCCATTTACAACTGCACCAAAACCCATAAGGTACCTAGGAATAAACCTAACCAAAGAGGTAAAAGATCAATAATTCTGAAAACTATAAAGCACTTATGAAAAAAATTGAAGATGATGCGGGGAAATGGAAAAACATTCCATGCTCATGGAATGGAAGAACAATGTTAAATGTTCTATTTTGTTAAATGTCTATACTACCCAAAGCATTCCATACACTTAAAGCAATCCTTATCAAAATACCACCAGCATTTTTCACAGAGCTAGAGCAAACAATCCTAAAATTTATATGGAACCACAAAAGACCCTGAATAGCCAAAGCAATCTTGAAAAAAAGAAAAGCTGGAGGCATCCCAATTCCAGACTTCAAGATATTTTGCAAAGCTGTAGTCATCAAGACAGTACAGTACTAGCACAAATATTGACACCTAGGTCAATAGAACAAAATGATAAACCCAAAAATGGACACACCACACAGCTATATGGCCAACTAATCTTTGACAAAGCAAGAAAGAATGTCCAATGGAAAAAAGTCTCATCAACAGAAAGTGTTGGAAAACTGGACAGCAACATGTAAAAGAATGAAACTGGACCACTTTCTTACACCATACACAAAAATAAATTCAAAATGGGTGAAAGACCAGGGAGACAAGGTGGTTCAGTCAGTGGAGTATCTGACTTTTGATCTCAGGTCTTGATCTCAGTATCATGAGTTCAAGCCCTGTGTTGAGCATGGAGCTTATTTTAAAAATATGGATGAAAGATGCAAATTTGAGACAGGAAACCATCAAAATCCTACAGGAGAACACAGGCAGCAACCTCTTGGACATTGGCCCTAGTAACTACTTACAAGATATATCTACTGAGGCAAGGGAAGTAAAAGCAAAAAATGAAATATTGGGACTTCATCAAGATAAAAAGCTTCTGCACAGCCAAGGAAACAATCAACAAAACTAAAAGTCAACCTTCAGAATGGGAGAAGATATTTGCAAATGACATTTTGGATAAGGGGTTAGTATCCAAAATCTATAAAGAACTTTTAAAATCCAATACCCAAAATCTAAATAATCCAGTTTACAAATGGACAGAAGATATGAATAGACATTTTTCTAAAGAAGATGTACAGATAGCTAACAGACACATGAAAAGATGCTCAACATCATTCATCATCAGGGAAATACAGTCAAAACTACAATGATATATCATAAACAGGTTCTTTATGGAAAGAACCCAACTGTCCATCAACTGATGAATGGATAAAGAGGTGATATATATACATATTATATATATATGTATATATATATATATGTATACATATATATATGTATATATATATGTATACATATATATAATGGAATACTGATCAGCCATAAAAAAACAGATGAAATCTTGCCATTTGCAATGATGTGGATGGAGCTGGAGTATATTATGTTAAGCAAAATAAGTCAGAAAAAAGCAAATACCTTATGATTTAATTCACATGTGATATTTAAGAACAAAACATACGAACATAGGCAGAAAAAAAAGAGAGAGGCAAATCATAAAAGTCTCTTAACTATAGAGAACAACCTGAGGGTGACTGGAGGGTAGGAGCATGGATCTTAAGGAAGGCACTTGTGAAGAGGACTGGGTGTTATATGCAAGTGATGAAGCACCAAATACTACTCCTGGAACTATTACACTATATTTTCACTAACTGGAATTTAAATAAAAACTGAAACTACAAAAAAAAAAAAAAAACCAATAATAATAAAAATAAATAAATAAATAGATAAATAAATAAATACTTCCCTCTTGTTATTTTTGGTTGACTACAATGTTTTTTTCTTTCCAAGATTGAGTTTCTCTGTAATAATTTTAGAATATATATATCTCAAGAACTTGATTACTTTTCTGCCTATTTCTTGCGTGTCTTTTCCTTTATATATATTGCTTATGACCAATTCAGGAGCCCACATCAGGGTAGTTAATATATACAAATGCAAATGAGTATTAACCTGGTTTTGTTTCTGAAGGCATGAGCCTTTTGCTAAACATTTTAAAGTATAAAATATGTTACTATTTCAATTTCGTATTCCCAAAATAATTTTATTTAACAAGAACACGGAGCAAATTTTAAGTCTTATCTTTTATACATTTTAAAGAGAATTTTTTGTTGTTCTGAAAAAAAAAGTCATGTAAAGACTTTTGATTTTTTTCTCCAAACCTGAGGGAATAAAAATCAGCTATGACATTTCAGCAGCAATTCCAACTTAGCTTCATCTTCTTTCCTTTAGAACCAAATTTGGGTTTCACGAAAAATATAGGGCACAGTAGAGCAGATTCAGTAGTTCCCTATGATATCGTAATTCATTCACCTTAACCACTGCATACACACCAAATGCCCTTCAATTTATGTATTTATTTAGCTTTGTAAGAACATGTGTTCTATTCCAACACAAGGGATTATACTGTTTTGGAAATATATGTAGTGCAATACAAAAATACAAAATACATAAATATTTGTTTCTGCTGTTTTATTCTAAGGCCTATTTTCCATAGGGAACAAAGAAAATATAATAGATTGTCTTTTATTTCAGAAGTTTTCCTGAGCCCAGGCATAGAGGCCAGTAGTTATTGTTCAGGTTACTAGGGTAACTCATTACTTTATACCTTCAATTATGGAGAGTTTTGTTTTTATTTTACTTTTATTTTAGTGGTTTATTTCAAACAGGATATTCAGTACTGGGCCAAGAAACAATATTGAATTAAAATTTTCTCCTATTTGGCACAGCAAATTTATATTCCTAATTCAATTTTCATCACTAAGGCACATCAAGCCAGTTTCTTTGCTTCCATGGAATTTCCAACCTCTCTGCCCAAGTTTCTCTTTCTGTGGCTCATCTACCCAAGAATTTATCAGTCTCTATTATGTCCCAGTGCCTTATGTATGAACCTGAGGCACGAGACTTGAGAGGCTAATGGGTCATTTGAAAGACAAGAACATTGGAAGTGTCAGAATACAAATTATTGTTTATCAAAAGTTATTTGTGATTAGCAATTATTTCCTAAATTCACTATTCAAGTTCTCTATTTGATTAATGCTGATTTCCTTACCTGACTTGCCCCAGAAGCATCTGTCAGCATTGTCAACCTTGGATTGTGAATTCCCAGGAGGCAGATTATGTCTGTTAACTTGCTATGCATAGCAACTAATAATGCATATTATGAAATTAGATTCTCAATGTGTTGATGATGGTAAATTTTACTGAGTCGATTTTAATATCTTATTCTGGTTATATTTTAAAAGGGAAACATCACTATCAGTATACCACACAATTAACCCTAATGCATTTGAAAAGAAAAACAAGATATGAAATGTATTTAAAGTTTATATCTGAATTATCTGAACCATATTAATTTTGCAGGAAAAAATTTGTACAGGATATAATCCAAATGTCACTGAATGGACAGTAATTTAAAAATACCTTGAAGATTAGGCTCCCGTTTGTATTCGATTAATGATCCAATAGTTTCGTCAAGGAAATATGTTTAATTTAGTCTTTATTCATTTAAAAATTTAAAGTTATATCTGGGCCCAGGCTATTGCACTTTCTGTGGGCTGATACCAATAATTATGTGACTCTGAAGTGATTAGCAAGTTGCTAGTATTCTCAGTTTATTTTAAGGTTGCAGTTGTAAGCAGAAAAGTGTCAAAAGAACTCACTTATAAAACAAATGAAGACATGTCACAAAATTATTATCCAAAGTTAATATCGATAAATAATACTACAATGAATTTAGGTACAATTTTTTTGCCAAAATTGCAGAGTGAATTTTTACTTTTTAAGCAAAGGGTTTTTTGGCAACCGATGGAATGGGAAAAGACATTTGCAAATGACATATCAGACAAAGGGCTAGTATCCAAAATCTATAAAGAACTCACCAAATTCCACACCCGAAAAACAAATAATCCATGGACAGAAAATATGAATAGACACTTCTCTAAAGAAGACATCCAGATGGCCAATAGGCCCATGAAAAGATGCTCAATGTCGCTCCTCATCAGGGAAATACAAATCAAAACCACACTGAGACATCACCTCACGCCAGTCAGAGTAGCTAAAATGAACAAATCAGGAGACCATAGATGCTGGAGAGGATGTGGAGAAAAGGGAACCCTCTTGCACTGTTGGTGGGAATGCAAACTGGTGCAGCCGCTCTGGAAAACAGTATGGAGCTTCCTCAAAAAATTAAAAATAGATCTATCCTATGACCCAGCAATAGCACTGCTAGGAATTTACCCAAGGGATACAGGAGTTCTGATGCATAGGGGCACTTGTACCCCAATGTTTATAACAGCACTTCCAACAATAGCCAAATTGTGGAAAGAGCTTAAATGTCCATCAACTGATGAATGAATGGATAAATATATATATATATATATATATATATATATATATACACTATATATATATACACTATATATATATATACACTATATATATATATACACTATATATATATATATATATATATATTCTTGGCAATGAGAAGGAATGAAATATGGCCTTTTGTAGCAACATGGATAGAACTGGAGAGTGTGATGCTAAGTGAAATAAGTCAGGCAGAGAAAGACAAATACCATATGTTTTCACTCTTATGTGGATCCTGAGAAACTTAACAGAAGACCAGAAGGGAGGGGAAGGGGGGAAAAATAAAGTTACAGAGAGGGAATGAGGCAAACCATAAGAGATTCTTAAAAACTGAGAATAAACTGCGGGTTGATGGGGGAGTGGGAGGGAGGGGAAAGTGGGTGATGGGCATTGAGGAGGGTACCTGTTGGGTTGAGCACTGGGTGTTGTATAGAAACCAATTTGACAATAAATTTCATATTCAAAAAATGAAAAAAAATAAAAATTCATTGTACATTTAAAAAAATAAAATTAAAAAATAAAAAAAGGGTTTTTTAACCAATTGCCCAATGGCATTACCCAAATGCATTTTTATCCAATGCAACTGAAAGAACAATTTTTGTTACTACATTTTTATACAAGATCATCTTAGAGTATGCTTAATTTATTTGAGCTTCACAAAAATTCTTACCCCAGAAATTTTAAGGAAAAGACCAACTCTCCTAGGGTTTTACAATACATATCTCTAGCATCTTTTGGTTGGACATGAACCAAGAGAAAGCTCCATAGTTCGTCTATAATCTACATTGTACAGTGTCACATCAAACACAATTTCATTTGAATTTCAGTACAAAAGCACTTCCAAAGGGAATTAAATATTTCATTATTTTAAATAATCTAGAATTGTTCCTCTTTGTTAGTTCAGTTAATTAAGGAATGGGAGAATACTTAGACTGTTTTAAAATCAGATTCTTTAACCACTCTGTAAATCAAAACCCCTATGGCAAAGCCCTGCTTCCTGCAAGTACCCTGTACCCCACCCTCCTCAATTAGTGCAGTTAGGCAATTACATCTCTGGAAAGGCTGTTTTTCCAGCCATGGCACTTCTGCTCTCACCTCTCTTTAAATGTTTTCTTTTCTCTAATCAGAATTGATTCCTTGCACATCTTATAAGTTTCCAATTTAAGTCCTACCTTCAACCTTAGCTTCCTTGACCATCCTTGTTCACAGTCTTCTAGACTATTCAGACCCATTTATTTTTTGTTGCAAAAAAATTGCCATACAACAATCTCATTTTTGTTATTTAACTTTTATATTAGTGTTAAACTTTCTACGCTCACAAACTTTTCTTTAGAAGACAGTGTCAATGAATTAAAATTCTATATATTCCTTTCATTGCCAAGTGGAGCACAGAATGTTTACTAAATGTACGCTGAAAAGAATGAACAAAGACAGAGAATGAAGGGGATGACCTTCTGGGCACTCTCAAGCTGAATTAACACCTTCTGGCTCTATGGAGCTGTTTCATTTGGGTGATAAGAGATGTGAACTTTGATGACAGAGGAGAGGGGCTTGCCTCTTGATGCTGGGTACATAGAACTCTTGACCTTGTAAGGATATTTGATTAAATACTATTGAGATAGGAGGAAGATGGCGGCGTAGGAGGACGCTGGGCTCACCGCCCGTCCTGCTGATCACTTAGATTCCACCTACACCTGCCTAAATAACCCAGAAAACCGCCAGAGGATTAGCAGAACTGAGTCGCCTGAGCCAAGCGCAGACGAGAGGCCCAC
>NW_024412394.1:37729977-37778266 GCF_014898765.1 Herpailurus yagouaroundi | reverse complement strand
TATTGAGGAGGGCACCTTTTGGGATGAGCACTGGGTGTTGTATGGAAACCAATCTGACAATAAATTTCATATATAAAAAAAATACTATTAATAATATGGTTTTCTACTGGAAATTATGTGTTTGATGGATTAAAACCAGTTAAATGTCCAGAAGTCTTGGCTACAAACACACCTCCACAAATTGAAAATAACATTTCTTTTATAAGAAGAGGTTGAATGAGAAAGGGAAAAAAAATAGGGCTGTCTTAAGTGGCTATTTGAGATAAGGTGGATTCAACATACACTTTAACTGGCAGGCACTATCTTTCTTTATTCTTTTTCCTCATTAGGAAAAAAAAAAAACAAAACAAAACATGAATGGATATTCCTGTAACAGAATTTCAAGAGCAAGGAAGTCACTGAGAATTTCATATTGAGAGATTGATGCTTGCCAATTTAGGGCAGGGACTTTTCATACGTTGTTCATTTTGTTTCTTTGCTTATTTGTTTGCTTATTTTAACTGAAATACACACACACACACACACACACACACACATAAAAAAACACAAAATTGAGGTGACTACAGGAAAAAAGACAAAAATCATAAAAAGAAACCATTTGTGATTTTAAAATATCTTTGTAGTTTCTTATATTTATAATAATAGGAAATAAGAAACACGATAAAGAAAAAAAATATATATATATATAATGAGAAAGACAACAGATTTGAGTCCAGAGCCATTATGTCCCTGAGATCCCTGCTTTGTTATGGAAAGCTCCTTCTTTATCTTATCTATTCCTCATGTAGAGCTTATAAAGATATAGAAGCTTGTTGCATAGCAGAAACAAAATGAAATAAAACATATTAACATTTTTATGGGAAAACTGATTTCTTATCTTCAATAATTTTTGTTTCACAAAGAAACCTTAATTGAGCTTTGTATCTTGGCTGCTAACTTTGTGAAAGTCCGTTTTGTGTGTGTGTGTGTGTGTGTGTGTGTGTGTGTGTGTGTTTTGTTTTTTTTTTTGTTTGTTTGTTTGTTTTAGAGAGAGAGAGCACACATGAGCAGGGTAGAGGGGCAGAGGGAGGGGGAGAGAGAGAGAGGGAGAGAAAGAGAGAGAGAGAGATGGGAGAGAATCTTAAGCAGGCTCCATGCTGAGCATGGAGCCCTACAAGGGGCTCAATCCCACGCCCTGGGATCATGACCTGAGCAGAAATCAAGAGTCAGAGTTCAACCGACTGAGCCATCCTGATGCCTCTTTAAGTTCTTGTATTTCTCGAACTGGAGTTGGCAAACATATTTTTAGTCTATATACCAGATTCTTTTTAATATTGAATTTTTGTTTCAATAATAACCTAAAAAAGAAATATAAACACAACTTGAAAACCAGCTGGAGCATTTCATAATCTACTTTCCATTGGTTATTACATTCACCATAATACAGAGAACAACCAAAAGAACCTAAAATATATTTCATTTTTTATGGGCATGACTAAAAGACATCAAAATCAATCTTATAACCAAAATAATGCTCCATGGAAATTCTCTATTCCATCCCTTTAGCTTTCAATATTGCTTCCACCCTTCAGCCTCTCTCTCCTTTCACCCTCATCCAAGCCCTTGCCCATACAATGGTTCTTTCCTTTCCTTCCCTCTTCCTTCTCTCTTTTCTTTTTTCTCATCATTTATTTTTCTCTCAGATAACTGAATATCTCCTCTTTTAGTATCTCTTGCCCCCATCCCCATTCTAACCAAAGATCATTTTAAAACAATTAAGTAAGCCTTATAATCTGTACAAGATCAAAGGAGAAAAAAAGGGAAAATGCTTAACTAGTGAGTCATAAAAAGACAGGAAAGAGAAAAGTCTGTGAAAAACCATAAACTAATAATTTTTTTGACAGTGTGATATACATATTCTAACCTTGCTCTGGATGGCGAAATGATTTCCATTCTGTATTTGAGTTATAGTCTCATTTGTGTTATGAGACCACATAAATTAAGAGTGTTTGTGTCTATCTGATTGGGAAAACATTATTAAAAAAAAAACTGTTGAGGGATACCTGGGTGGCTCAGTTGGTAGCCTCCAACTCTTGATTTTGTCTCAGGTCATGATCCCACTGTTCATGAGATCAAGCTCCACATCAGGCTCTGGCTGACAGCACAGAGCCTTCTTGGTATTCTCTCTCTCTGTCTGTCTGTCTGTCTGTCTCTCTCTCTCTCTCAAAATAAGAAAACTTAAGAAAAAAACAAAAAGCAAAAAACCTAGATAGGCCGTGAGAGTCAAAAATAGAAGATGACATTTTTGTTTGTTTTCCTTTTTGGTATTTTTGAAGACATCTCTTTTCCCTAAAGTCTCAGATAGTTCCGTTAGACCAAGATCTCAAACACACTTCTCTGTTCTCATAATGTAGTGGAAAAAAACAACTCTTGACTGATAACAGAAAATAGTCAGGCATCTACTGAGGAAGATGGATTACTGTGGGGGCTGAGTCTGGGAACAGAAAAGACAGAGTGATTGAAAAAGAGGGTTCGTGCATTATTCTATAGCTCCACCCTTTAAGAAATATCAGCAGATGCAGAAGAATGAGAGAAATAAGGAGACAATTGTCTAGTTGCCTCTAGAAACATCAGGTGGCCTATTCACATCAATTATAATTTCTAAGTTGTTATCAACTTTTATTTTTCACTTTGTTTTATGCGTACACATCTTATGGCTATGTAGTATCGAGTATTATACTGCAGGTGAGTTATTTGGCAACATTTTGTCCACTTGATCAATATGGGCTGTATAATATAGCTGATAATAATTTGGGGCCATTTTCAATTACTTACGGGATTATTCAGGCAATTTTTCATTTCCCATATATTTTTATCATGTGTCAACCCTGCTTTAGTGACATGAGAGTAACCTAGTGTGTTTGTCTGATTATAAAAATCTGCACATTGTTTGCATTTCTTCTATCCGCCTCCTGGTTTACCTACAAATAGGTTTATCTTCAGCAGTCAGACCATGCTACATTTAGCTACCCATAAAAAATTCATGTTTCTCAAGTTCACTTCAAAAGCACTACCTGATCTGTCAAAACACATTTAAAAATGTCAAAATGCCTATCCCATATGGCCTCATTTGATGCGGTGGTGTTTTATAATCCCATTCCACAGAGGGGAAGAAAGGTGAAAAGACTCACATAGGTACTCTCTGGGGCAGAAGGACAAATAGTGATACACTGATGTGTAGCAGGAATTTCACAAACCAGCAATGCTTTAATAATTTATGTTTGTGAATTATGTAAACGCACATTCAGACCTTGAGGGAAAAACATTTTCAAAAACTAAAATAAAATTAATCACTATGATTTTTTAAGTCATTTAAGATAAAACTAGCAAGATCAGCCCCTCCCTGTTAACACTCTTAATCGTAAGGTGTACATTAATTAATAAAAGTTCTCTCCACTATTACTGGTGAAGGTACTGACAGTTTCAGTCTTAATGTGTACTCTCCTATGCAACCTAAATTTGCAGTATGAAACAGGAGAATGAGTATCCAAGAAATTGAGAAGAACTTCTGAACTGTTATTCTGCAAGCTGGACTCACTGCATCTTATTATTTGCCACTCATCTTCTTCAACATATGGCTGCTAAGGTGACTTGTTTTCTGTCCCAGCTGGGCTAGTTGGCTTTGTTCCGGTTTTTGACCTTCAGGGTCTCTAACCCCCAAACCTCACTCTTAATTTATTAGGAAATGTGTAATAGAGAATGCATGTTGCATATATCAGTGCAACTTCATCATTACAGGAGAAGGATAATCTCAAGAAAAGACCCATCCTCATAGCGAATCCATAACTACAATTGCATGTGTGAATGTGCATAACCATTATTACATAAATGCTCACTTTAATTTTATGCAGATATTAAACAAGTGTTTATTATGTGACAGACAATGCCCTAAAAAATGAGTGGCAAGCAGTATAAACATATTTCCTGCCCTCCTGGACCATACATTCCAGGAGGGAAACATGATGGAAAGGAAAGTTTAGGGACCTTACCTTCAACCTAGGACCTTAGCATACGGTGACCTCAATACCTAACTCAGCTTGTGAATGACTTAATATATAATCTCTTGCCTTAGGAGGAAAAAAAGAATCCTACAATACATATTAAAAGAAAAGGAATTTAATACAACCAACATATAATAAACATTAAGTCAGTTATGGTATATGGAGATAAGTGCCATATTCCTCTCTCCAAGCCCAATCTCTGGTTGCTTCTCATCTTTTTATTTTTTTAATGTTTATTTATTTTTCAGAGAGAGAGAGAGAGAGAGAGAGAGAGAGAGAGAGAGAGCAGAAGAGGCACAGAGAGAGGGAGACACACAATCCCAAACAGGCTCCAAGCTCTGAGCTGTCAGCACAGAGCCCAATGCAGGGCTCACAGTCATGGACCGGGAGATCATGTCCTGAGTCAAAGTCGGACTTAACCAACTGAGCCACCCAGGCACCCCTGGTTGCCGCTCGTCTTGATCACAGTGGCCCAGAAGGAGAGAAATATTCTTGAGGGGCCTTAGAGACTGGAGCTTCATATTAGGGCTTCTCTCATTTTTCAGCTCAGTGCATAGTAAGTTCTTTATAGGAATCCTAGGTAAATTTTGGAATCTGATATCTACAACTTTATAGAAAAAAAACTGTTTACTTTAATGTAGTTTTCCCTTTGAATTATTATTTTTTTTTTAATGTAAGCAGTCATCTTCCTGTACTCTGTGAATCAGCTGTAGACAAGGAAGAGCAAGGCAGACATTGGCCAGAATCCAGTCTCCCTTGGGAGCCTTGTATCTTACCCACAATGGACAGTAAGATTTCTGTGCCACAGAGGCACTTAAACTAACCTGAACCTTTCTGGCTATAATTTGCCACCTTTCACCGAACTCTTGATTTTGCCCATTTTTCAATTCCCACTACTGTTTATCAACATTTCTTCCATGCCTACGCCAAATTTCTGTGCCTCCTCCTTTCCTTTGATTTCCCCCAAGAAATGCCTGCAAGAAATGCCTTGCTATCCAGAACATGTAATTATCTCTACCCAGCTCACTCATGTTTGCCTGCTAACATGAAGGACTATTCATTCCAGATGTCAGACTACTAACACAAAAGACATGCCAAAAACGTTTTTGTTTTTTCTTTAACATTTATTGGTCAATCTCTGTTACAGGATAGATGAGAATAGTATTCTAACGAGATTTAGGTTTTCACTAATGTGAACCAAGCTGCTTTCAAATGGAAGACAATGGTGACACATTGGGTTTTAAATAATTTTTCATTTTATTGCAAGAAAGTTAAGTACCTCCTCCTCACTCCCACAGAATTCATCAAGGCACAGATTACACTGAATTGTCATGATCTATTCAATTGTCTGTATCTCCTACCAGGCTGAGATTTCCATGAGCAAAGAAACCCTGTATATTTTTTTCACTATCTTTCATAACACCTAGTGCTGCCTGGAAGTAGTCCTCAACAAATATTTCTTATGTGACAATAAATCTTACCATATCCCTGACAATGAGCAAATCTTAATTTTCCACATCTTCTAGATGCACAATATAGAAGGTGTTTTGATTAAATGATTGCAATAAAAACTCCAAAGCAAAAGCCCCAAAGGTACCCCTTCCCTAGTCTCCTCATTCTAAAGCCAGGGATATGGTGGCCAGAGTAGTGACTTAGCTTAGTCTTTTCACACTGTGAGGACTGCACTGATGCTAGAAGTCAGACCTCCCGCCTCTCTGAACTATGGAAGAATCTAGTGGACAGTTTTCCAGAAGCAAGCTTTAATTGTTTTTGCATCTCTTTACAAGTAATGTGGGATATGAAACAGCCTCCCCACTCCTGGCTGCCTGACGTGTCTTTTCAAGTGTAGAAAAATAACCCAGGAGGAGTACCATTCTTGGCAAAAGGACACTGATTTTCTAAGGGCATTACAGGTATTCAGAAGCTGTTCTTGGACACTGGGAAGCTTTAGTTCCATGAAGGTGATTTAAGCTGTTTCCTCTGGATGTAGAAGGATTAAGATGTAAGAACCATACGCAAAATTCATTCAAGAGTAATAAGAATTAACCACCAAACACTGCTTGTTCTGCAGATGTATCTTCCAAGAAGTATTTTCACTGCACATAATAGATAAGACTAGTTAAAAAAGAACTGACAATCCATAAGATTAGAAAAATCTCCTTGGGGGTAACCATTAGATATTTCATTTGCACTGTATCCCTCCCTTCTTACTTACAGTTTCTCTGCATCCTGCCTATCTCTTAGGCCTCACACACAACCTCTCCTTCAGTCACATACTACATGCAAGCTATAGATAATAGCTGGAGTGTATTATGAGAGGCAGTATATAAAAAATTGCCTCCATTCAAATCCTTGCTCTATCACTTTCTAGCACGTGACTTCTAACTGTGTGACTTTTCTAGCTGTGTTGATGTTGCTGTTCTGTTATTCCCCCATTTGAAAAAAAAAAGGAGAATAATAAGGAGAGATAACTGAGTTATAATACCTAAGGCACTTTCCTAGCACATAATAATCAGATCAACAAATTTTACCTAAGGTTGACAGCACCTTATCTGCCATCCCAAAACTACAGGTTTGTGTTATAAGTTTTTATGCAGTTTTTTTTGTAATAAATCCTGACCTCACCTGAACTCATTTGACAGTAAAGCCCAACTTGAACTGATGTGAGACTGTATCTAGTCTATATTTATTGTACTTAGTACAAATATATATGTTTATTTTACTCGAGAAATTAGTTTGATTATAGGGTGCTGCACCAGACCTCACTGGGTATTATAGATCACATTATAACTCTATACTGTGTTTTTCAAATCTAAAAATATTTGAATTCTGAAACACATTGGGACCAAGATTTTGCATAAGATACCGGGCTTGGATTATAATTATTTCAACACAAGCCTCCAAATAGCCTATGTTTGCTTCCCAGGCCACTGCTTCCCTTACCCTAGCCTTGTCCTACCCAGATCCAGTTTGTATAACTCTGTGGAACTTCCCTCAATTATTCCGAACATTTGAAATTTTCTCCTTTTTATTCCCCCATAGTTCTTAGTTCTGTACAACATACAATTTTCTTTGTGACATGTTATGAATTGTAATCTCAAAAAATTTTAGCAGCACTTCAGTGAACATGTAAAATTGCCCCCAGTGAATATATCCTGCTAGCACTATTTACTTGATAACAGTAAACATGGAATTTTTAAAAATCGGTTTTAAACTTACACTGAACTGCTGAACACTTTTAATGACAAAATTATGTAAATAATAAACATGCTTTCTTCTTTGTGGTTTGAAAAAATATATTGTGTTATTGTTATGAAATGTATCCTGACAAGTACTTGCGTGTAATTTCATGAAAACACCACCACCAACAAAGAATCAAGCTTCTCGTTGCCAAAGGAAAGACAATCCCCACTGAGGACCAAACAACTACAGATGCTTCCACGATGTAGTACTCAAGATAGGCATTTGGGAATAATTCCAACAAGATATCAGAGGGCATTTTAAAGCTTAATGGCACTAAATGTCATTATGTACTATAATCTTTAAAAATTTATGTCAACATATTTTGAGAAGTTTTTTCTTTTATTGTCTTTTTACAACATTTATTTTTTCCTGTTACAAAAATAAAACATGTCTGTTGTAGAAAAACTAGAAAATACCTATAAAAAAGGAAGAAAATAAAAGTTGCCAGTAATCTAAGTACCCAGAAATTATATTATTTACATACTTATGATAATTTTTTGCCTACATATGCATATGTAAATAATGTATGTGCAGGTATGTATGTGTATGGTTGTGTATTATGGACCTGTTCTATTTTAGTTATAGCAAAATAGTTATATTCCACTGCAAAGGAAGCAATTACAGTATGGAATCTCTGAATGTAATAAGATGTGATCTACAGGAGAAAAAAATAAATGTCATAAACAGAGAAGTGCAAAGTGTAGTTTTCTGTGGAGGAAATAAACAGGGGGTTGAAATATAGATAAACAGTGGCAGGGAATAGACTCATGAGGGGAGGAGACTCTGAGGAGAAAATTTTATTTTTTATTATTTTTAAATTTTTATTTAATTTATTTTTTTAATTCACATCCAAGTTAGTTAGCATATAGTGCAACAATGATTTCTGGAGTAGATTCCTTAATGCGCCTTACCCAGTTAGCCCGTCCCCCCCTCCAGCAACCCTCTGTTTATTCTCCATATTTAAGAGTCTCTTATGTTTTGTCCCCTCCCTGTTTTTATATAATCTTTGCTTCCCTTCCCTTATGTTCATCTGTTTTGTATCTTAAGGTCCTCCTATGAGTGAAGTCATATGATATTTGTCTTTCTCTGACTAATTTTGCTTAGCATAATACCCTCTAGTTCCATCCACATAGTTGGGAATGACAAGATTTCATTCTTTTTGGTTGCCGAGTAATACTCCATTGAATATATATAACACATCCTCTTTATCCATTCATCCATCAATGGACATTTCCATACTTTGGCTATTGTTGATAGTGCTGCTATAAACATTGGGGTGTGTGTGCCCCTTTGAAACAGCATTATCTGTATCCCTTGGATAAATACCTAGCAGTGCAATTGCTGGGTCGTAGGGTAGTTCTATTTTTTTTTTTAATTTTTTTTTCAACGTTCATTTATTTTTGGGACAGAGAGAGACAGAGCATGAACGGGGGAGGGGCAGAGAGAGAGGGAGACACAGAATCGGAAACAGGCTCCAGGCTCCGAGCCATCAGCCCAGAGCCTGACGCGGGGCTCCAACTCGCGGACCGCGAGATCGTGACCTGGCTGAAGTCAGACGCTCAACCGACTGCGGCACCCAGGCGCCCCTGGGTAGTTCTATTTTTAAGTTTTTGAGGAACCTCCATACTGTTTTCCAGAGTGGCTGCATCAGTTTGCATTCCCACCAGCAGCACAAAAGATATCCTCATTCTCCACATCCTCTCCAACATCTGTTGTTGCCTGAGTTGTTAATGTTAGCCATTCTGAGAGGTGTGAGGTGGTATCTCACTGTGGTTTTGATTTGTATTTCCCTGATGATGAGTGATGTTGAGCATTTTTTTATGTGTCGGTTGGCCATCTGGATGTCTTCCTTGGAGAAGTGTCTATTCATGTCTTTTGCCCAGGTCTTCACTGGATCATTTGTTTTTTGGGTGTTGAGTTTGATAAGTTCTTTATAGATTTTGGATACTAACCCTTTATCTGGTATGTCATTTGCAAATATCTTCTCCCATTCTGTCAGTTGCCTTTTAGTTTTGCTGATTGTTTTCTTCACTGTGCAGAAGCTTCTTTATTTTGATTAGGTCCCAATAGTTCATTTTTGCTTTTGTTTCCCTTGCCTCCAGAGACGTGTTGAATAAGAAGTTGCTGCGGGCAAGATCAAAGAGGTTTTGCCTGCTTTCTCCTCGAGGATTTTGATGACTTCCTGTCTTACATTGAAGTCTTTATCCATTTTGAGTTTATTTTTGTGTATGGTGTAAGAAAGTGGTCCAGGTTCATTCTTCTGCATGTCGTTGGTCAGTTTTCCCAGCACCACTTGCTGCAAAGACTGTCTTTATTTCATTGGATATTCTTTCCTGCTTTGTCAAAGATTAGTTGGCCATACATTTGTGGGTCCATTTCTGGGTTCTCTATTCTGTTCCATTGATCTGAGTGTGCAAGTACCATACTGTCTTGGTGATTACAGCTTTGTCATACAGCTTGAAGTCTGGGATTGTGATGCCTCCTGCATTGGTTTTCTTTTTCAAGATTGCTTTGGTTATTCAGGGACTTTTCTGGTTCCATACAAATTTTAGAACTCTTCTGGCTCTGTGAAGAATGCTGGTGTTATTTTGATAAGTATTGCATTGAATATGTAGGTTTCTTTGGGTAGTATTGACATTTTAACAATATTTGTTCTTCCTATCCATAAGCATGGAATCTTTTTCCAGTTTTTTGTGTCTTCTTCAGTTTCTTATATAAGCTTTCTATAGTTATCAGTATACAGATTTGTCACCTCTGAGAAGAAAATTTTAAAAGGCAGTGTGACTAGAACGGTAGGCTGAATAGAGAATGAGACAAAACATCAATGGAGAGTAGATAGAGACCACGTCATGCAGAATCCTGTAGTTCAGTGTAAAGATACCAATTTGATGAAAAAAGGGAAAACATGACAGAAGTCACTGAGGGGATTTGGTTAAATCTAGGTTATTCAGGGGTACCTGGGTGGCTCAGTCGGTTAAGGGGCACCTAACTTTGGCTCAGGTCATAATCTCACCCACCATTTGCAAGTTCAAGCCCTGTATCAGGCTCTGTTGTGACATCTCAGAGGCTAGAGCCTGCTTCAGATTCTGTGTCTCCTTCTCTCTTCCCCTCCCCCATTTGCTCTCTCTCTCTCTCTCTTTCTCTCTCAAAAATAAACGTTAAAAAAAAATCTGGGTTATCCAATCTCAGCACTGTTGACACTTCAGATGAGGTGTTTATTTTGGAGAGCAGTCCTTTGCATTTTAGGATGGTTAATAGCACTTCTGGCTTCTATCCAACAGAGGCCAGTAACCTCTCCCCAAGATATGACAACCAAAAATGTCATCAGGCATTACCAAACACCCCCTGTAAATTAAAAGTAAAATTGTTCTGTTGGAAACAACTAGTTCAAACAGTTAAAAATTGTTCTGGCTGATAGGTAAAGAATAGATTTTTTCCTTCTCTTGTGGGAGCATATCTCCTGGTCACAGCAGGGAGCCCTCTTGCCACCAGAAGATGGAAATCAGCCCTAAAAATGACACCAGCCAGTGGATCTCAGAGCAGCAGGAAAGAATCTGGATGCTTCAGATTCATCAAAAGTGTGCACGGGATATACTTAGTCACTTTTCCCCCAGTAGTGAGTGTGAAGGCAAGCTTTGATGCAACACCTCATTACCCTCCTTACCTAAAGAACCCTCTAACTTCTAGGAGGAAAGGTCAGAAATGCTTTATCTTAAAAAAAAAAAGAAATGCTTTATCTTTGGTTTTATGAATCCTACTTTTGGTGCAGCTTGAGAGGCTGCAGACTGGGATGCCAGAAAATCTCATTGCCTAGTCTGGTAGTCATGTGGAGAACTTAGAAAACTCGCACCCGTAATGCATTGTGTTTGAATGGCTAGTGG
Organism: Herpailurus yagouaroundi; assembly: GCF_014898765.1. Taxonomy (NCBI): domain Eukaryota; kingdom Metazoa; phylum Chordata; class Mammalia; order Carnivora; family Felidae; genus Herpailurus; species Herpailurus yagouaroundi. The sequence continues at coordinate 37,767,102 of NW_024412394.1, read as the reverse complement.
CTGTGTTTTCCCATGTTAGAAGGATCCTCACAAAAACACCCGTTATTCAGGTTCCTGAAGATCTAGTTGTTCAGAATCCCCAATGAAAGAAATTTATTCACCAATGGGAGTGGGATGTTAACCTCAGTCACATTATAGGGGGCCTGTATAGCTGTGGAATTTTCTTAGGAATTGAAGCTTTCAAAAACATCCATGCAGTTAAAGCTGTAAGAAAAGCAGATAAAAATAATAAAATTCATTTTTATATTCATTAATAAATGCTGTTGTTCCTGTAAATGGTCAGTCATAACATGTCAGGGTTTTTTGTTTGTTTGTTTGTTTGTTTGATTTTGTTTCATTCTTTGTCATTTAGTGTGTTGTTATACTTTCAAAACGCTAAGTAAATATCAGTTTTATTTTAAAGAAAACAGAATCTGGATGCTTGGTGCATTGATGAGCTGTTGAAACAACCAACCTGATATCTGGCATTACATGTTTTCTATTATCAATATATAATATTACATGTTTTCTATTATAAAATATATTAAAATAGAAAGTATAATGGAATGGAGGGTGGGGATGGAAAAGCAATCCAAATGGAAGACAAGTGAGTTAAGTCATATAGGAGAGAATAGTGTCAGACTATGGGGAAATGTCTTCGAGTTGTGTCTGTGGTGTCTTGGAGTTGTAGTTAAGAAGTTGTATAGTCAAGATTTTTTTGGAGGTAGAATAGACATGACTTTAATTTATACCTCAATTCAGCTATTAACTCATTCCTTTGCTCCATTTCATTGCAAGACTCCTTACAAGAGTTGTCCATTTTCCAGCTAAAGAGTGAAAAATCTAGTGGGTGTATTATCTTGGCATATGACCGAGGTTGCTGTATAAGTCCAGTGGCACAAATTGAACCGTTCATTAAATGTTGGAACAAATGGCATTCTAAATAATTTAAAAATGGATTTTGAAAACCACATCTTTAAAAAATAGAATCAGATTGATAAAAGACATAAATTTGGAAACCAAGAATTTAAAACTATAAGAAATAATATAGAAGAACCTCTCAAGATATTGAGATAGAAAGGGATATTTAGGAATGATATAAAAGCAAATATCATAAGATAAAAAATAATTGAAATATATGACTACATAAAAACAAAAAAAAATTTTCTATCTTATGAAATACTACATGAGCTAAGAGTAAAAGTGAAATAGTCTTTAAAAATATATATCTATTTTTTTATTTTTTTTAATTTTTTTTCAACGTTTATTTATTTTTGGGACAGAGAGAGACAGAGCATGAACGGGGGAGGGGCAGAGAGAGAGGAAGACACAGAATTGGAAACAGGCTCCAGGCTCTGAGCCACCAGCCCAGAGCCTGATGCGGGGCTCGAACTCCCGGACCGCCGAGATCGTGACCTGGCTGAAGTCGGACGCTTAACCGACTGCGCCACCCAGGCGCCCCTAAAAATATTTTTATCATATATATAACAGACAAGATTTATATACAGAATATACGAAGAACTTCCTCCTATCGAAAAGCAAACAATAATCCAATAGGGATACATGCTAAGTTATTCCTACTACAGGCATCACATATGCCCCTCTCCCAAATATAAACAGCTCTCTACTTCTGCTCTTAAAATAACACAAGTCAAAGCAAAACCAGTCAACTTCATTCACAAAAACTATACTCACAAAATTTTATATTCATAAAAAATAATCCTGACAATGTCCAGTTTTGTTAAGCATGCAGAATACAAGTATTTGTACAGTTTGTAGTAAGAACAAATTAGGAAAAATGCTTTGCAGAGTGATTTGTAAATATCCAGTAAAAGTTAAAATATGTTGATTCTAGGAGTGCCTGGGTGGCTCAGTCGGTTAAGGGCCTGACTTTGGCTCAGGTCATGATCTCACCCTTCCTGAGTTCAAACCCTCTGTGGGGCTCTGCGATGACAACTCAGAGCCTGGAGCCTCTTTCAGATTCTGCGTCTCCCTCTTGCTCTTTGCCCCTCCCCCGCTCATGCTCGCTCTCTAGCTCTCTCTCTCTCTCTCAAAAAGAATGAAATAAACATGAAAAAAAACTTTTTTAAATACGTTGATTCTAAAAACAAGAAGCAACTCAACTTCTGGGTCTATGTGTATCTTAGAGAAATTCTGTGCAAGTATATCATGAGACATTGCAATACTATTTATAACAACAAAGACAAAATCTTAATACTCACACAACGAAAAGATCTAAGGCTGCTAAAGTCACTGAACTATATCTATATATCAAGAGGCTAGAACTGAAAAATACAATGTTGGTTATTATAAATAATATTATATTGAACATTCTGTAGCATGTACTTTAGGTGCTCATGTATATGCATTCCTGTCGGATATTCACCTCAGAGTGAAATGCTGGTTTAGAGGGTGTTGTATGTTTCACTTTAGTAGATTAGATTATATCAGTTTCAATGGTTTTCAAAGTGGTTATACCAATTTACATACTCACTAGCAGAGGAAAAACTAGAAATAACCCAAATATCACCAGCAGTAGAATGTATCAATAAATCGTAGTACATTCATAAAATAAAATGCTATCAAGCAATGAGAGTGAAATACTGTTTCACACAAAAGAGATAAATCTCACAGACAATGCTGACAGAAGCCTGACGTAAGAGTTTATAATTTACGATTCCACTTATTTAGAGTTAAAACAATAGCAAATTTAACACCTGCTGACAGAAGTCAGAATCGTGATTTTTGGGGGGAGTTATGACTGAGGACTCCAGAGCAGCCTCCCTGCACCGGTAATGGTCCACACTGAGATCTGCATGGGGGGGTTCCAAGAATCCATTTATTTGGGAAAGATCCATTCAACTTCACACTTAAAATCTGTGCACGTTGTGTATGTTTAAATTCAACAAAAAACTTTAACAATGTTAGTGATAAAGCATAAGATAGAATGACTGATAGAATACACCAACATAAATGTAAAGTTTTCAAAGGTAAACAAAGTGACATTAGATTAGATCTCTCTCTGAGAGAGCCAGGGAGAGAGAGAGAAGGAAAGGAAGTCAGAAAATAATCCTAGGGAGGTGGAAATGGAGGACTTCATTTATCTGCCGGGATAATGAACACACCTACTTCGCAGGGTTGTTGTGAGAATCGGATGAAGTAACAGATATAAAACACGTAGAAAGGGCTGGGCACAAAGGCAGTGCTAACTGATATATACCATCACCCTTGTTTCCACCATGGAGAGGTAGAATTTCAGCAAAAAGTAAGATCAGGTCTTTGGAAATAGAACTTCAGGATTGTCACCCACCTTGTCAGTTTCTATTCTCCTCATATGTTTAATGTGTGTGTATTCTCTGTGTATGTATATGTATGCGTTTGTATAAATATGTATATGTATAGATGTATTCTCTGCATATGTATGTTTATATATTCTATGAAATATTTCATGTTGCAGACATTAGTATAATCAAATAAAAGAAATATGCTCTATTCGGTAGCCTCAAAATGAAATAACAAAATGTCTTAAACTAGATTAAAGTTTAATCTTTAATCACGCTGAGCAACATCATTACCCTTTCTCCATAGAAAAATCCTGTTATAATAGAAGATTTAATTATTCAACTTTAATTGCTAATTATAAGCTTCAGAATTCACATCTTTTATTTTGAAAATCACAAAAAAGGCAATCAGCATAGAGGACAAGTTTGGGTTAGGTACAATGCATATAAATGTTACTGAACTGCTAATATACTTATGAGTTTAATTGATATGTTTACTCAAAGCACAGTGTGATGTGCTTTTTTAGCCAAAATCACTTTGACCCTTGTCTTTACTCCAATGATATTTTATAATTATCACCACCAACAAGGTCAGAAGGCTCAGAAACACACTAGTTTTGATTAAAAAAAAAAAAGTAAAAAATATAAAGCTAAAAGTCTTCATAATTTAAAGGTAAGTTTGAACACTGACTTTTATCCTTAGAAATATCTCCAGGGAAGTAAAAATATCCATAATGTGTAATCATTTTCCTAAACTCCAGCTAACAGCTCTTTTTCATCCAAATATGTCTTCTCTGATATTGAAGAGCAGGTGTATTTATTGAACCATTCAAACATTTGCTTTAAAAATAAAATTGTATTACTATTTATTGAAACATACTATATGCCTGACACTTGACTGAGCCGGGGGAGCAGTGGTGATTGCATAAGACTAAATCCCTGTTCTCTTCAAGTTTAATGCACTTTAGAGAAAACCACAAGTATGCAAATAGTTCATTGCAATACTGATGAGTGGTGTGAAAGATAAGCACTACTGATATGAAAGTATTGGATAGGGATGTGCGGGATAAGCACTGTCTAAGACAGGGGAGACTGACTCCTTGTCACTAAGTGCAGTCTGAAGTGTTGGCAGAAAACCGTTACACTCCTTCAAATTGCCTTATGAGACTTCAATCAGGGTTTAATGGGATTGACATACAATGTGAATCAAAGTCATAAATTTATTTTGGTCCTTTTACCACTTCCCTAAACCTGATTTAAAGAACTGCATTCAACATTTAAAAAGGTAAGAATAAACGAAGACAAAAAATAAATAAGTAAATATATATAAATATGTTCTTAACATATACGCTATAGCTTTGATGTGTTTATGTTTGAAACGCATTGGGTGATAATGCAGTCTACAAAATTCAAAACTGTTCAAATTCTTCCCTGGGGGGGGGGTTAATTTTTAAACATGGAAAATAATTCACTCAAGACCATTTTAGCACTACAATGTTAAATGTAAGCCATGAACAGAATAAATCTTCCACACTTTACTTTTTAAGTGAGAAGTATTTTAAGCACAGAAGTTTCAAAAACTAAACTATGTTAGCATGAAAATGACCATACAGTATCCTTTACAAATGAAAAAAAAGTGTATTCATTTTGCTTTTTAAAATAACTAGTATTTAAACTTTAAGATAGTATAAATAGCAAGTGACTAAGATGTGGGAGTGATGTAGTAGAATAAAGACAAGACTTATTACAGTTCAAGTTTTGGAAGCTATTCCAGATTTAAAAACATCTGAATGTCCTGGGTGAGCTGCTCCCAAGACTGATTTTCACAAAACCTTTTACATGATTCTGATATAGCTTAAGAAGTTTTTTGGGACCATTGAACTTAAATGTCCCATCTAAGTCTAGCATTACATGAGATTATGTACAATGAAAAGGAGGAACTACTGAACTATATATACAGATGTAACAGGTAACTTAGTAGTCAGATAAAGAAATATAGCTATTTTATTGTTGATTTTTTTAAAAAAGCACTTTAATCAATACTTTTTTTCTATTTATGAAATAAAAGATTTACTTATGAAACTCTGAAAGAAGGTTGACCAAAGGAGAAATAATATTACAAAAGAAAGATGCACATGAGAACATGTTGCATTCAGCACAGGTCAGGTAGTGACTTTACAATTGTATATGACATGTATATGTATATGTATATATATGTATATGTATATATATACACACACATACACACACACACACACACACACACACACCAGGAATTGTTTTTAATGATTTCTAAATATTGACATTTAACAAATGAAATACAGCTTTGTGTCTTCTTTACAGATGAAGAAACTTAGGCATAGAGAGTTGAAGTTACTTGCCACAGTTCAAAGAGTTAATAAGAGGCAGGGCAGAATTTGAACCTAGGGAGTCAAGATTCAAAGATCATAATCTTAACTATAACACTATGAAGCTTCTCCAGTAGAGAATTTCAACATAGAGACAGCCAGGAAGAATTATTAAATATATAGGACATTGGCCTCGGATAATAAAAAACTTAGATAAATCAGACAAAACTACCTGCAAAAAAAAAATTAGAAAACAAAAATGTGGACTATATATGGAATCTGCCTGAAGTTATGAAAGAACTTGTAAAGAAATAACAGGCCAATAAATGAGGCTGACATTTTGAGTTATTGATGTAGAAAAGGTAACTGAAAGACTCGGAAGCATTTTTGATAGTATAATGGATTGAGGTTACAGAAGTTGGAGCACAGGGTCCACGAAGAATGGTGTTACTTAGCAAGCCACTTCTCTTTGGAGTTAGAACAGCAAAGGACTATGTCTGAGGTATAAGGGTGAGGTGAATACACAACAGTGTTTGCACAAATGACAGCTAATTCTTGAAATTGGATTCTAATGACACCACACTGCTAGTGGCCTCAGAATGAGGTTAAAAAGAAAACGCACACACACAAAACAACAACAAAAACTTCCCTGAGGGAAGAAAAGGCCATTCTTGCCCTCAAAATATTTCTGATTTCTCCCAAACTATAAAACACACAATAAAAAAGTTCAAGAGAAAAACACAGAAAAAGTCACATGGACTAAAATTAGCAAAAGAACTATGGTTACAGTGGCTCCAGAAATTAAAATTATCTGATACAGATCTCAAAGAAAAGTGATCACCACATGAAGAGATAATGATCAAGACAGAATATAAATGCAGAGAGCTGGTAACATAGCATACTTTAAAAATACCAAGAAAGAAATTATAGAAATGAAAAATATAGTACCAGAAATTAGGAACTCAGGGAGTGGGTGTAACAGGAGGTTAAAAAATTACAAAACTAGAATATAAAGTCAGGAGAAAGCAAGTAGAAAAAAGGCACAGAGAAGTAAAAAGATGGAACAAAAGAAATGAGGTACATGGTAAAAATATACAGCACACATGTAATTAGCATCCCAGAAAGAGAGGAGAAAAAAAATAGGACAAGACTGAAGAGATGTGACTAAGAATATTTCTAACCTAATAAAAGACACTAACTTGCAGATTTTCAATCTATTCTGCACATTCATTCAGCATATAGATTCAAGAAGTCCATACTTTAATATAGCATAGTAAAAGTACAAAAATCTAAAGAAAAAGACAAAAAGTAAAAGTTACTAGAAAAAAATTACTAACGATAAGAAGGAAATTACAAGTGACTCCTATGTAAACAATGGAAGCCAAAGACAATGGAATGACATATTCCTAGTGCTGAAATAAAATAATCACCAAAATGAAATATCATACTAGTGAAATAGAGACCTTTTCTATCCAAAGTCCAGAAAAATATATTATCTAGCAGATATGCACTAAAAGAAATAAAGGGTATTCTTCATTCAGAATAAACCATCAAGTTACTTGGTAAGTTGAAGATGCAGGAAGAAATGAAGAAAAATCAAACTAGTAAATCTGTAATCAATATAAACAAATATTTACCAGATAAAATATTAACAATAATATTTACAATAGCATAATACTCATAAATAGCAATGTACTCATAAATAGTAGCAAAAGTCATAAAATATCTGGGGCGCCTGAGTGGCTCAGTTGGTTAAGCAGCCAACTTCGGCTCAGGTCATGATCTCACAGTCTGTGAGTTCAAGCCTTGCATCGGGCTCTGTGCTGACAGCTTGGAGCCTGGGGCCTGTTTCAGATTCTGTGTCTCCCTCTCTCTCTGCCCCTCCCCTGCTAATGGTCTGTCTCTCTCTGTCTCTCAATAATACATAAATGTTAAAAAAAAGTTTTTAAGTCATAAATTTATTTAAGTTTATTTTTAAGTCATAAATTTATTTAAGTCATAAAATATCATAAAAGTAGTGGGTGGAGGAACTAAAACATTTTAAGATTTTAGTGTTGGCTGAAAAGAGACAAGAATCGATAATTAACACTAGATTTTAATTAACCAAGGATATGTAATCCGAGTTAATACTAAAATAATAAAAGAATGTATGACTTACAAATAACAAAAAAATCAAGTTATTAAAAATAAATACAGAATCATTCTAAAAGATAGCAGGAACATATTAAAAATTGATCATAAAACAGTCAAGACAAGCAGAAAGCACTCATTAACAGGGTAAATATTAGTGATCACACAAAGTAATTGCACAAGAGATGAATTTACAAGTAGTATATTTTGGAAATAAAGTTACATTGTGTTTATATGAGACATATGTAAAATATATAAACACTAAAAAATAAAAATATATATGATACAAATATTAATCAAAGGAAAGCTGGAGTAGGTATATTAATATTTATGAAAAAGTAGACTTTAAGAAAAGTTATTTTCAGGAATATGTATTTTCAGAGCCCCCAAATATATGCAGCAAACACCGACAGAGCTGAAGGGAGAAACAGACAGTAACACAATACTAGTAGGAGATTTTAATACTCCATTCTGATTAATGGAAAGAACAATAAGAAAAAAGATCAACAGAATACAGAAAATTTGAACAATGAATCTAGTCTATCCAACAGCAGTAAAAGATACATTCTTCTCAACCCATGGGGCATTGTCCAGGATAGATCACAAATTAGGTCATAAAATAAGACTTAACACATTTAATAAGAATACTGAAATCAGGGGCACCTGAGTGTCTCAGCCAGTTAAGCATCCGACTTCAGCTCAGGTCATGATCTCACAGTTCGTGGGTTCAAGCCCCACGACTGGCTCTGTGCTGACAGCTCAAAGGCTGGAGCCTGCTTCAGATTCTGTGTCTCCCTCTCTCTCTGCCCCTCCCCTGCCTGCACTCTCTCTCTCTCTCTCTCAAATAAATAAATAAGTGAACATTAAAGAAAAAAAAAAAGAGTACTGAAATCACATCAAGTATCTTTTCTGACCTGAAGGGAATAAAATTAGAAATGAATGGATGAACTGAAAAATTTAACAATGTGGGGGAAATGAACAACATTCTCCAAAACAATCAATGGGTCAAAGAAGAAATCAAAAGAGAAATTAGAAAGTATAGTGAGACAAATAAAAATGAAAACAAAACATATCAAAATTTATAGAATGTGACAAAGGCAGTGCTAAGGGGAAAGTTCATAGTGGTAAATGCCTACATTAAAAAGCAAACAAACAAAAAGTCTCAAACAATCTGAGTTTTCAGTTCAGGAACTAAAGAAAAAGGAGGAGGAGGCGGAAGCGAAGGCGAAGAAGAAAGGAGAAGGAGGAGGAGGAGAAGAAGAAGAAGAAGAAGAAGAAGAGGAATTTGAGAATTTGTACTTCTATATTCATCAGGAATACTGTCCTGTGGTTGTCTTTTCTTGTAATGTCCTTATCTGGCTTTGGTATCTGGGTAAGCCTGACATTGTAAAATGAGTTTTGGATTATTCCCTCCTCTGCAATTTTTTGGGAGAATTACCATTAATTCTCCTTTAAATGGTTGGTAGAATACATCAGTGAATTCAAGTGGAGGTGGAGGAGAGGGACAGGGGGAGAGGATGAAGGAGGGGGAAGGGAGGGGAGGGAGAGGAGGAAGTAGAAGAACAACAAATGAAACCCAAAGTTAAAGGAAGGAAGGAAAAAGTAGTTAAGATGAGAGCAAAAATAAATATAATGGAGAGTAAAAAAAACAATAGAACAAATCAGTCAAACTAGGAGTCAATTTTTTTTAAGATTAACCAAAATAAAAACTGAGCTAGACTAAGAAAAAAGAGAGAACTCAAATCAATAATATCAGAAATAACAGAAAGGAGATTACAGTTGATGCCACAGGGGTCAAATGGTTTATAAGAGACTACTATGAACAATTACATGTCAAAAATTTGGATAACCTAAAAGAGAAGTATAAATTCCTAGAAATTACCAAGACTGAATCATGAAGAGAAAAGAAAATCTGAACAGATTAATAATGAGTAAGGAGATTGAATCAGTAATCAAAAGCCTTCCAACACACAAAAAAGCCCAGGACCACTTGACTTCACTGATGTATTCTACCAACCATTTAAAGGAGAATTAATGTTAATTCTTCTCAAATTCTCCCAAAAAAATGCAGAGGAGGGAATAGTCCAAAACTCATTTTACAATGTCAGGCTTACCCAGATACCAAAGCCAGATAAGGACATTACAAGAAAAGACAACCACAGGACAGTATTCCTGATGAATATAGAAGAAAAAATTCTCAACACCATTGTAGCAAACCAAATTCAACAGCACATTAAAAGGCTCATTCACCATGAACAAGTGGGATTTATTCCATGGATGCAAGGATGGTTCAATTTCAAATCAATAAATGTGATACACAAAATTAACAGAACAAAGGATTAAAACAATATGATCATCGCAATAGATGCCAAAAGAGCATTTGACAGGTTGAACATACTTTATGATAAAAACTAAGAATATATGGAAATGAACTCAACATAATAAAGTGTTATATGAAAAGTCCACAAGTAATATTATACTCACTAGTGAAAAACTGAAAACATTTCTAGAGCAAGGTAAAGACACCCACTCTCACTACTTCTATTCAACATAGTACTGAAGTTTTAACCGGAGGAATAAGGCAAGAAGAATAGATAAAAATCACTCAATTAGAAAGCATAAAATTATCACAGATTATGTGATTTTATATGTAGAAATAATTAAACACACATGTGCACACATGCACATATACAAACACACAAACTATATGGACTAATAAATGAATTCAGAAAAGTATCAGGATACAAAACCAATGCACAGAAATCAATTGCATTTCTATACACTAACAATGAACAATCTGAAATAAAAGTAGAAAATAATTACATTTATAATAACGTAAGAAAAATTAAATACTTAGGAATAAACTTAACTATCATGGTGAAAGACAATACTGAAAACTAAAAAACATTGCTGAAAGAAATTAAATAAGACACAAAAAATGATAAAGCTTCCAGTGTTCATGAATTAGATGACTTCATACTGTTAAAATGTCCATATTACCCAAAGTGATCTATAGATTCCATGCAATCCTTGTCAAAATCCCAAAGGCATTTATTGCAGAAATACAAGAAAAAGTCCTAAAATTTTTATGTAACCATAAGAGCTCAAATAACTAAAACAATCATAGAAAAAGAAAGCAGGCAACATCACATTTCCTCAATTCAAGACATATTAAAAAGCTATAGTAATCAAAACTATGGTGTTGACATAAAGATAGATCTAAAACCAATGGAATAGAATATAGAGACTAGAAATAAATCCATGCATATATGACCAGTTTGTCATAAGGATGACACGACTACACAATGAAGAAATGATAGCCTTGTCAACAAATAGTGTTAGAACACTGGATTAGTCACATGCAAATGAATGAAACGGACCCTTATTTTACATCACACAAAAATAAACTCAGAATGGATAAAGACTTCAGTGTAATACTTGAAAGTACTATAGTCTTAAAAGAAAATACAGGGGAAAACATTCATATCATTAATGTCTTGACAATGATTTCTTAGATATGACACCAAAAGCACAGGCAACAAAAGCAAACACAGACAATGGGATTACATCAACAAAACAATTTTTTCACAGCAAAGGAAAAAATTAACAAACTGAAAAGGCATCCTACAGAATGGGATAAAATATTTGCAACCTATATCTGATAAGGGGTTAATATACAAAATATATAAGGAATTCCTACAGCTCAACTGGCTCAATTAAAAAAAAAAATGGACATAGGCTTGAATAGACATTTCTCCAGAGACATACAAATGGCCAGCAGGTATATGAAAAGATGTTCAACATCACTAATGATGAGGAAAATGTGAAGCAAAATCACAATGAGATATCACTTCACACAAGTTAGGGTGGCTATATCCTCCCCTGCATCAAAATAAATAAAAGATAGCAACTATTCGTGAGGATGTGGAAAAATGGAATCCTTCTGCACTTTTGGTGGGAATGTAAAATTGTATGGCTGCTATGGAAAACAACTTGGAGCTTCTTCAAAAAATTAAAAAATATAATTACTATATGATCCAGCAATCCCACTTCTGGGTCAATAGCCAAAAGAATTGAAATCAGGATCTCAAACCTTTATCTTCACTCCCATGTTCATTGTAGCACTATTCATAATAGCCAAGTTATGGAAACAATCTAAGTGTCCATAGACAGATGAACAGATTTTAAAAAGGAGTATATACATACACTGAAATATTTTTGAACATATCATATGCTACATGTATCATATGCTACAACAAAAGTGAAACTTAAGGACATTATGCGAAGTGAAATGAGCCAGTCACAGAAGTCCAAAGACTGCATAGTCTTTTTTTTTTTTTTCTTTAACATTTATTTATTTTTGAGAGACAGAGCGTGAGGGGGAGAGGGACAGAGAGAGAAGGAGACACAGAATTGGAAGCAGGCTCCAGGCTCTGAACTGTCAGCACAGAGCCCGACGCAGGGCTCAAACTCACGAACCATGAGATCATGCCCTGAGCTGAAGTCTACGTTTAACCGACTGAGCCACCCAGGCGCCCCCCTCCTTTTTTTTTTTTTAAACGAAAGACTGCGTCATCTTATTTGAGGCATTTGAAGTAGTCAAACTCATAGAAGCAAAAAAGGAGAATGATGGTTGCCAGAGGCTGGAGGTTAAGCAATGGGGAGTTGCTACTCAATAAGTATATAAGTCCTTCAAGATGAAAAAGTTCTAGAGATCTGCATTACAACAATATGCAGGTAAAAAAGACATACAGAAGGCTAATGGGTACAAGAAAAGCTGCTCAACATCACTAATCATCAGGGATATACAAATCAAAATCCACAGTGAGGTATCACCTCACACCTGTTAGAATGGCTATTACCAAAAGACAAGAAATAGCACGTGTTGACGAGGATGTGGAGAAAGAGAACACTTGTGCCCTATGGAAAACAGGATGGAGGCACCTGAAGAACTTAAAAATAGAACTACCATATGATCCAGCAATTCTACTTCTGGGTATTTATCCAAATAAAATGAAAACACCAACTTGAAAAGATGCATGAACCCTCATGTTCACTGCAGCATTATTGATAATGCCAAGATATGGAAACAACCTAAGTGTCCACTGATGAATGAATGGATATATATGTGTGTGTGTATACATACATACATACATACATACACATACATACATGTATGTATACATTTTTAATGGAATACATTCAGACATAAGGAGAAGGAAACCTTGAGGTGCCTAGGTAGCTCAGTGAGTTGAGAATCTGACTCTTGACTTCGGCTCAGGTCATGATCCCAGGGTTGTGTATTGAGCCCTGCATTGGGCTCTGTGCTGAGCATGGAGCCTACTTAAGATTCTCTCTCTCTCTCTCTCTCTCTCTCTCTCTCTCTCTCTCTCTTTCTCTCTCTCTCTCTCTCCCCCTCTCTCTCTGCCTCCCTCTGCCTCTTTCCCCTTGTTTGCACATGCTTGCTCTCTCTTTCCTTCTGTAAAAAAAATAAAAGGAAATATTTCCATTTCCATTTATGACAGCATGAATAAACCTTGGGCACATCATCCTAAGTGAATAAGTTAGACAGAGAAAGACAAATACCATATGATCTCACTTACATATGAATCTTAAAACAAAAACAAACAACAAAAAACCCAACTTCATAGATATAGAGAACAGACTGGTGGTTACCAGAGGCAGGGGGTGGATGAAATGAGTAAACAAACTTCCAGTTATAAAATAAGTAAGTCATAGAGATGTAAAGTACATCATGGGGACTATAGTTAATAAAACTGTATTGCATATCTGAAAGTTGCTGAGAATAAATCCTAAAAGTTCTTAATACAAAATTGTGAACAAGAACTGAATCACCATCTCTAATCAATTTTTTACTGTTTTCCCTAGTCAGTGCTGTAATAAAATAGCATGAAATTTGAAAAAGAAAATATGAAACTTCTATTACATGTTTCTGTGTTAGAAAATCAAAGAGAATCCACAGATAAATTATGAAAACCAATATTAATAATTTGACCTGTTGAAAGAGAAACTGAGACACATTAAAATTTTGAAGATTTTATTTGAGCACACATGGATTTGAACTTGACAGATTCAAACCAAAAGTGGGTAGGAGTAAGCCACCTGCAGGAGCCAAGGGCAAGGTTTTTTTAGAGAAGACATTGAAGCAAAGCATAGAAGTTACTTGATTGGTTATAGTTTATTAAGTTTTTTTATTTATGTATTTTGAGAGAGAGAGAGAGAGAGAGAGCCAGGGAGGGGCAGAGAGGGTGGGAGAGAGGGAATTCCAAGGAGGCCCTGCACCATCAGTGCAGAGTCTGATGGGATGGATCTCACAAACTGTGAGATCACGACTTGAGCTGAAATCAAGGGTCAGACATTTAACCGACTCAGCCATCCAGGTGCCCCTTGATTGGTTATAGCTTAAAAAGTTGCCATATTTTGGAGAGCCTAGTTGGCTGTTTGTGATGGGTTGTTCTTAAGTTTGATTTTCTTAGATTCCAGTGCATTGACTGTAGCTTACATTTTGGTTTGTGTATGAAGGCTACGAAGACATTAGAGCCACTGCAGTCAATGTATTCCTTGTTTAAAGACTTGAACTGAGAGGCTAAGAGAAAAGTTACCAGGTGTACTCACAACTGCAAAGAAAAATCTTTCCCTTCCCCCGCTGTTCCCAAAACCAGCCAGGGCGTGCCCACTCGTAGTCTGACATAAAGGCGGGAACCAATCAGGTTCTGCTGAATGGTTTGAAATAAAGGCGGGAACCAATCAAGTTCTGCTGAGCGTTCAAATTTAAATGTCAGCCTATAACAACTCTGTAATCTCAAAAAAATCCCTAACTTGTTTGTGCCTGTCTATAAAAGAAGCTGTAAGATCCTTGCTCGGGGCCTCTTGCGTCACCGGCGACGAGTGCTCGGAGGACCGGTTCGAACCTGCAATAAACGACCCTTGCCGCTTGGCTTTGGCTCTGGACTCTGGTGGTTTGTTTTCGGGGGGTCTCTCGAATCAGGGCCTATCAGAACAGAATAATTGTAAGAATTAACACATTTGATAGATATAAGGTTATAATAAAAAAGAAAGTGACTTTTTTCTACATTCCAGCAATAAAGATAGAAATTAAAAGTTTAAGGGGCGCCTGGGTGGCGCAGTTGGTTAAGCGTCCGACTTCAGCCAGGTCACGATCTCGTGGTCCGTGAGTTCGAGCCCCGCATCGGGCTCTGGGCTGATGGCTCAGAGCCTGGAGCCTGTTTCCGATTCTGTGTCTCCCTCTCTCTCTGCCCCTCCCCCGTTCATGCTCTGTCTCTCTCTGTCCCAAAAATAATAATGAATTTAAAAAAAAAAACGTTAAAAAAAAAAGTTTAAAAACTATTTTCATAATAATATACAAATTATGTATCTAAGAATAAAATACCAGAAAGTAGATCACAACTTTATAAGAAGAAAATTAATTTTTTGACAAAAATTAAAGAACACAAATAAAGGGTACATATTCCATATTTATGCACCAGAAGTCTCATCGTTATAAAGATGTGAGAACAACCTCATCTGAAATGAGGACAAATGTTACATTTTTTTCTTTTTATTATCTTTGACTTTTTTCCTAGATCTTAGCATACTGATTCTGAAGTTTACATGAAAACATGCATTAATGTAAAAATTGACTCTCTTTAAGAACATAAAATGGAATACTCCTTCTATCACATACAGAGACTTATAAGACTAATTAAGTATGCTTATGTACTCAAGGATGGGTGCAAGAAAAAATCCAGTAAGAACACCTACACATATAAGGAGAGTTAAAGCAAAGGCAGAATAAAAACAGTGGAGAAAGAACAAGGACAGCCTTTTCAAAATATCATGCTTGGGCATCTGTGCGTCTACCTAGGAAAATAAATAATTTGGACCCCACATCACTGACACAAAAATACATTCCAGGCATATCACAGAACTATATGTGAGATGTAAGATGAGAATGCTTTTACAAGGCAATGTAAGCAAGCATCTTTATGGAAGCATCTGGAAGAAAGATTTCTTAAACAGTGCACAAAACACAGTATCAATATGAGGAAAAGGTTTATAAATTTAACTACATTAAAAGTAAGAACTTTTGAAAACATTTCCCAATGAATACGTATATCAAATCATCTTAAGCACCTTATATATTAAGCACCTTAAATATATACAATTTGTATTTGTACTTATACCTCAATAAAGCTGATAACATAAAATAAGCAAACAAACAAACAAAAATAAACACACAAACAACACTGGGAGAGTAAAAAGGCAAGTCACATATTAGTAGAAATTTGTAACCCTGTAACTGACAAAGAACTTATATCCAGATTTTATAAATTATAAATCAATAAGAAAAAAATTTAAAAGAAGAATTCCCAGTACTAAAAGACAGAGAGACTTGAATAGGCACTCCAAATAAGAGATACTAAAAGTCCAAGAAACATGATAACATCTCAAAAGAAGTAGAAAAATGTATATTAAAACTACCGTGAGAAGCAACCACTGGCCACCAAATGGTTAAAATGAGAAAGACCAAGACTAACAACTACTGCCAAGTAGTGAAGCTACAGGAACTCACATACATCAGTAATGGAACAATCTGTTCGGAAAACAATTTGGCATTATTGGAATGCATACCCTAAAACCAAGTAAGTCCACTTCTAGGTTAGTTATGCAGCAGAGTACTAGGAACTATATATATTTATGTTCATAACAAAAGCATTTATAACATTCACAAAATAGAAACAATCCAAATAATCATCACAAATATATTATGCAATTAATTTTTACATATCCATACAATGGAGACTGGGTGAACTGCAGCTATGTGTATGGTGTGATCATATAAAGGTAATACTAAATGACAATAGACACTAATAACATATTATATTGTTTCACTTATAAACACTACACAAAAGTGGTAAAATTAAAGATTAGTGTAGAAACTCTTCCAAAGAGGAGGTGATAAATAGGAAAAGCAAGGAAGTGATTTTCATAAAAGTCAGGATAATGGTTAACACTAGAGGAAAACAAGAGATATGACTGAGAAAGAGGCATGTGAAGAGCTGGTCTGGACTACAGGCAATACTCAATTTTCTAACCAGGATAGCGGTCACCACAGGTTTTCATTTTATAATGCATTAACATGGCCATATATGTTTCTTTGCATTTTTTGGCATGTATGCTAAAAGTATAAAATGTGTGTTAAAATGGTAAAAATTACATATTTGTTTCAAAGTATGTGGGGAAATTAATTTTTTGTTTTGATAGAGAGAGTGAGCGAGCAGGGGAGGAACAGAAAAAGAGAGAATCCCAAGCAGGCTCCACACTGTCAGCACGGAGCCCCACACAGGGCTCCAATTCACCAACCACAAGATCATGACCTGAGCAGAAATCAAGAGTCGGGTGCTTAACTGACTGAGCCACCCAGGCGCCCCAGGGGAAACCAATTTACTAACATGTTTTTATATGTATTACTAAAACAAAATGAGAATATTAGAATGAAGTTTGGGTAAAGAAGGGAATATTGTTACAGTTTATCTTATTATATCCTCAGGAAGTTCTAACATGTTTACCGAAGAAACAAATATATAAAAAGAAATAAATCCAAATATGTTTCTCAGTTGTCTCAGTCTTATGGATGGGAATAAGCAATGGTATTTTCTTCTGTGCATGTTTATGATGAGTAAATACAATGTAAGAGATAAGTTTCCTATTGCTACTGCTATTGGGGAGCATGTGAATCATCCAGTCTCTTGAAGATCAGTTTAAGATTACTAATTTTCAGACTCTAATTTTGAGGAGAGTGTATTATTACTTTAGCACATTACTAAACAGAATTTTCTAAGATGTCGTATTGATAGACCTTTTGCAAACATCCTAAAAGAAAAGTTGCATCCCTTCCTTTGAGCTGTTCCAGCAATTTTTCTACTTCATTATTTCTCAGTTAAATAATACTGCAATTTAGGGGTGCCTGGGTGGCTCAGTCAGTTAAGCCTCTGACTTCAGCTCAGGTCATGATCTCCTGATTTGTGAGTTCAAGCCTCACCTCAGGCTCTGTGCTGACAGCTTGGAGCCTGGAGCCTGCTCGGATTCTGTGTCTCCCTCTCTCCCTCTGTCCCTACCCTGCTCATGCTCTGTCTCTCTGTCTCTCAATAATAAATAAACATTAAAAACAATTAAAAATAATAATACTGCAATTTAAAATCCAGTAATCCACATTTGACTGATTACTAATCTCTCATATACAAATTATGCATATTCTTGACATGTTGAAAGTAACATAATATAAATGAGGTCTGACATATGAATGAATGCATATCCATCTTTCATACTTGTTGCACTTATTTATGCTATTCTACATAGTTTTCAAAGGAGAGCTGATCAGTTTTCTGTCAAATTATTATGATTCATTTATAAAATGGTATATTTAGCTAATACGGAGAAGTATCAGTTTTTCAATAGAATGTAGAAAGATTGTTCTAACAGACCTGACCAAATGTGATATGTAAATGCTTCTGATTATTTAAGTGTATAAAACCAACTTAAACCTAAAATCAAGCCCATCCATAAAAATACCTGACACTTAATGCATTGCTCATTGACCGTTTCCTGTTCCAACCTGATATTCATGGAATAAAAATAACCGACAAAATAATCACTAGATCATTCACCATGCAAATTTAAGTATTACTCCTCTAATTTCATAGAAAACTAAGCCCTCCCCACCAAAAAAAATTATTAATTTAACCAAAGTCACATAGCAAGGAAGTTGCAGATAGGGGATGAAAACAAAGTTGTTTTGTTTCCAAATCAATGCTGGTTGTGTTTTCAAAGATAACTTTTTCATCTCAAACTTTCTGGAATCTGTAAGTTTGTTGTTCATTGTTTAGCTTTTTGCTTCTGTTTTTGT
This sequence comes from Herpailurus yagouaroundi, assembly GCF_014898765.1. Classification (NCBI taxonomy): domain Eukaryota; kingdom Metazoa; phylum Chordata; class Mammalia; order Carnivora; family Felidae; genus Herpailurus; species Herpailurus yagouaroundi. The sequence goes on along the minus strand of NW_024412394.1, from coordinate 37,748,437 downwards.
TTTGTTTGTTTTTTATTTTAGGAATGAAAACTTCTCTTTTCAAAAGACATAAATACTGGTTCTAAACTGTTTCCCAGGGGAAAGTTCAGTATGGTATGTTTCTCACACTGAATTAATTATACAAATAATACTTCAAAACGTAGATTATCTAAACTGGTATAAACAAAGATAGACCTAAATCTCTGTATACTTAGTACATAAGGACATGAATGTATTTCCTTTTCTGAATAGAAATTTAGTTTATTTAAAAATTCAAATAATTATTTCTTTCATAGTTTCTCATCCAAATGCAAACTTTCATTTAAGTAGTAGTCCTTAGATTTACATATCACAGAGGAATCACAGAGGAATCATGCTATGAAATTATACAAACACTTTATTCTGATCCTAGCTATAAAACATAATTACTTGGTAAATGTCCTGTACAAATAAGAATATTTGCTAATTATGTCTGTACAATAAAATGTAGGAGGTCATTCCTTTGGGATTATGTGTCATTCTGCAAGACCCTGTTGATAGAATGAAAGCTTGGTGATTACTGTTCCACTAATCTCCCAAACCTATAATTCTGTATTCAGTAAATGCTAGTTCAATTTTTCTTTGCTTCAGTTACTTAAGTAAATGCTTAAGTAAAGTTTTCACTACATGTGCATTGCGCTGAATCTCCATAGTTACATGAAAATTATATTTATTAACATCTTTCTAGTAGTGTGCCCAGCTGAGAGCATGGCTGTAGCAAGCACTTGTACTGTCGTTCAGTGGTTAACATGATGGCAACTTATACTATAGGAGGGTAACACCATGGTATAAGTTTAAAGCTGTATCTTTATGTATTTTTTAATGCCACACTCCATTCTTTTGCTCGTATCCCTAAAATTCCATAGCGGACTATCGCAGTTCACTAGTCTCTGACCTCAGCTATTCTGTACTCATTTTCCCAGGGAAGAACTTAGGCTTTTTCTGGTCTGGGCATTATGAGGCACTTCTGATCATATAAAAAAGGGTTGAGGAGAGTATAATCAAAGACGTAAGATGGGAAAGGCCAAATGTGAAGCTAAATAATGATACTTTGATTACTCAATACTCCTACAAATATTCCATTAGAATTTCTTAATTAAATCTCCACCCCGGCTCCTCAGAGTTTAAGACAAAGGGCAGCTAACATTGTTTAGAGGGACAAAATAGTACAGAGTGGAAATTTTCATCTGACCTCAGTGTACAAAAATATCTTCTGGATTTTTCCCTCTGATTTATAAGATCTATGTTTAGAAATATGGCTATGGGATGACTTTGCAAAATAGCACTCTGAAAAAACACATAGTCAGTGCTTAGGCAACTCTTACTAGCTCTTATCTAGGACAAGTGCTTAAGTATGTTTTTTTCTTAATTCAAAGTCATTATTCCAGTTTGAAAGTACTCTTTAGTCTTCATAATAATCCTCTGACTATACAAAAAAATTATCGTACATATCTGTATTTGTTCTGAAATAAAAGATGCTGCTGTCTTTCTTATTACTTGAACACTTGGAAAGAAATCATGAAAATGTTCCAAAACAATTCTGTGACTTTATAACCAAAGGGTGGAAGCTCTTCAACAAAATTCCTGCTTCTTAGCTGTCAGAGCTCTAAGAAAAGAAGAAATCTGGGAACAAGTTTTCATAGATACCATAGCCCCTGTTCTCAACAAGTTTCAGTATCCAATGGAAGATTTAGAGAACACAAATACTTTACATACAAATATATGATTTACATATACACAACACACTTTATATCCATTTATGTATGTATGCATATATATGATACACACACACACACACACACACACACACATATATATACTCTATTCAGGATATGTAATCTTAGAATATGAGTACTTTGTAACCACAGTGTATAAAACATTTTGCAATCATATGGTGGACTAGGAAGAATGAACTGAACTGGAGAAGTTTACTGAGATAATCTGAGAAAATTAGGGAGGTGGAACATTATTCTTTGCATTTTTTTTAAAAGGAAGATTTTGGTACCAGTTATGTCTAATAAGTACCATGTATAAGTGTTTGTGCTAGACCTAAAAGTTGCTTAAGTCAGAAACATGCATAATAGCCATCTTGAATGATAAATAGAATGGGATAAAGAGAATGATAAAGAGAATGGGATAAAGAGAATGATGAAGAGAAAATCAGATGACTATGGCATAAGAGAACTACAAATGGTGAATTATAATGGTGTTAGCCTTAAAGTAGCAGTGGATTTTTCTTGTTCATTTAGAGAAAGCACAGTCTTCATGGGTCAGCTAAGTTTAGTAAAAACTAGAAGGTAGAAGAGGTGCTCAAAAAGGAAGCTGAGGATACATGCTGATCACCTTGCCACAGTTTGGGTGAACACAGTTGAAAGATTTTGGGTAGCACAGAAGGAGTTCACAGATCACAGCAGCACAGAGGTAGGAGTTCCATTAATAACGGGCCACTGTGAAATCTCAGAAATCTCACAATGCCTAAGTTAAATGTGCATAGACCATGGTGGGGTTTGTTATGACAGTTTCTTAGAAGAGAGTGGGTGCTCATTCTTGTTCTAAAGTGACCCCAGTAAGATGGCTTCATAGAAGCCCTCCCCTCATACAGTGTCTGGCAATGATTGATGGCTTTAAAAGGAAATAGCACAAGGGATGAGAGTCAACAAATGAACTTGAACTGGTAGTTATAGATGGACAAGCTCAGGACAGACATGACAGTGAAGAGAATACTGCTAATAGGTATGATTGAAGAGAAAATTAGTAGGTAGAGTGCCTTTGAAGGAGACAGAAGGATCTAGATATAGTAAAAGGAAAAAGGCTGAATCCATATACAATACTAGAGACCATGCCTTGACTGATTTCTCTATCCTCCATCACTTGGATAGAAACAGACGGCTGAGGGACCAAGCTATCATACAACTCCATGACCAGGTTCCTGGCCATTTTTTTTGAGTTTTTCTCAACTTCTTTCTGTATAAAGCGAGGCCTGATAAATTGCTCCATCAGAGAGATTGGCAAACTATGGTTCGCAGGCCAAATCCAGTCTACCACATGTTTTTTTTTGCAAAGAAATAGTTTTGTGGGAACACAGCCATGCTATTCACTTCCATTTTGCCTACGGCTTTTCTCACATTATGATGGCACAGTTGAGAAGCAGCAGAAACAATATGACTGGCAAATTCAAAAATATTCACCATATGGCCCCTTACAAAAAAAAATGTGATGACTCCTCTGCTCCCTCTCTTTGTTACATCTGAAATAGAGTTATATGTCAATTGACATATTTACTTCTATAGCTTGCAAATTAGAAATAGGGGCTAAAGATTTTTTAGCTCAATTATTTTGCCTCACTTAACTGGACAAACTTGAGACATATTAAAACATCATAGAGGTCACTAATTTTGTGATTAGTACATAGTATTTTGCCTTTTCTCATGATGTTTATGAACAAATTTGAAGATTATTCTGACGATGAAAATTTTGAAGTTTATTCTTTCCCTTAAATATGAGATAATTATGAGTCCAAATATGAGATCATCAAAAAAAAGAATTGTATTTCTATTTGTATTAAACTAGGAGCTAAAAAGGCCAATTATTTGCATAAAGTGGGTGAAATTGGTGAGGTGTAAACAGTATGTGTTAAATTTCTACAGTTTTAATTCCACACCAAACTAGTTACACTGCATTTTAAAAGACTTCCAGATATAACAAAATTCCTAAATACAACAAAATTCCTAAATATCTGTTGGTGGAAGGAAACCATGATACCATCAGTTTGAGGCAGCCATTATACAGAATAATTTAAAAATATAATAATGATGTTAGCTACACTATAGTGAGCATAGCACACATATAGAGAGGTGAGCCACTGTTGTTAACTGTGGTCTACTTTATTCAAATGAAAAAAATGTTTTAAGCTATAATGAGGAAAGTTCACAGAAGTAAGCTAAGTTACATTAAAAAAAACCCTATATTCCTATGAAATACTAGGTGAAAGGTAATAAAAAATAATTACATCTTTCGAAGGGGCACATGCACCCCAATGTTTATAGCAGCACTATCAACAATAGCCAAAGCATAGAAAGAGCCCAAATGCCCATCAACAGATGAATGGATATAGAGGATGTGGTATATATATATATATATATATATATATATATATACACACACACACAATGGAGTATTACTCAGCGATCAAAAAGAATGAAATCTTGTCATTTGCAACCACGTGAAGGTAACTAGAGGGTATTAAGCTAAGCGAAATTAGTCAGAGAAAGACAAATATCACATGACTTCACTCATATGAGAACTTTAAGACACATAACAGGTGAACATAAGGGAAGGGAAGCAAAAATAACATAAAAACAGAGGGGGACAAAACATAAGAGACTCTTAAATATGGAGGACAGAGGGTTACTGGAGGGATTGTGGGAGGGTGATGGGCTAAATGGATAAGGGGTATTAAGGAATCTACTCCTGAAATCATTGTTGCACTATATGTTAACTAACTTGGATACAAATTTAAAATATAAAATAAAATTAAATAATTAATTAATTTAAAATAATTTATAAAATTATGAAAATGATAGCATTATTTATAGAAATGTTTGCTATCAGTCAAAAGTCCAGATTCCACATAAAATTATTGGATACATTATTAAACAAAAAACTATTAAAATAAATTAATATTGTAAGACAGCAGAAAAATAACAGCTAAATTCATCTAGAAAAAAGCAGAAAGAAGGAGAGAAAGGAAACAAATTGATGAGATTGATTTAGAGCTTCACAATAAGAATGGTCATTGTAAAGTGAGAAAATTATTATTATTTACAGGTAATACTTGTCTGCGTAGGGCACACAAGACACATCTGCAAAAATCGATGTAAAGTTTTTTAATTCAAGTTAGTTAACACACACAGTATACTCTTGGCTTCAGAAAAAATGTCAATCAAAGTTTTAAAAAATATGATAAGCTATCTACATACAGAATAAATATTCACAAATTAAAATTTATTTACATGCAACAAAAATCTCAGAAAATCTAATGGGAATATAATATTGTTTTTTAAAAAGTCAACCAAGTTATTTAAAATAACCTGTAACTTGGGGCGCCTGGGTGGCTCAGTTGGTTGAGCGCCCGACTTCAGCTTGGGTCATGATCTCAAAGTTTGTGAGTTCAAGCCCCACATCAGGCTCTGTGCTGACAGTCCAGAGCCTGGAGTCTGCTTCAGATTCTGTGTCTTTCTCTCACTGGCCCTCCCCCACTCATGCTCTGTCTCTCTCTCTCTCTCTCTCTCTCTCTCTCTCAAAAATAGACATTAAAATTTTTTAAAAATAAATAAAAATAAAAATAAAATAACCTGTAACCATCTTAACAAGAAATACAAGAAACATAAATAGCTCTAAAATACTTCCTAAGAGTTCTTAAAAGAAGACATATAAAGGGGAGAACAGAGGTTTATATTCCTGAATATCCATGATATTGTAAAACTTCTTCCCATAAATACTTATAAGTACTTAATGTACATGCAACTAAAATCTCCCTAGATTTTTTTAAATTACTTTGAAGTTCATCTGGATGGATTAAACAGGAGTAAACATATTTGTTTTCCCCTCAAACAGTGAAGAATGAGACAATCTTATCTCAATAGCATATTAAAATGTAATTCAAAGGCAAAATAATTAGGCTTTTAGTTGTAGGTAGTGGATTAAACATATGCATTTTCTTTTGCTCTTTTCTCAATGCCCGGAAATAACTGTAAAATGATGTTTTTTTTGTTGTTTGTTTGTTTTCTTTAGTCACAAAATTGCAGGAATAAAGATACTGGAGGAAGAGATGACAGAAACAAAATTCAAGAAGCTTAAAAGCAGAAGATGCGTGGTAAATGACTTAGCAGAATACAAACAAGTGAATCCTAAGCAGGCAGTGTAGTGAGTCCAGTTGTACCGCAGAACGTCCTGAATGAAGGCTCACTAAAGCTCCTGTTTACAGTAAGTGCTGGTCTCTCACCCCCAAGTGTGCCAGTGGCTCTCAGGCCAGAATTCTGTTGTCTTCACTAGAAAAAAAAACCCTCAGTCTTGTAAAAAAGGTAAATAAGAAGGGCTTCTCTGCCTGGAATCAGGGAGGGGATATAGAAGCCTCATTTCTTTTTAACTGTACTTTTTTTTTTTAACGTTTATTTATTTTTGAGACAGAGAGAGACAGAGCATGAACGGGGGAGGGGCAGAGAGAGAGGGAGACACAGAATCCAAGCAAGCTCCAGGCTCCCCGGAGGAGGGGCGGGCTGGAACTCAGGACCGCGAGATCATGACCTGAGTCGAAGTCGGACGCTTAACCGACTGAGCCACCCAGGGGCCCCCTTTAATTGTACTTTTAACCAATCCTGTTTGCCCCACTTTCATCCCTAATGGATGAAATTTCACCCATTCTTCAGACCATGGGTCAAACATTAGGGTTGTGGTAAACAGGGGCCTTAGTGATTAGGGTTGTGGGTAAACAGGGGCCTTTACCCAGTGAAATACTGACACATCTCATATGATTTCTCCACTGAGGTCCAGGAAAGTTGGCATTTTATACCCTACAGACAGTTGATTGAAAGATCCCTTTCCAGGGGATGTGACTAACCCAAGAGAAAAAGTTCTAAAGATACCCTGGGGCAAAGCAACTCTTCTCAAATTAAGTCCTGTAGTCAGATTAAACCCTAATGCTCTAGGGCTTCCATCATACACAAAGAATTAAATTGTCTTCTCTGAATCTAGAATGATTCTAGCTAAATAACTCCCTTAGGGCAAATGAAAATTTGCCAACATTATATAATGTTCTGCAGAACCAGTTTCTCTCTCAGAGCCCTATTGAGAAAGTCCAGGCCTACAATGAAATCCCCAGTTTACAAAACCCACCCATGCATAGAAAATGTTAATTAGCTTCTTTGGGTTCTACTCTACTGTATGAAAACAGGTGAGGAGAATATCTGAGGAAATATTGTAACACAAGAAGTAGAGGCCGAAACAAACAGTCAAATAAGCAAACAAAGAGGAGAAAATAAAACATAAAAGCAGACTATACGAAATTTCCAAAATATTGCATCTATGAAACGAGAACAAAGTGCTTTGATAAATGAATATTTGATAAAAAAAAGGACTTTGGAAATCATAAATGTGTTAGCAGAAATGAAAAAACTTAACATAATAATTGGAATATAAAATTAATACGATATCCTGAGAAATGGAACAAAAATAGAAAAATGAAGAAAGGCATTAAATAAAGATTTTTTTTACGTAAGTTCAGCCCAGAAGTTCCATAAGGCAAATAGAGTTCTAAAAAGAGAAAATCAGGAAAAAGAATAATGAAAGGTTTTTCCAGAAGTAGGATCATAGTCTCCATTTTGAGATGACCCACTGAATAGTCAATACAATGGAAAAAATGAACTCATAGTAAAGGTGCAGTTTCATGCAGCCTGAAAATTTAGGAAACATAGAAGAATAATCCAACAAGAACCATTACAAAGGCTAACAAATCAGAATGTCAACAACAACACTAGAAGTTTAACCACAAGGTGGTATTGCCATTAAGATTCCAGAATGATAATTATATTCAACCTAGAATTCTATCCCCAGCCATACTAACATGAACATGACAGAGCAGAATAGAAAATACTTTCAGATATAAAATACCTCCCAAATCTTATCTTCCATGCCACCTTTCTCAGGAAGAAACTGAGAAGAAATCAAGAAAGAGGAACTCATGGGATTTAGAAAATAGAAGAACAAAGACACAAGAAAGAGGCAAAGGGAAAGGATAATGGTAAAGGAAGATTCCAAGACCATAGCCTTGCAGCAGCCAATCCTAGCTGAAGTATGTCAGGATGTAGGGAAAACGTCTGATAGAAGATGGAATTAATAAAATACTGCTACATTTAAAAGCATTGAGGGGCGCCTGGGTGGCGCAGTCGGTTGGGCGTCCGACTTCAGCCAGGTCACGATCTCGCGGTCCGTGAGTTTGAGCCCCGCATCAGGCTCTGGGCTGATGGCTCCGAGCCTGGAGCCTGTTTCCGATTCTGTGTCTCCCTCTCTCTCTGCTCCTCCCCCGTTCATGCTCTGTCTCTCTCTGTCCCAAAAATAAATAAACGTTGAAAAAAAATAAAAATAAAATAAAAGCATTGAGAGGTGGGGCACCCTGGGTGGCTCAGCAGGTTAGCGTCAACTCTTGATTTTGGCTCAGGTCATGATCTCACGATTCATGAGTTTGAGCCCCTCATCAGGCTCTGTGCTGAAAGCGTGGAGCCTGCTTGGGATTCTCTCCCTCTCTCTCCTGTCCCTCCCTGCTTGCTCTCTCTCTCTCTCTCAAAAATAAATACATGAACTTTAAAATACATATATTAAAAACATTGAGAGGTGATTTATGCAATGGAAGATATTTGAGGAACATACTGCATACAAACAAATGAGGATGATTATTAACTTAGCGAGGGGAAAGTTGTTGTATAGGAATGTAGTGGTTCTTTTGTGAATTCATTTTACATAGTCAAATATGTAAAAAATGAGAAAAAAAAAAAAAAAGAAAGAAAACAATCTGGCCATTGTTTTGACCTGAGCACTTTGGGAGCACTGGGAGACAGTATTTATACATGTAAGTGATAGAATAGTAGAGAGAATGATAGTACTTATTTTCAAGAGCGTAAAATCAACAGATAACAATATATCATGAAGCACATAGTTTACAGATACAGAGATAAATACCAAAATAAAGAAGGAGTGGCAAAGACTTGCCCCTGGCAGCACATATGCATTACCTCCCCCTATTCTGTGTGTTCTAGTGTCTCCTGCCTCCGGAGTCTGACAGGGTTCTTCCTGAGTCTCCACTCCTTTTCACACATTAACTACTACTCCATTTTTAGCTCTCATGCAATTGTCACTTCCTCAGAAAAGTCTTCCTGAGCATTCAGAAAGTCCAAACTATTTCAGATTTTCCTACTTTGTCCCTCACAGCATTGTCAACTCTTTGTAAAATATATCACGATTCCAATTGTAACTTATATTGTGAGATCCAAAAGCTCAGATATTGCATTGGCATGCACCCAGCACAATGACCACAGCAAGGTGAGTGCTTAATAAGTATTTATGGAATAACAATCAAATACAACTAATTAATTATTTAGCACAAAAATGCAAACCATAAACAAACTTAAAATATTATAGATTTTAAAGTCAGCAGGAGAAAGATAAATACCACATGATTTCACTCATATGTAGAACTTAAGAAACAAATTAGCAAAGGGGAAAATAAAAAAGAGAGAGGCAAACCAAGAAACAGATTCTTAACTCTAGAGATCAAACTGATGGTTACCAGAGAGGAGGTAGGGAGGGGAGATAGGTGAAATAGGTGATGGGGATTAAGGAGGGCACTTGTGATGAGCACCAGCTGTTGTATGGAAATGTTGAATCACTATCTTGTACACCTGAAACTAATATTATAGTGTATGTTAACTAATTGGAATTTAAGTAAAAACTCAAAAAGTATTATGGATTCTAAAATCCTAAATCATATATTTGTAAATAAAATTCAGCCATACATTAAAAAAATAATTCACCATAATTTAGCCAAATATCCTGGAATGCATTTATTAAGAGACCGTATCTAATTAACATGACTGATAAGAAAAAAATATGTGCTGATGTCACCACTGGAAAAGATATGATTATCTTCAATATTAGAAAATCTAGAAATAGATGCATTATTAACCAAATTATACTTTTAAGCAAAACACAAATAGAAGAATAACCATGAGACCAATAGCCATCATTATACTTACTTGTAAAGAACTATTTGTTCCTTTAAAGTAAGGAACAAGAAAAATGTGCTCATTTACTCAACCATTATTTGACATTGTTCTGTGCATTGTAGAGACTGCAAATGAAAAACTGAAAAAAAAAATCCAAAGCTAATAGAAAAAAATCTTTCAGTAGGATCTCAGTTTTTTTAGTTCCTATCTACAAGAACCATTGGAAAAGTATAATAGGGAAAAGATCCTATTTATAATAGTGAAAACAATATAAAGAAGCTAGGAATAAACCTTATGTAAATGACAAGTCAGAGATATTGGAGGAAAGCCAATAGTGAGGTATTATTAGATCAAAGAGAAAAAAATGTTTTAAAGAGGGAATTTTGAACACTGTCAAAATCTGGTGAGAGTTCAAGTAAACTTGGACTTAAATATAAACATTGGACAGCAAGACAGATAATTGGACTCTTAGTGAAACTTCTATATGAAGGAAACCACAGAATTTTAAGGAAGGACATAAAATACTTAGCCGATAAGAAGGTATACCCCATTTCATAATGAAAAAAACTTTCAACTTCCTGAGACTGATATTTTAAACAAGTATAATTTCATTCAATATCATAATTGTTGTTTTAGAACTCAGTAAGTAAAGTACAGATTATTTGTTTTTAACATGAAAATATATATCTATGTTAGCCCAAATTCTTTATCCTTAATGGAGAAGCACTAGATTTCCTAATTAAATGAAGGGGAAAAAAAGATACTGCTATTATCTGATGTTTTACTGCAAATAAAATAAGCTATAAAAATTGAACTAGAGATAATCAAGTGTTTTGTTTTGGGCTGATTAATTTTATGAATCCTAGGCAATTGGATACATGTGTCTATAATCCAGGAGATGGTCCTGGCTGCAGATACAAATTTTTGAGTCATCAGTGTATAGATTGTATCTAAAACCACAGAACAAATTTGGAGATCAATTTATTACTGATAGACATGAGGTCTAAGGACAGAACCCTGTGTTGTTTAAATATGTGCACCTCAGGAACAATAAAAGAATGCAGTAAAGAACCTGAAAAGAGCTGCCAAACAGGAAGGAAGAGTACAAAGAGAGTGGCCCACATGGCTGAAGGATCTGAACCTTGGTTTCCCTGCCTATATTAAGTTTCCATAGATGTCTGCTAACTTTACCCCTGGATATGGTGGTATTAGGAGACACACAAAGAATTCCTTCACATCTAGACATATTTTTCTGCCTCACTGCAGAGCAGCAATTACAGTGATTGGTAGTAAGAAATCAATCACTCTAGCTATTGTAGACTTTTTGGTTTTTGGGTCCTGTAGTGTCAGGAGTCTAAACTGACACTGTGATGTCCCAACTTTTAGTGCAGTTAGGCAATTGTTATTCAGCCTTAAACCAGCAAAACTCAAGGTCAAGAGAATGGGAAGAAAAAAATTTTCAAATGGGTTATCAGGTATAAAATAGAAAAAAAAAAGCACTAACTTTTTCATATATTCCATGGGTACCATATATTTGCTACAAGTTCAAAGAATATATTAAATACTGTAGGCAGCACTCTAATCTGGTAATGTATTACCCCCATGCTAATGCCATAACTGACTGTTCAATAATCCATTTCTCCATGTTATATGGCCAGCTTCTTTCGTATACATGTGAAATTAGTAATTCTCTTAATGGTCAACTTGCTATCTCACTTATGTTACTGCAAAATAAATTCCTTGATCAGAAGCAATAATGAATTGATACATGACATTGAGTAAGTCATAAATGTAAGTCACAGGATGATATTTCTGGTAGAAGCATGGCAGGTAGAGAAAGCAAATCTATATTCAATATAAGTATTCATTACAGGAAGGCAAATTATTTCCCCTCCATGAAAGAAGGGATCCAGATATAATCATCCGGCTACCAGGTAGCCTACTACCCACCCACCCCCTATTCTATATCAGTAGCTCAGCATTGTCCTCTGCTATTTGCAAGTGGGTCATCAGCAGTGACAGTAGCCAGGTAAGTTTTGCCTGGAAGTCCACGTTATAAAATACATATGTGGCTGGCATCCCTGCCATCTTAAGCCACTTTGTTCACAAGCCCATTGAGAAAGCATGAGATTGTAAAGAAAAAGACTGACACTCACAAAATGAGTTATTTGTCTATCTGATTATTTGGAGCCTTCGCTGCAGAGGATGGCATTGATAAAGCATTTTTAGAGGAAACAAATATCCTCTGACTCTGAGACATCTATCCACATAGCTCTTCCTTTTTGCCCATATCTTGTCATCATCAATCCTCCAATTCTATTCCTTCCATGCCCCTGCCCATTTGACCATACCATTAGCCAGGCAGCATAAATCCAAAACTCAGATTATCTCAAGTCCCAGGCAAAATAGCTAACCAATTCTATCTCTTCGATGATTTATATGCCTTTTGTACCAACCATTTAATGGGGTTATAATTCTCAACAATGGACTTATGGCAGGGGCCAGCATATCATGTACAACCACCCATAAACAGACTTTAATTTCTTTTACTTGCTCAACTGATGATAGGAGGCTCCCTAGATGGCTAGAGAGTGTGTTGAAGTATGTATGGGTTAAAGTGCAGCAAAGGAAGGTGCACTGGAGGGTGGGCCACCTTCTTATATAATGTCCATGTACTCCAGCCCAATCTTCGGTGAACTATCTCCATGTGATGATGGTGGGCCACTTAGACACCCTATTTTATAGCTTGGTGGGTCAGATAATATCCAATCAGTGATGGGCATCTCAGGTCATCTGGTCATGTTTGGTCTTAGGGTTGACATTTAATCTCAATCAGGTACATCTGCAAACAAATTTTTCTGTCAAAAGAAGAATGAATGGTTTGTAGAAAACTGCATGGTTTTGTAGGAAAGTCCAAGGGACTTTGGTTCCCTTATCAGGGATTTTCACTGGCTCCCTTCTGTACCCTGTTCTATCGTGGACACTTAAAGCAACATTGAATATACTATGGCATAGGAGCCAAGTGGCAGAGCTTCTTTTATATAAGCTAGAACCAGCTGAAGAAACCTGTCTTGCTCTGCAGTCACGCAAAGCCTTAGGGATTACTAGGTAAGAAGGTAACATACACTAATAAACGCTGTGTATCTCTATGGCTTCCAAAATCCAAAGATGCCAACAAAACTTCCTTTCTTATTAGTAATAGTGCCTTAAAATGTAGCATCTTGTTTACCACTTTGAAATTTTTTTAATGTTTATTTATTTTTTGAGAGACAGAGACAGAGGGTGAAGGGCAGAGAGAGAGAGAGGGAGTCACAGAATCTGAAATAGACTCCAGGCTCTGAGCTGCAGGCTCTGAGCTGTCAGCACAGAGCCCAATGTGGGGCTCAAACCCACAAACTATGAGATCATGACCTGAGCTGAAGTCAGAAGATTCACCAACTGAGCCACCCTGGCACCTCCTGTTAATCACTTTAGACAGAGACCACTACCTGACACAAACCACTGGATCCAAGAAACTTTAATGAGATTTCAGCCCCTAAGTGTTTGTGGAATTTTACCTCCTAGCTTCCAAAATGATTATATCCAAAGGCATCTATGTTTTTGCATCTTCCTGTTACTCACCTCCCATCAGCATGATATAAACATTACCCATTTGTTTTACTGTGGGTTGACATGAAGATCAAATTAAGACACAGAGCTAGATAGTTGAGAGAACACTAATGAAGGATTGAAAATTGTCCTGATATCTCCACTAGGGGAACTCAGGTGTGTTTGTAGTGTACATAGAAGGTTTGTTTTATATTCTCCAGGAAAAACAACAACAACCACAACTTCTGGAACAGAAGCTGGGATTGTAGTCCTCATCTCATTAACTTTATAAGTCCATTACCATTTTCCAAGATCCTTGGAGCTACAAAATATAAGAGATCCTTTAACACAGTCATAGAAATTCCCCTGTTCTCTGTGTCTAGAATTGAAAGTTCTAAATTTTAAGTTCTAGCATACACTTGGAAATAGCCCATTTATCCTAGCACACTCCTCATATCCATCTCAGCCACCACCCATACTACAACAGAAGTGCCTTAAGTTGGTATTTCATTCCAGGGGACAATAGATGTGAACTGAAAAAAGAAAAAAAAAAACTATTTCTATCCATTCCATGGACTACTGGGGTCTCATGAATTCATTTTTAATATTCTACTTATTTGGAACACTTTCTCTGCTCTCATCTCTGGTATAGTATCTGTAAGATTCATTTCTAGTTCTACCTCCTCAGGATAGTCTTGCTTAAACAGAAGATATTCTTTCATCCTGTGAATTCTCCTACAATAGCCATATTTGTAATTGATTTTAATAAAATTACATCTCTTCTGGCAATTATCTCAACTCTTAAAATTAATGTTTAGTTTTTAGTATGTATATTTATCATTTCTTTCTCAAGCTATATTATAATTATTTGAAAGGCAAGGATAATAACTGATACATATTTCATACTTTACATATCTGGAAATAATTCCAGGAACATGAACTGAATTCAATGGTCTAGTACTTATTTAAATCAAAGTCACATCAATGACTATATGGAAATTTTTATCAAAATCATATGTGCACACATATATATAATAAAAATATTATTTTAAACATATACTGTATTTTTTAGAGCTAGAAGGTGTTTGGACCAGAATATTTAATTGCATTGGCAGAATGTTACTTCCAGATTATTTTGAGGCATTTTCCATGTGAAAAACTTTACACCTTTTACCACTTTCTCAGAGGATGAGCCTAGATCTTCACAGGAGTTTAAATATTTAGCATGTCTTGGGGCGCCTGGGTGGCGCAGTCGGTTAAGCGTCCGACTTCAGCCAGGTCACGATCTCGCGGTCCGTGAGTTCGAGCCCGCGTCGGGCTCTGGGCTGATGGCTCAGAGCCTGGAGCCTGTTTCCGATTCTGTGTCTCCCTCTCTCTCTGCCCCTCCCCCGTTCATGCTCTGTCTCTCTCTGTTCCAAAAATAAATAAACGTTGAAAAAAAAATTTAAAAAAAAAATTAAAAAAAAAATAAATATTTAGCATGTCCTAAATTTTATTTGCCACAAAATATTTTATAGTTATTCTCTTTATACTACAGCCACACCCTTCGTATTCTACTAAGTAGAATACCAATGACATAGTCATATTTCTTTGTAGTAAAATTGCTATACTTTTCTAAATTCACATTAGACTTTTGGAAACTTAATACAATGAAAAGTTACTTAATGTGAATGGATGTTTATCACTTATAAAATGCAATTAAAGTAAAGAAGGCTGAAAAAAATATCCTATGGTTTTTCCCAGTCTTTCACTGGGGAAGCCAGAAAGATGAGATACACCATACTATTGAAGTACTTAGAAATGATTCTTTCTCTCTCTCTCTCTCTCTCTCTCTCTCTCTCTCTCTCTCTCTCTCTCTCTCTCATACACACACACACACACACACAGGATGATGCAATTTTTGTCCTTCAGTGACTGCTGCTTGCATGCCAGGTAAGGCTGTCTTTCCCTCAGCCTCCCTGAAATTTTAAAATATTCATGGCAAAAGCAGACATACCTTTTCTGATCTAAGCACCATGAATGAGAGTGTTTATATGTAAGTTGACAGTAGCTTTTCTTATTTTCTTCTACGTATGCATTTGGGTTTTGCTGAAAATTAAAGAATAAGCTCAATTTTCTTTTCTTTCTCCATTCTCTCTCTTCCCACAGGGAAAGGGAGCAGGCACACAAAAATAATAAAGTCATTATGTGTTTAAGCAGAGACTAGAAACAACTTTATGTGGGACATTCCCCATCTGTGCCACTGCACCAGCATTAAAAATGAATGTTCTCTCTGTGTACACCCCTCCTCTCTCCTGCCACCACTCCCTCCTCCCACTCCCCAGAAATTGTTTTCTCTCTACTCAGCTTGAAGGGATGCAAATGATAAGGCATAATGTAAACCTGACCCAATCAGTAAGCTTTTGTTTTGTTCTCAGGAAACTCTCCTTGGTGTGATAGAAAAATCACTTGGAAACAATGGGTGGAAACAAAGAACAGAAATGATTTCCATATCAAAATGCTAACGCACCTGTTAATTCCCTGACTTAGTCATTTTTTAAGCCAACACTTAAAGAATAAATCCCATCCTGGTGATTCATTAAATCTGCCATGATAGACATTAGCTAGAAACAATACTTACTTACTGCCTTGCAGAGGTAGTCAGCCATAACCAGGATAATATTTTGGGAACCAAAAAATGTGAGTTATGATATTCAAAAACTAATGAATAACAAACTTTATCAGAGTCTCCAAATTTCACTTGCATAAGAAAATATTTTCACTTTCTTTGTGTTTTACACAAATGCACTGAAACTCTGGTTAAATATTGAAGACAAATTAAAACTTACTTCTGTAACAAATTAATTTTTGTAACAATTTTTATTGGGGGTTGGTATATGTTTGGATTTCTTTTATAACTGACAATGAATGTCTATTTTCTTCAAAATGGCAGTACTCATGGGATTTTTTTTCAACGTTTTTCACTGTAATTGCATTTTACAAGTGATAAACATCCATTCATGTTAAGTAACTTTTCAATGTATTAAGTTCCCAAAAGTCTAATGTGAATTTTAAAAAGTATAGCAATTTTATTACAAAGAAATATGACTAAATATGTCATTGGTATGCCACTTAGTGGAATATGAAGGCAGTAGCTGTAGTATAAAGAGAATAATGATAAAAGATCTTACAGCAAATATAGTTGAGGGCATGCTAAATACTTAAACTCCTGGTAAGATCCAGTTCTGTCCCCCAGGAAAGTGGTGAAAAGGTATAAAGTTTGTCACATGGAAAATGCCTCAAAAATAATTTGAAAGTAGGGTGGGGGTATGGGTAAAATAGGTGATGGGGATTAAGGAGGGCACTGGGTGATGTACAGAAGTGTTGAATCATTATACTGTACACCTGAAACTGATATTACACTGTGTGTTAACTAACTGGAATTTAAATAAAAACTAAAGGAAAAAAAAAACAACAATCAATTAAGCTGTTCCCGAGTTCCTGACCCATAAAAACTTTAAAATAATAAACTTTTTTGTTACAAAAAAAATCTGAAAGTAATATTCTGCCAATGCAATTAAAATTAACTTAGCTATACAGAGAAATTGAAGGTCACAAGTTTTCTTTCCCCCCTCAAAATTCTGAAGAAGTTGGCTCATTACCCTCAGATTTTTAATATTGGGAAGTCTGAGGCCAGTCTGAGTTTCCTGTTTTGTTGCTTAAACTGAATTCTTCTCACGTTCTTTATAAGTAACATGGAGACACTTCAAAAGAAAATACCTTGAACTTGGTATCATTCTATTAACTTCTCTTATATTCAGGGGACTCTTTTGATGTTGTTCAAGAGTGTTTTTTTTTTTTCCTGTTAACTCAATTTGTATATTTTCATTTTCTCCACAACTGCTCAACTTTTCCTCACAAAATTTGTGGAAGCTACTGAGGTTCTGCCAGGGTTTCCTCCACTGGTACGCCCCGTGGTAATGACACCTACTAGGAGGGAGAATTGCAAGTTGATTCAATGTGTCTTTGCTATTCAGATTATCTCAAGTGCAAATTTTCAAAATTTTAGTATATGGAAGGTATTAATTACTCCACTGTCACTAGAAATCATGTAGGTTTTCTGTAGTTTGTATCTTCTGTTGGTCATTGCAATGACAGTTTAGAATCAGGGATTAGATGGCCCTGATGGGCCCATTTTACTTTTACAAACAGATACTTTATAACCTAGTTTTGTTTCCATGTTAAAATATTACATGTCACAAAAAAAAAATAAGGTTTTCTGATAGCTTAAGGCACATTTGATTGATACATTTGATGCTGTTACTTACATTTTCAAAATTATTTCATCAAAATCACCCTTCTCAGCATAGTGGAAAAGTGAGGTTTAGAATAAAAAGCCATTTTGTACTGACTTCGAGACTGAAACATAAGATTCCCAAAATCCAACTGATATCCAAATTGTCTATACTAGACAAATTTGTTAAAAATGAATTTTAGTCTGACACTAGATTCATTGGGGAGGGGAGCTTTCTAAAATGCAGAAGTATCACACTCCATTGTTCATCCATAACACCAGAATTAAGGGTAGTGACCCTCTGATGTATATTGGTAGTAGTCCATATTAGTGTGTATTTTAAAAACTAAGTTTCCAGTAGTTGCTAAGATGGAATAAGCCAACTACAGTCTACCTCTCCTACTGATTACAAGTCAAAACTCGGGAAAGACTACAAAGAGCAACTCTCTGAGGACCTTGAAAAGTAAACACCTGCAGAAGAATTGAGGACTGAAGTCAACTTGAAAGAGACCCATAACGGCTAGTGATTTCACCTTCCTCTTCTTCCTTTGTCTCTTGGCATGGTTCCACCTGAGCTTTCTTCTGTGGAATGTCCTGGACTCCAGTGCTAGTCTCTAGCTCCATGGCACTGTTGACATCCCTTGCTAGCCTTGTCACTTCTTAGCATCCACTTCTCATTTCTAGTATCAGCACAGCATACAACTTAGCAAATATCTACAGAATGTTGGGTTCACTTCTCTGTGGTAGTTCCCTTTTCCTCAGGGCCTTAGCCTAATGATCTTTTTGTCCTTCAATTGTAATTATT
>NW_024412394.1:37698333-37729877 GCF_014898765.1 Herpailurus yagouaroundi | reverse complement strand
CATCCATAAGCTCTCAGTATCTGCATTCTACTTGGCTGCTCTGGCACCCTTGAAAACACACTGAGAGGATGGCCTGGCGGAGAAGGTTGGCTTCTCCTTTCTCTGTGACTTTGGCCCCTCAGATCCTAGCTTTTTTTTTTTTTTTAATTTTGTTTTTCAATCTAACTTTTTCTCATTGGCTCGGTGCAATAGCTAATCCAATGCAGGATACTCTGATGTAGCCAGAAATAAAGTTTTCATAGTTTATGGTTTGCAAAGCTGTTATTATTAGCTTTATTGCTCAAACATTTTCCAAAAAAGTTTTAGAAATTAATAACCCTTAAGTCTTTGATATTCGTAACATGCTCTGTGGTTTTCCTCAGCTTCAGCAGAAATAACAATGGACTAACTGATATCTTTAGCTGGTACCCACCTGTTTGCTATAAAACCAACAGTCTCCTCTCCCTTTTTAGAGATTCAATAGACATATAGACCCCCTTTAAAGTGACAGTTTATGTTTGGTCAAGGAAATATTTTCTGAGCCCTTGTGAATATTCACAAATGATTCTTTAAAAAAAAAATTTTTTAATGTTACTTATTTTGACAGAGAGAGAGACAGAGCATGAGTGGGAGAGGGGAAGAGAGAGAGGGAGACACAGAATCTGAAACAGGTTCCAGGCTCCCAGCTGGGAGCACCAAGCTGGACCTGGGGCTTGAACTCACGGACCGCGAGATCACAATCTGAGCCGATGTCCGACGCTCAACCAACTGAGCCACCCAGGCGCCCCAATTCACAAATTATTCTTAAGAAAATGTTCAATACACTGAGGTAATTATAAGTGATTGAGTGGGTATTTAGTATACTGTTGCTTGGGGATTTAGATCAGTATTGGGTTACAGACTTCTCAAGTCCTATGTAATCCAATGTGAAATTCTATAGGTTGTATAAAATGGATTTAAATGTAAAACTGCCTCCCCAAAATAGATGAAACTTGATGAAGCATGCCCTCACACATACCTAAAGAAAATTTAAAGACAACTAGTTTAGTAATCTCTATAAGGGATAGGGAACAATAATTTGATAAACTGCATTATGCCAGAAAATTCCAGTCCTGCTGCTGCAGCAACTGCAAATCTGATCTGATTTCAAAATTGGACGAATAAAGTTTTTAAAACCTCAAGATCTGAGATAGCAATTATACATGAGGATTCTTTATGGGCCCACTATTCTCATGAAAGAAAAAGTTTTCTTCAAAGTATTTTATATTTATGTGACTCTGATGTCAGAATAGTCACTGACATAAAGGGTTGAATTAAATTTAGGTTCTAAGTGTCAGCTTTCTATTGGCCTCAAACTATGGAAATGTG
This sequence comes from Herpailurus yagouaroundi, assembly GCF_014898765.1. Classification (NCBI taxonomy): domain Eukaryota; kingdom Metazoa; phylum Chordata; class Mammalia; order Carnivora; family Felidae; genus Herpailurus; species Herpailurus yagouaroundi. The sequence goes on along the minus strand of NW_024412394.1, from coordinate 37,728,530 downwards.
GAAAATTCACCTCTGGGAAATTTATCACACTGTGATTTAAAAATACATAGCTGAGGGGCACCTGGGTGGCTCAGTCGGGTAAGGGTCCGACTTCGGCTCAGGTTATGATCTCATGGTTCGTGAGTTTGAGCCCCGTGTCAGGCTCTGTGCTGACAGCTCAAAGCAGAGCCTGCTTCAGATTCTGTGTCTCCCTCTCTCTCTGCCCCTCCCCTGCTGTGCTCTTTCTCTCTCTCTAAAATATACATTAAAAACATTTAAAAAATAAAATAAAAATACTTAAATGAAATAAACAAGAAAGGTGAGGGATGGGAGAATTTGACTGGCAGGGTACAATGAAAAATTTACCCAGTGGCTTTCAGATACTAGAGTTTCATTGAGGGAGACAGTTTCAGTCACATAAGATCCTGCCATATTTTGAGAGGTAAGCTACAGAGTCAAGTCACTATCTTTATGTGTTATTTTCTGTTCTGTCTTCTCCAAACCTATTGCCTTGATCGTCTTTATGATGTTCTGGCTTTTATCAGAAAGAAGTTTGAATTTCTTATTATAAGTAATGACTACAACTGCACAGACTATAAAGCACTCCTTTGCAGTAATATCACTAAGTACAGCTTCACCTTTCTTGAACCATACCCTAGATGAGAACACTCAGAACCACATGTTGGCTAAAGGGTACTAAATTGCAGTTATGTAGGATGAATAAGTCTAGAGATCTAATGTATACCATGATGACTATAACTAATAATACTATATTGTATGCTAGAAATTGGTCAAGATAGTAAGTTTTAGGTGCCTCATCACCCACACAAAAAATAGCAACTATGTAAGTAGATATATATGCTAATTAGCCTGACTGTAATAATCATTTCACTGTGTGTATGCTTATCAAAACGTCTTGTACACAACTGGATATTTATATATATTTTTTTTAAGAAAGAATCACATTTTATATATCTTTATACTAAAAGACACCTGGTCTGGATTCACCAAAGCTCCGTGGACGCTCAAATTACAGGAAGACTGACCTCACATCAGTTATTCATCCTACACTAAATGGCACAATTGTCCAGATCATACCCATCCATTCTTCAGCCTATTGCCACCAGGCATTTGTAGCTCGTATTAAAAATTTGGGAGGTGTTTAAGTCACAAGGATGGAGCTCTCATGAAAAGGATGAGTGCCCTTACAAAAGAGATCTCACAGATTTCTCTAGCCCCTTCCACCATACGAGGGGACAATAAGAAATTTGTAACCTGTAGGAAGACCCTCACCCAGCCACGCTGGCACTGATCTTGGACTTCAGTCTCCAGACCTGTGAGAAATAAATTTCAATTGTTTATAATCTACCCAGTCTGTCCTGTTTTATTATTACAGCCCAAATGGACTATGACTTTTTTTTTTTTTTTTTAAATAGCAAGACGATATCTTAATCCCTTTTTGGGTGAAGAAGTTGAGAAATACCAGCAGCCTTTATTCCACCCTCATGGAAGGACATCATCTGAGACAACACAGGTGACATGGAGAGAGACAAGACAGGTAAGATGGAGAGAGCTTTATCGGGGTTGGAGTCAGTGGTCTAGCTTTCCTGAAGCTTAGTTGCATCTGTGCCTTTCTCAAGGGTTTAATTAGGTGAGTAAATAAATTGACCTTTTTGACTAATCTGACCAAGTTAGATTTCTGTCACTTGAAAACAACAAATTCCAGACTAATCTGTTAATACATAGTTTACTGTCCCCATTCCTACTAATTTTCATAAAGATTGACATATTAGATTTTCTAGATATTACCTTCATTTTCCGCCTCAAAGAATTATTGTACTGAAAACTTATTCTGATTTTTTCTCTTCACCTTCAGATATTTCCTTCTCTTTCCAAAATTAAAAAAGCTAAGTTAGCTTTTAAGTTATTAGACACATTCATTGATTTAATGATTTATTAACATTAACATTTTTAACTAAAATGTGTTACTATTTATAATATTTGAATGACTTTTGTCAATTTATTCCAAAAATTATAAAAAGGAAGTATCCTTTTATAATGACTCAGATGCTAGTCTTTGAAATTTAATACTTCTGTCTTAATGTTTAATTTCTGCCAAATTTCCAAAATAAAATGAAAATTTATCCATGATAATATAAAAATCCTAAGGCACTAGTGTGACATTTTAATGTACTGATAATCTATTTAACAATTGATTGAACCAATGTGATTTTTCAAAAGTAAAATTAACAGGAAAAATACACACAAAAAATAACAACACATATAATACTGGAGGATATGGCCTTAGTATTCAGTTTTTTTTTAATTTAGAAATAAATTATAAACTTTGAAAGGTAAGTTCTAGATGCTGTTTTGATCTCCAATAAGTTATAAAAAAGTGGGCTGTACTTCTGAAGTAAGAGACAGGGCAATGAAAAACATCTAAAATTATTTCTCAGGAACAATAATATTATTGCCAGTCATTACAATGAACCCAAACCAGGACAAATTATGTCTCTAAAAATGTTGGCATGGATTTTAAAGAAACTAGATGCTAAATAAAATCAATATTTAAAAGACACTGTTATTGTGTCCCCTTGGTGGCTCAGTCGGTTAAGTGTCTTGGCTCATGTCATGATCCCATACCCTTGAATTCAAGCCCCCAGTCAGGCTCTGTGCTGACAGCTCAGAGTCTGGAGCCTGCTTCAGATTCTGTCTCCCTCTCTCTCTACTCTTCCCCCACTCACACTGTCCTTTCTCTCTCTCTCTCTCTCTCTTTCAAAAATAAATGGACATTAAAATTTTAATAAATAAATAAAAGGTATTGTTATTTAAGTATTTTAGAAAAAGTGGCAGGAATTCTTCAGGAGAATTTTTACTTTCTTAACTCTATCTATAACTCTATTTTCATAAGTACACCATGATCTTAACACCCATGATATTTTAGTCATTTAACTGCACTGTTTTCTATCTCTCACATAACTTGCATTGACATATTCCTACCAAATAAACTAGGCTATGAGTAAAGATTTGCCAATGGCATGAAAACAAGTTACATTCCAATTTTATCCAATTTTAGGTAATTTTAAATCTGTACACATATCTACCAGCAACCTACAGTTTTCTTTGCAGTCTAATCTATACTACCTTTTTTTTTTTTTTAAAGAAAAAAACCTTTTTAAGTGTTGGTACTTTAGCTCTAATTAAACTTATTCTGCTTATCCAAAATTTGCACATCTGGAGTTCCTTCCTGTTATGAATAAAATAAAGGATTCTCAATATGTAAAAAATTACACTTGCTTAAAATATTAAACTACTTTCCTCCTAGACTTTCATTCTATTTATTTATTTATTTATTTATTTATTTATTTGGAGAGAGTGTGCACGCGTGAACGCATGCAGGCACACGAGTGGGGGAGGGGCAGAGGTAGGGAGAGAGAGAATCTTAAGCAAGCTCCACGCTCAGCAGAGAGCCAAATGCAGGGCTCAATCCCACGACCTGGGATCATGACCTGAGTCAAAATTAAGAGCTCAACTGAGCCACGAAGGTGCCCCAAATATCCCCCAGACTTTTAATGTATAGTTTATGCATTCATAGTTGACTAAGACTTTGATGGCAACCTACATTTGGTACATAAATGTGCCCTAGCACCTTTTCCAAGTCACCCCATTAGACGATAGAGAAAAAAAGGTCATGAAAGGGCCGGGGTCAAAAGTTAAAGGTGGATTTATCCATCTATGTTTTAAATATTTGTAATAATATATCTCATTTGAAAGTTTAAAACACAATCCTTCACATTGACATTAATACAGACACTTCATCAACAGTTGGGCCCTTCCGTCTTCCTACTCCCTGTCTGGCACTTGAGAAGTCTTCACTTTCATCAGTAACAGTTCTATGAAATCCCCATGCGACATCCAAAAGTCTTAGTCTTTTCTACCTGGGCTCACTCTTTTATTATCAGTATATATATTTATTTATTTTCACACAGAAATTGAGAGATCTTGCTCTGTGTATAATAATGGGCCTTTTTGGGGATTTTAATATTTACATAAGAAACTTAGATTATCCTTAATTCCTAGGCCCACCATCCTAGAATTTTGGCTCTTAATTGTGGGGAAATAGGATGGTGCTTGATATCAGACCTTGGGCCATGAGTCAGAAATGATCCTACTAGCCACTGCCCATTCACCTATTCCTCCCTCTGACATCCTTAGCTAAAAAAATTACTCTCCTAATGCCTAAGTCCGGTTTATATAAAAACTGGTCAGCTCTCTTAATTTTTGCTCTTTGGGGAGCTACTAAATCTGGTGAATAAACCTAATTCATTTGTTTTGCGGCTTTGTCTTTCCCCGTTCCTACCAGACTATACTAACAGAAGACAGAGGCCAAAACTAACTTAACATAAAATCCTCCAAGCTGCATTTGGTACTTGTGAGGATAGCGGCCATAATAGCAGCAGGAGCAAAGAAATGTCTTAATACAAGAGAAGTTTATGCTTCTTGCATTTAATAAGCCAATATAGAGGTTATTGGTTAACAGATAGTTTTCCTAAATGTCACCATTCCTTCTATTTGATAAACTCATCAACCTCCTTGTCCTAGAGAGACCTCTATATTCAGGTGAGAAGAGAAAAAGAGAAGGTAGAGAAAGCATATTCAACCATCGTGGCCCAAAAGTTATATGTCATTTTTACAAGCCATACATTCCTACCAGAAGCTAGGGGATGTGGGATAGAGACTAGGAAATGCAGCCAGCAAAAATAATTCTGTAATAAAAGGAGGTGTATTACATTTTTTTAAAGAAGGCATACAATTTTTTCATGGCTAGACTTTGCAAAATAACAAATTTATAAAAAATTTTTATAAATTACTAAAGAAATATCTGACAATAAATCACAATGACATGATACTTAGCCTCGTTTTCTTCCACATGCTTATGAGTTACATACCTGACAAAATTTAGTTTCAAGATGATCACCTACATCATGTAGCATAACTTCTACTTTTTTTTTTTCCTGGATAATTTCTTACTAAAGCCCTCTGTGCTTCTGCTCCAATCTGAACCAGTTGTGCTATAGCTCGATAGGAATGCCACACTTGGATTTCTCTTGCAATCAGTCCTTGGACTACTTTTTTAAAGGAATTTCTGTTTCGTAGTTTCTGGTTTACCTCTTTGTGCTGCTGAAGCACATCTTCCAAAGCTTTCTAAAAAGGGTGAAAAGGAAAACCTTTGAATCCTTCACACTTCAAAACTTTTATTCTATTTTCACACTCAATTAATAATTAGGTCAATGATTAAACTCTAAATTAAAATGATTTTCACTGAGAAAGTTGAAGGAAGTGCTTCATTTCCTTATAGCATCCATTGTTATGTTTGAAGTCAAATGTTTTACATGTGGCCCATGAAACCTTTTGGGATCTTTACAGACAGGACTGATTGCCTGGGCAGGTAACCAGCAGTCAAATAAGGGCCCATGCTCAGACGACATCATGCTTGGTTTAATGGTCTGCTTTGGTTTAATATCTTGAAATACTTAATAATTGTTTTTGAATGGTGTTTTATGACTGAAGTGTGATGGAACAATGGAACATGTGTTGTGTGGTCATACATGGCTACACCTCTTGCCATATCCCTGCTTTCCTGGGATGGATTCTCAGCTTCCACTGTCCAGGCCCCTCACACACCAGGCTTTACTCAGCTTTCCCCCATCACTCCTTTACCCAGTGATAGTCGCTGCCCTCCAGCTGTAGCATGGCCAGTTTCATGCACAGAAGCATAAATATTGGTGTCCAGGTACCAAACGCATCCCAACACAGAGTTGCAGTAATCGGGGGTTGCCCTCTTCATGGGTTGGTGTGGCAGTTCCAAGGGACAAGAAGGAAGTCGCCTGCCTTGACTTGCCCATCATCCCTGGCTAGAGCACATCACATCCTTAGTAGGTGGCAGCAGAAGGCAATGGGAGCCCTCAGATACCTGTGAGGGTCTGAACTCACACTGCCAATATCACCACACTCAAGGAAGTGCACCATTAAGTACCAAATAAAAAGTATCATGACAGGTTGAAAATGTTTGATATTTTAGTTTTTGGGGGGGGGATTTTTTTGGGTTTTGTTTTTTTGTTTTTTTTGAGAGAGAGAGAATGCAAGTTGGGGAGAGAGGTAGAAGGAGAGAGAGAATCTCAAGCAAGGATCCACACTCAGCATAGAGCCCAACACAGGGCTCAATCCCACAACTCTGGGATCGTGACCTGAGCCAAAATCAAGAGTCAGACACTCAACTGACTGAGCCACCCATGTGCCCCAATATTTTAATACTTTTAATAACATTTTTTTCTCTGCTTTTTGAACAAGGGATTCTCATTTTCATTTTGAAGTAAGCCCCACAAATTATGCAGCCAGTCTTGCACTCAGGATGTTGAAGTTTCTTCTGATATGTCTTAGGATGTATCTACATTCATTCACCAAGGTGGAAATTCATTGGATCCTTTATTTATTGGTTTTTAAAATTTTTATATGTTTATTTATTTTTGAGAGAGAGTTTGCATGCGAGTAGGGGAGTGGGAAGGGCAGAGAGAGAGGGGGACAGAGGATTTGAAGTGGGCCCTGCCCTGACAGCAGTGAGCCCAATGTGGGGCTGGAACTCATGAACCATGAGATCATGACCTGAGCCGAAGCTAGATGCTTAACCAACTGAGCCACCCAGGCACCACCTTTGGGTTCTTTAAACTCAGATATGTGTACCTTAGTTATTGATGTTTTCATTATGTTACATCACTGATCATTTCTTACCCTCCATTTTCTTTTAACTTCCTTCTTTGTGACTTCTGTCACTTACAGCATAAATATTAGGTGTCACTCACTATCAGTCAGTGGTTACACATCCAGTCTTACCCTTTGAATTAGCATTTTCTTCCCTATTTTGTGTCTTTTCTTTATTTCTTTCTTCCTGGGAGATTTCCCCAGGTTTCCTGGGAATCTCCTTTGGACTGTTACATTTCTAATTTCCAAATCTTATTATTTTATTGTTAGTATCTTTTGCATTAATCTCATTCCATTTTTATAAATATAATATTTTCTCATCTCCTTAAGAATAATGATTTTTATTTATTTATTCATTTATTATAGTTATTTTTTTAGTATTTTTTTTTCGTGTTTCTTGCACTATTTTTGTTTCTTTAGGATTTCTTTTAGAATTGTTTCTTTTTGCCTCTCTCTTTCAGGTTGGAGACTCTACCTCAGATATATCTGGGGAAGGAAAAAGGCTTTGAAATCCAAGAGGCACAGAGAACTCCCTTCAGATGTAACTCGAATCAATCTTCTGCACAACGTATCATAGTCGAACTGGCAAGATACAAGGATAAAGAGAAAATTCTGAAAGCAGCTAGGGATAAACATGCTCTAACATATAAAGGTAGACAGATAAGACTAGTGACAGATTTATCTACTGAAACTTGGCAGGCCAGAAAGGAATGGCAAGAAATCTTCAATGTACTGAACAGAAAAAATATGCAGCCGAGAATCCTTTATCCAGCAAGTCTGTCATTTAGAATACAAGGAGAGATAAAGATCTTCCCAAACAAACAAAAACTGAAGGAATTTGTCACCACTTAACCAGCCCTACAAGAGATCCTAAGGGGGATCCTGTGAGACAAGGTACCCAAGACATCACTACGAGCATAAACCTACAGACATCACAATGACTCTAAACCCATATCTTTCTATAATAACACTGAACATAAATGGACTAAATGCTCCAACCATAAGACAGGGTATCAGAATGGATTAAAAAAAAACAAGACCCATCTATTTGCTGTCTACAAGAGACTCATTTTAGACCTGAGGACACCTTCAGATTGAAAGTGAGGGGATGGAGAATTATCTATCTTTTGACGGGAAATCAAAAGAAAACTGGAGTAGCCATACAATATCAGACAAACTAGACTTTAAATTAAAGGCTGTAACAAGAGATGAAGAAGGGCATTATATAATAATTACAGGGTCGATCCGTCAGGAAGAGCTAACAATTATAAATGTCTATGCACCGAATACAGAGGCCACCAAATATATAAAACAATTAATCACAAACATAAGCAACCTTATTGATAAGAATGTGGTAATTGCAGGGGACTTTAATACTCCACTTACAACAATGGATAGATCATCTAGACATAGGATCAATAAAGAAACAAGGGCCCTGAATGATACATTGGATCAGATGGACTTGACACATATATTTAGAACTCTGTATCCCAAAGCAACAGAAAATATTTTCTTCTCGAGTGCACATGGAACATTCTCCAAGATAGATCACATACTGGATCACAAAACAGCCCTTCATAAGTATACAAGAGTTGAGATCATACCATGCACACTTTCAGACCACACAATGCTATGAAGCTTGCAATCAACCACAGGAAAAAATCTGGAAAACCTCCAAAAGCATGGAAGTTAAAGAACACCCTACTAAAGAATGAATGGGTCAACCAGGCAATTAGAGAAGAAATTTAAAAATATACGTAAACAAATGAAAATGAAAACACAACAATCCAAACGCTTTGGGATGCAGCAAAGGCAGTCCTGAGAGGAAAATACATTGCTATCCAGGCCTATCTCAAGAAACAAGAAAAATCCCAAATACAAAATCTAACAGCACACCTAAGGGAAATAGAAGCAGAGCAGCAAAGACAACCCAAACCCCGCAGAAGAAGAGAAATAATAAAGATCAGAGCAGAAATAAACAATATAGAATCTAAAAGAACTGTAGAGCAGATCAATGAAACCAAGAGTTGGTTTTTGGAAAAAAAAAAAATTGATAAACCTCTAGCCAGGCTTGTCAAAAAGAAAAGGGAGATGACCCAAATAGATAAAATCATGAATGAAAATGGAATTATTACAACCAATCCCTCAGAGATACAAACAATTATCAGGGAATAATATGAAAAATTATATGCCAACAAATTGGACAACCTGGAAGAAATGGACAAATTCCTGAACACCCACACTCTTCCAAAACTCAATCAGGAGGAAATAGAAAGCTTGAACAGACCCATCACCAGCGAAGAAATTGAATCAGTTATCAAAAATCTCCCAACAAATAAGAGTCCAGGACTAGATGGCTTCCCAGGGGAATTCTACCAGATATTTGCAGCAGAGATAATACCTACCTTTCTCAAGCTATTCCAAAAAATAGAAAAGGAAGGAAAACTTCAAGACTCATTCTATGAAGCCAGCATTACTGGGATTCCTGAACCAGACAGAGACCCAGTAAAAAAAGAGAACTACAGGCCAATATCCCTGGTGAATATGGATGCAAAAATTCTCAATAAGATACTAGCAAATTGAATTCAACGGCATATAAAAAGAATTATTCACCATGATCAAGTGGGATTCATTCCTGGGATGCAGGGCTGGTTCAACTTTCGCAAATCAACCAATGTGATACATCACATTAATAAAAGAAAAGATAACCATACAATCCTGTCAATAAATGCAGAAAAAACGGGACGCCTGGGTGGCGCAGTCGGTTAAGCATCTGACTTCAGCCAGGTCACGATCTCGCGGTCCGGGAGTTCGAGCCCCACGTCAGGCTCTGGGCTGATGGCTCAGAGCCTGGAGCCTGCTTCTGATTCTGTGTCTCCCTCTCTCTCTGCCCCTCCCCCGTTCATGCTCTGTCTCTCTCTGTCCCAAAAATAAATAAACGTTGAAAAAAAATAAATAAATAAAATAAAATAAATGCAGAAAAAGCTTTTGTCAAAATTCAGCCTCCTTTCTTAATAAAAATCCTCGAGAATGTTGGAATAGAAGGAACATACTTAAACATCATAAAATCATTTATGAAAAGCCCACAGCTAATATCATCCTCAATTCGAAAAAACTGAGACCTTTCTCCCTGAGATCAGGTACACGACAGGGATGTCCACTCTCACCACTGTTGTTTAACATAGTGTTGGAAGTGCTAGCATCAGCAATCAGACAACAAAAAGAAATCAAAAGCATCAAAATTGGCAAAGATGAAGTCAAGCTTTCACTTTTTGCACACGACATTATATTAGACATGGAAAATCTGATACACTCCACCAAAAGTCTGCTAGAACTGATACATGAATTTAGCAAAGTCACAGGATACAAAATCAATTTACAGAAATCGTTTGCATTCTTATACACTAATAATGAAGCAACAGAAAAACAAATAAAGAAACTGACCCATTAACAATTGTACCAAGAATCATAAAATACCTAGGAATAAACCTAACCAAAGATGTAAAGGATCTGTATGCTGAAAACTATAGAAAGCTTATGAAGGAAATTGAAGAAGATATAAAGAACTGGAAAAACATTCCGTGCTCATGGATTGGAAGAATAAATATTGTTAAAATGTCAATACCACCCAAAGTTATCTACACATTCATTGCAATCCCAATCAAAATTGCACCAGCATTCTTCTCGAAGCTAGAACAAGCAATCCTAAAATTTGTATGGAACCACAAAAGGCCCGAATAGCCGAAGTAATTTTGAAGAAGAACAAAGCAGAAGGTGTCACAATCCCAGACTTTAGCCTCTATTACAAAGCTATAACCATCAAGACAGCATGGTATTGGCACAAAAACAGACACATAGGCCAATGGAATAGAATAGAAACCCCAGAACTAGACCTACAAAAGTATGGCCAACTAATCTTTGACAAAGCAGGAAAGAACATCCAATGGAAAAAAGACAGTCTCTTTAACAAATGGTGCTGGGAGAACCGGACAGCAACATGCAGAAGGTTGAAACTAGACCACTTTCTTACACCATTCACAAAAACAAACTCAAAATGGATAAAGGACCTGAATGTGAGACAAGAAACCATCAAAACCCTAGAGAAGAAAACAGGAAAAACCTCTCTGACCTCAGCCTCAGCAATTTCTTACTTGACACATCCCCAAGGGCAAGGGAATTAAAAGCAAAAATGAACTATTGGGACCTCATGAAGATAAAAAGCTTCTGCACAGCAAAGGAAACAACCAACAAAACTAAAAGGCAACCAACGGAATGGGAAAAGATCTTTGCAAATGACGTATTGGACAAAGGCTAGTATCCAAAATCAATAAAGAGTCCACCAAACTCCATAGCCGAAAAACAAATAATCCAGTGAAGAAATGGGCAGAAAACATGAATAGACACTTCTCTAAATGAGACATCCAGATGGCCAACAGGCACATGAAAAGATGCTCAACGTCGCTTCTCATCAGAGAAATACAAATCAAAACCACACTCAGATATCACCTCACGCCAGTCAGAGTGGCCAAAATGAACAAATCAGGAGACCACAGATGCTGGAGAGGATGTGGAGAAACGGGAACCCTCTTGCACTGTTGGTGGGAATGCAAACTGGTGCAGCCGCTCTGGAAAACAGTGTGGAGGTTCTTCAAAAAATTAAAAATAGGGGCGCCTGGGTGGCGCAGTCGGTTGAGCGTCCGACTTCAGCCAGGTCACGATCTCACGGTCCGTGAGTTCGAGCCCCGCGTCAGGCTCTGGGTTGATGGCTCGGAGCCTGGAGCCTGTTTCCGATTCTGTGTCTCCCTCTCTCTCTGCCCCTCCCCCGTTCATGCTCTGTCTCTCTCTGTCCCAAAAATAAATAAACGTTGAAAAAACTAAAAAATAAAAAAAAAATTAAAAAAAAAATTAAAAATAGACTTACCCTGTGACCCAGCAGTAGCACTGCTAGTAATTTACCCAAGGGATACAGGAGTACTGATGCATAGGGGCACTTGTACCCCAATGTTTCTAACAGCACTCTCAACAATAGCCAAATTATGGAAAGAGCCTAAATGTCCATCAACTGACGAATGGATAAATAAATTGTGGTTTATATACACAATGGAATACTACATGGCAATGAGAAAGAATGAAATATGGCTCTTTGTAACAACATGGATGGAACTGGAGAGTGTTATGTTAAGTGAAATAAGTCATACAGAGAAAGACAGATACCATCTGTTTTCACTCTTATGTGGATCTTGAGAAACTTAACAGAAACCCATGGGGGAGGGGAAGGAAAAAAAAAAGAGGTTAGAGTGGGAGAGAGCCAAAGCATAAGAGATTCTTAAAAACTGAGAACAAACTGAGGGTTGATGGGGGGTGGGAGGGAGGAGAGGGTGGGTGATGGGTATTGAGGAGGGCACCTTTTGGGATGAGCACTGGGTGTTGTATGGAAACCAATTTGACAGTAAATTTCATATTTAAAAAAAAAAGAAACTTTCAGGCATCTGAAGCTCTTTAAAACTAAAAACTCCATAGTGTATTCAGTCACCGTTATTAATGGTGAAATCTCTTACAATCAGATAATTCTTCTTCTTAATCAATACAAATCTGTGAGGTTGTTTATGTAAATAAAGGAAGATAGACAAACTAGAGATTTTTAAAAATACTATTGTAAGCCTCTTGAAAGCAGGGACAGTATTTCTGAATCACCAGCACGTAGTTGCACGTCTGCCTTAAAATAGAGACTTAATCTTTTTAAATAAATAGTATAAGTCTATGTTTGTTTTGGATTATTTATGTCTCCTTTGTTTTTGTGATATCTTCAATTCTATAATGAGATAATTCAAAGTGAGACCTATTTGGAATGCCAAGGAAATAAATTTAATTCTGGTATGTCATCTGAGGGAAACCTGCAACAAACTAGGAAAAATGTATTTTAAAATCTCAAGAAAGGTCATTTTTGTAAAACAAAACAAAAATATGAAAAAAAAACTATAAATCTAGCCAGAAATTGATTCCAAGAACAAATGTTTTAAAAATCCACCTGACCTTTACATTTGTTTCCTTTCCAATTAATATGTGCCAAACCAAGTCACAAAATTATAAAATGTAAACTACATTGGTAATACTCTAAAAGGATGCTAAGAAAACTCAACATTTCCAGTAACTTATTTATCAGAACATTTTTTTCTAAAATGTAAACTGAATGGTTTACTACAAAATATTTTTAGAGCATAATTCTTAGTACAGAATTAAAAAATAAATTTATATTTCAAAATCCAGCTGTCATATAATGAAAAAAAAATGCTCAAGCTTGTTAGCAAAAACATTCATGTGTAAAGCATCATCCATCCAAAATGGTTAATAACACAAGCAATAAGTCCATTATCTAAGGGGCTACTATTTTATATGAACAGAAAACAAGAAGACACAACTAAAATGCATCAAATAAGTGAAAAAGTCATATAATCTGTATTCTGCCAATATAGTTTCTCAAGAACTGGTAGAGTTCTGGTAGAACTAGTAAGCAAACCTTGAATTTAATTGGGTGTGGAACAGGTTACTAACATTAAAATTTAGCCAAGTAACTAAGGTCATTCACAAACAAAAACTCTCTGTCCATAAAGGATACTTTTCTAAGGGAAAATTGTTGCAACTCTACTACATATTTCATTATTTATAATTGGCATTTTACACTAATATAAACTGTAAATTTCCTAAAAAAGCATAAAGCATGTAACACTTCCCAAACTTATTTGGCTGTTGTATTAGTTTCTTATTGTTGCTATAACAAATTACCACAAACTTAGTGGCTTAGAACAACACAAATTTATTATCTTACAGTTCTGGAGTCCAAAATGTGCCATAGGGCTGTGTTTCTTCTGAACACTGATGGGAAAAATCCATTTCATTACCTTTCATAGGTTCTAGAGGCTACCTGCGTTCACTGGCTTGTGGCCCTATCCTCCATCTTCAAAGCCAGCAATGCAGCATCTTCCAATCTTTCTTTCTGTCCCTCTGCTTTTACTGTCACATCTCTGACTGTGATCCTCCTGTCTCTCTCTTACAAGAACATTTGTGATTACACTGAACTCAGTGTATATAATAAGTATATAATCAGAATAATCTCCCTATCTCTTACACATACACAAAATCCCTTTAGCTATGTAAGGTAACATATTCTTAGATTCCAGGGACTAGGATGCAGTCATCTCTAGAAAACCATTATTTACCCAATCACAGCCTGGCATCTTTTTTTTTTTTTTTTTCATGCAACTTTCATTGTAATATTGCTGAAGTAGAATTCTGTAAAACAAAGTTTGGGAAACTTGTATTTTTATAAGAAGACGGACAAGGTTCCAGACTCTGGAAGCAGAGGTGAGAAAATGAAGAATAAGCTGTACTGCAAATACCAACGTATTGTGGAAAACCATAATTGCTGGAGTCACAAGTCCTGGCTTGTGACTTGAACCAGTTGTGCCAAAATGAATAGTCAAATGAGGTAAGAAAAAACTAGGGCACTAGAACCCTGTCTTGGCATGCTTCCAGATTCCTTAAATGCTATGTTAAATGTTCCTTAAGATGATTAGAGAATTATGCAAAAGTGTAATAAAGGAAGAAAAGATAAATGTGAGTACTATGACCTGTTGGATTAAAGGAATCTATATGTTTAATGAGGATGGGACATGATGCATAGTAATGAGGGATAATTAGAAGATGGGATTTGGAAAGTTCATAAGGTTATGTGAGGTTGATGATATTTGGGTATCTTATGTCATGCTAAAAGCATACTCCCTTGGCTAAGCCAACACACACACACAACAAGTAAAATCTAGCTTCAATTAAAAGGAAGCATAGTGTATAGTGGTTACTTGTCCATGATCTAAGGCCAGGGTCCCATGTAAAATTGTAATTCTACTGCCTTAACTTCCCTTTACCTCTATAGAACAGTTTCCTCTCCTGTAAAATGAGAAATATATCAATGCCATATTATTGGTAAAGATCAGGTACATTACATAGCTTGAGCTCAATACATTTTATCTATTGTTCTTACAATTGCTCTGGTTTCTGAGGAAGAAAGTGAAAGGCAGCAATGACAGAAAAAGATGACCCAGAGCTAAATGTGAACATGTCTTCTCCTGACCATATCTTCTCTAACAACAACAAAATAGATAAGTGTGTGGTTATACACATTCTAGAAGGGTGAGATTAAAGAAGGAATAATTCTCCTCTGACAATCTTAACTGATAATGTGAAATCACTGTTCACCCTACATCCATTAATAGAATATAAAGAAGGTCTTGAAAAAAGTAAATTCCCTTTCACATGACTCACAAATATTAGTATATTTTGGAATCAGCTTGGGATATTAAAGAATACTGGCTCCTGGATCCCACTCCCAGCCATTAGTATTTAGTCATTCTGGGGGCATATTTGGCATTGATATCTATACAAGCTCCCTCGGTGATTTTAATGTGCAGCAAAGATGGGAACCATTGCCCTTGCTAGTTAAAGAATTGTAGCTAATGAGGAAACATAGAGTTTGCCATGGAGCAGTGTGCTTCAGGTCTGCACTTTATTGCTTTTGAGTTCATACTAGTGTCTAATTCTTTGAGTTGATACAGATATAGTACACTGAATCATATTAAATTACTGGATATAACTGCTTTGACTTATAAAAATAGTAACTTCATATGCAGTGATTTTGAGTAGTGTTTTTACAGAACAGCTTTTGTCCTAAACAAATTAAATGTCCACTAATAAAAAAAAATGGATAAAGAAAACATGGCATATACATACAACACAATGTTATTCATAAAAAGAAAAGAAATCTTGCCATATGCTACAACATGGATTAGCCTTGAGGATAATATAAGTGAAATAAGCCAATCACAGAAGGATAAATACTATGTGATTAAACTTCCATGGTTATCTAATAGAGTTAAACTCATAGAAATAGAAAGTGGAATGGTGGTTTCCAAGGGCTGGGGAGAGGGAGAAATGGAGAGTTGCTCTTTAATGTTGATAGAGTTTCAGTCATGAAGATAAAAAAGTTCTAGAGATCTGCTATATAAAATTGTGCTTATAGTTAACAACATGGTATTGCACACTTAAAATTTAAGAGGGTAGACCTCATATGTGCTTTTTACCACAATACAAAATGTGCTATGTAGTAAAAACTAGATTTGCCAGAAAATACAGTACTCCTGCCACCTATAATGTCTTCACTTTGAATTCCATCTGTAAGAATCTTATCACATCTTGAAATCCTAGTTTCAATGCTACATTCTCCATCAGTGCCTTATGTTGCATAACATCATGACCCTTGTCCATGGAGAGAAGATCCCAGGGAGGTGGCAGTGACAAGAAGAAAGGACATGGGCTACTTCTAGAGGATGATCAAAGACTTTGGTGAAAAATTTGTTCAGAAAACTAATGAGTGATAAAAGGTGGAGAATAGAATACTTGTGAGAATGGGGACAGAAAGTGGAAATAAGGACACTGAATTTCCAAAAATTGTATAATAACAAAGTGCAAGGACAGGTGCAGTGGGAGAGGTTGGAAGTACAGCCCCAAGCAACACTGCAGAGGATGAGCATCTCATTGACAGCATTAAGATTAGCTGAAAATAGAATGAGGTGTGCATGTTGGGAAAGTTTGGTAAAAGCATAATATTGCTGCAAGCAATTAGATGTTCGAATTAAATTATGCTTACTGTCATTATATTTATATCCAATTCAAATTGTATATAATTAAAGGAACTAGCATAAGAGATTGGCATAAGCTGTTTTCTTAGCTTCCTTCTTGGCACACGTTATTGAAGGAAACAAGAAGAAAGTGAACTAAGAAAACAGGGCACCAGTCCCTATTTGTGCCTGATCCATGGAGGTCCCTGTATAGCAAAGGAGAGTAAAAGTGTGAGGGTCTATAGCACACTCAAAAAGAGGAATACCTCATGTTGGGGCAAAGAGGGATAGTTTTTATACATTCCAATCGCCACCAGATTTTAGCTTTCCTCCCCAAACTCAAGCATGTCCCTCTCCTGAATCAGAGAAAAGCAAGCATGACTGCAGTCTTCATGTCTTCAGTGTTCTAGGCCTGAGAAAGAGACAAAGACAACTTTTTATTACTAACCTTAATTACAGGTGGTCATACCTCTAACTCAAACACCTTTGTACTTCTTCTATGATACTCATTGCCAAATTGTAAATGGACTTTGATTGAGGCATCCTGGGACCTCAGCATTACCAGCTACAGTGGCTACAGTGAAGGAGAACCAAGACCAAAACAGGTAAAGGAAAACCAAACCAGGAGCACAGCTGGTCCCGTGGGCTGGTAGCTCCATTATGACATGTGGCGATAAGAGATAAGGGTGATGGAGATACCCATTAGAAGCAGATCACCCACAGATCACAACTGCCACTGGGACAAGACAGAAGTGCATTGGGTGGATATATTCTACCGCTATGTCAGTGGTTTAGTATTTCCAGGTGATTAGAACATGAAGAGCAGATACCTGGTTACCAATTTGGAGTGTGTAAAGGACCATACTTCTGGGAAAAGAGGTTTATTAGAGATAGGTTGGGTGCTGAGAAGGTGTTCTCCAAGACTCGGTGGGAAGTAGCAGTACTAGATAGGCAGAATCTCCAATTGAGGACGCTGGCACTTGTGTTTTGAGTACATTTGTGCCAAGAGTCATCAAAAGTACACTGGATTTGGGTCTGAACCTATGTCTGCCTACATATTGCCTGCTTTTGTCAAGAGGATATCAATGACTAAAACATCCTAGACTGCTGGAACTAGGAATCAGTAAATGGAGGTAAAAACATTAAAACCATAGTTAGTTTTGTATAATAATTACCTTATGTGTTTAGCATATTTCTTATACTAGACAGTAAACACCTTGAGGGCATGGATGATGCCTAATTTATATTGAACCCCTGAAGATACATGTGCTTATTATAAAATTGGAAGATAAAAGTACAGAAAATTGTGGAAGTTCCTCTACAATAATAGCCAGGGCTTCCGGATGAATTTATATCCAATTCCGTTTTTCAGACACATTTCTTCTTGAATTATAATTGTTACATCACTGCCATCTGGCATTTCATGGCTAAGCAAAGCACCTTTTCCGGAAAGTAAAAAGTCAGTGGTAATAAATAGCAGCTTGTGTCCACTGTGATGCAATAACATAGTTTGTGGGCATTAATTCATTGCCTTAAAATGGAAAAAAAAATTAAATATAAGCATTAAAAAACAATATCTATCATGATGCATAAAATGCCAAACAGGAATGGGTGTGACAATGTATAGAGTTTATTCAGGGTATGATGACTCCAGTCTGGTTTTGTTTTTCAAATGCATTCAACACTTTTCCACCAATGCAATTTTGCTTGTGCAGCTCCTTGCTGCCTCAGGTCCCTCCCACCAAGCATTACTGTTGAAAATTCTGCCCATATTTCAGGCCTCAATCAAATGGTATCTCTTACATAAATTTTTTTCTGATCCCATATCCATTAGTGGCATCTCATTATTTTTTTTTTTAATGTTTATCTTTTATTTTGGAGACAGAGAGAGCAGAGCATGAGTGGGGAAGAGGCAGAGAGAGAGGGAGACACAGAATCGGAAGCAGGCTCCAGGATCTGAGCTGTCAGCACAGAGCCCAACACGGGGCTGGAACTCAGGAGCCGTGAGATCATGACCTGAGGCGAAGTTGGATGCTCAACTGACTGAGCCACCCTGGCGCCCCTCATTCCTTTTTTATTGACACTCATCCTTATCCATTTGTCTAAATGTCAGTGGCCCCTGATCTCAGTGTTTGGGCCTCTTCTCTATCCATGCCATCATTGGTAAGTGATCTCATCCAGTCACAAGAGTTTCAATCTCATCCATAATTATTGAGTTCCCCATTTTTCCCCAAACTTGACCTCTTCTTTGATGCAGCCAACTGTCTACTATACATCTATACTTGTATATCAACAGAAATCTCAAATTTAACATGTGAAAAACAGAACTTTCAATATTGTCCTCCCAAATTATCCCCCTCCATTTCTCTAAACAAGAGTTATTTTTGATTCTTCTTTTTCTCTCAAACCACACATCCAATATACTCCGAGCAAATCTCCTCAGCTGCATCTTTCAAATGAAAAGAATCAGGGAACACTTATCTTTCCACAACCACCAGAGCCTAAGGCACCATTTTCTCAAGCTTGGACCTCTGCCAGAGCCTCCTTACAGACTATTCAGATTCCACTCCTTCTTCAATCATTCTCCATGGGGCAGCTGGAATACTTTTTGACATAATACTTTTTGGATGCTTAAACCATACAAGTGAATCTCATCACACTTAAGACAAAAGCCTAAGTCCTTTATAGCAACTATAAAGCCTTACGTACTTCTCCCCCAGGACTGTCTTCCAAACACCTTCCCCTGCAACTCACTTATCTCCCCATGAACTTACCTCCTTGCTGCTCTTTGGACATCAGGATTTACCATACCTTTGGGCCTTTTCATTTGCTTTTCCTCTTACTGAAATGTCTTTCTCCTATTTCTTCCCATGGTGGTCTCCCTCACTTCATTAGGTCTCTGTCACATGCATTATCTTTTTTTTTTTTTTTTTTTTTTTTTTTTTTTTTTTTTTTTTTTTTTTTAGTTTATTTATTTGAGAGAGAAAGATAGAGAGAGCACAACAGGACAGGAGCAGAGATTTTAGGGGAGGGGGGAGAGTATCCCAAGCAGGCCCCATACTATGAGCATAGAGCCCTACATGGGGCTTAATTTCACAAATCATGAGATCATGACCTGAGCTAAAACCATGAGTTAGACACTTAACCAACTGAACCACCCAGGCACCCCACATGCCTTATCTTCTAAGAGGTCTATCCTGACTTCACATTCTAAAAGAACTGCTCTGACCCTTTTATCCTTATCCTAGTTTGTCTTCATATAATTTACCTCTATTTGGAAACATATTTCATATTTATTTATTGACTTGATATCTTTCTAACCCCTTTGGAATGTTAGCTCTATTAGGACAAGACTTCTGTTTGGATGTTAATATCCCAACATCCAGAATGGTGACAGACACAGAGTAAGAATTCAATAAATATTTGTTATATAGAAGTTTCTTTAAAACCTATTTAAAGTGTTTTTATTTCTCATATTCAATTAAGTGTATATTTAATCTTCCCTGGAGTACTATAAGCTTCTTGAGGGCAGGAAAGGTGTCTATCCATGTATCCTGGACAAAATCGAGCATTTGGCTTTTACTTCATGATACAGGATAAATATATTTTGACTAAATTTATTAAATAAAAATAGAGATAGTACTTGGAAGTTTAGCATTTCAAGCTAAGAAGGTTGAAAGCTGAGAGGTAGTCACAGTGGAGTGATTTTTATAGGTTCTAGGAGAAAGACATGGTTACTTGATACTTCAGCTGAGGAACCCATCCTCTTAAAAACTATGGAGAGTAACTAAAATACTTGAGCAATTAGTTACTCTATTAAGCCTGTGATATAGAAAGAATTGGAGGTGAGGGAAAAGTACAGATAAAAGATCAATTTAGAGAATGTTACAACAAACTAGATGAAAAGTCATGAAACTCAAATGAGGCAATGCCAATGAGTCAGAAAGAGAAAACTACAAGAGGCCCTTTGGAAGGTTACTTGGTACTGATACTGGATCACCTGGTCACATTTCCAAGATGAAATACAGGGAAACAAGAGGCATCAAAATAACTTTAAAGTCTGTACCTAGATAACAGGGAGGACAATTATGTCAATATAAATTAAAAAGTTAGGAGGCGTAGTGCCTGGGTAGCTCAGTTGGTTAAGCTTCTGACTCTTGATTTGGCTCAGGTCACGATCCCATGGTTTGTGGGTTTGAACCCGACCAGGTTCTGTGCTGAAAGCTTGGAGCCTGTTGCTCCCTGTGTCTCTGCCTCTCCCCTGCTCCCTCTCTTCTCTCTCTCTCTCTCAAAAATAAATACATAAAGTAAAAAAAAAAAAATGTTAGGAGGAAGCAACAATATAAGGGGAAAAATTAATGTAGTTCAGACATTTTGGATGAGAAAAAAATGAGGGGAATGGGTAAACACCTAAAGACAAACATGGGAAGAAATTCATAAATGATTATTGTGCAAGGACTAAAATTCTACCTAGATCCATGTCTAAGATATTGCAACCAAAGAGAGATGATGGGTGGACATTGATTCCAACTTCTAAGAGCTGGAAAAGATGAAAAACAGTGCTCTGAAACAAATGAAACCCTTTATGATCACTATATTGTACCTTACATAAAAAGCTTAAGCTAAATGGCTTTACAAAAAAAGAATAATCTACCACAGTGTGTTGGACTTCAGTGTAACGGAATCTTGTGGTATCAACATTCTGCTGTTAAAAAGGCACTGTATCACCAGACGTCTGGGTGGCTCAGTCCGACTCTTGATTTTGGCTTACGTCATGATCTCATGGTTCATGAGTTTGAGCCCCATGTCAGCCTCTGCACTGACAGCACAGAACCTGCTTGGGATTCTCTCTCTCTCTCTCTCTCTCTGCACACCCCCTCATGCTTTCTCTCTCTCTCTTTCTCTCTCTCTCTCAAAATAAATAACCTTAAAAACAAAATGAAACAAAACATTAAAGAATTTAAAAATTAGAAAAAAGGAACTACAGGCAGGGGAGTGGGGAAAAAAAGGAACTACGACCTATGTCATACTAAATTCTGAAATTCTTCTCTTAAAAAAGAAAAAGAAAAAGAAAATCACTGTTCCATGTTCTAGAAGGAGATGTAAAGAGAACCACATTAATTTTAATGTCTTTAAAATGAAATCCAGGATATGTGAGTTGCCAGGCTTATGTGATAACGTGAAAACACATCTAAAATTTAAAAAAAAAAATGTTGGGGCACCTGGTTGGCTCAGTCAGTTGAGCATATGCTCTTGATTTTGGCTCAGGTCATGGTCCCAGTGTTGTGGGATCGAGCCCCACATCAGGCTCCACAATGAGCTTAAAGACTGCTTAATATTCCCTTTTCCTCTCCTTCTGCCCCTCTCCCTTGCTTGCACTCTCTCCCTGTCTCTAAAAAATAAAAAAAAATTAAATTAAAAATAAAATGTTGAAGTTCCCTATGAATGTGCATTTATATAAATAATTTTAAAATGCACAAAAAGAACATGGTTTTTCTGAGAATGAGAATCACTCTGTTATCACAGAGATTTCGTTAGTGATGCAGTATGTCTTAGCTATGCCAAACATTACCAAGCTCCCAACTGTCTCCTTAGAGTTTCAATTAACAGCCTTTGTGATGTGGTTATCAATTTTTGTCTGATGTAGCCTCCATTCTATGTCTGACTCCTCTATAATATTACACTCTAGGTAAAGTCAATGTGACAAAACACATGTGTCTTTATTTCTGTTAAATCTCAGAAGTTTTGACAGGTAATAATTTTATGTTTGTGGTTTTATTGCACATTTTCAACGGTCTTGGATATATCTATTGGTGTGTCCTGAAGTAATCTATTCATATATCATCTATTGCTTCCATTTCAGTCTAGAAAATTTGTTCAATATTTATCACTTCCAGGTAAAGTTTTTGACAAAACTGTGTCATAGATAAAATTTGCTTTTCTAATTTTTTTCACATCTTAGGGCCCTTTTAATTTGAACATTTTGTTGCATATCAATTGCCTATGTCCACACTGTTCAGAGGACATTTAAATATGCTTGGCCTGCACCCACAGACTGCAGATGAATCTACATCACATGTTTCAAAGGGTGCTTGCACTTTTACCCAGAAATTTCTCTGATCTCCACTTTCTTTTTCATCTGCCAATAATCTCCCTCCATTTTCCCAGACTTCAATGTTAAGAACAACTCCCTCTGTAAGTACCTTCTTAACCTGGCAAACCCCCTTGTCTGAGACAAAATTTCCAAAGGTGCTCCATCTGGTTAATAAATATAGCAAAAACCATTCTGATAGTTTGAAATTGTACCTAGCTGTGTGTGCCATTGTAATTAATACACATTACTTACTGTGAGATTCCAATAATTCCAAACTAATCCTTTATTATAACTTATAAATTCTGAGCATTATGTAATTGTATAATAAGCACTATGTAATTGTTAGTTGCCATGCTTTTCATTGTAACCCTCTCAATCAAACTATATCAGGTTACTGTTCATTGCACCTGAAAGATATCTTTGAACATCAAGAAGAAGGCACACGTTATAAGAATCAATGCAAACAGAGAATTGAGAGAGACAAGCAAAAATTTTATCTTCGTAGATTGTTATTTTATAGTGGCATATACTGTAAACCAACATAGTGTCACCTGTTCTATTTTTCTCCATTGGTAGGTAAATCTGGGAAGTATACAACTCTTCCCACAATATTTTTGGTGATTCATAAGCAAAAAAGTGGTCACAAAAATTACTAAATTTATTTTTTTTCAGATCCATCACTTAGAAACAGTTTATAGACTTAAACTAGATATTAGAAGTTCCTGAAGAAAGTCATAGTTTCTCAATATACCTTGAGCAACTGGAAGAGGAGTTGTAATGAAAGTCATCCTTCAATGTGGCCACCTCTTACCAACTCCCATGAACACAATAATAGGTGACATCAGTTTACACAGTCAGGTATAAATGTCTCTGCTATACAGGCAAGATGAAACAATCCCTATGACCTGAATATGGTCTCACCTGCATTATACAATCAGAGAACATGCTGATCATAGCAGCAACAAAACAGTTTCTCTCACACCTGGCAAGGAAAAAAAAAAAACACTGTTCTGGGACCCCCCAGAAACCATATTGTAACTCGATTATCTGTCTCTGAATCACAGAAACCCTTAATATATGGCACCAGGAATTTTTGGTCACCTTTGGGAACCTGATAAAAACACCATCTTAAAACTATTTTCAATTAGTTCTTACATTGATGGTAACTTCAGTTGGGCTCACCTGACAACAGGAACCAAGGTAAAAAAATTCTCAGGAACAGGATCCCAGAGTATAATTTGGTGGAAAGATTTTAGAGATTTTTTTTTCACACCACACACTAGATGATAGATAGATAGATGATAGATAGATAGATAGATAGATAGATAGATAGATAGATGATTGTTAGCTATTTGATAGATGATAGATAGATAGATAGATGATAGACAGATGATAGATAGCAACATGATCCCCAGCTAAATGAACAAACATTGTATAAAGTTTAAAAGTATTTCTGGGTTTCGAAATTAAGCACAGCAGAAAATGAGAGTTATGGATTTCAAAAAACATTGCACACTCTTTTTAAAGCTTCAGTTGGAATATTTATGTGTAACCTCCAACACTTTTGTACAACTGTAAACACAGCATAAGGCAATATAGAGACCCTATACTGCAATGCCAGCAGATAGACTGTTTAAAAAAAATCTATGCCCATGGAATTTACTCGTTTCATTTCTTTAAGAATCCTTATATGAAAATCAATATAAAGTCTCTGATTTAGTTAAACTCCATTGCTAGAAATCTAGAGATGGTTCTATATAAGTGATGTATTCTATTAACAAAGATTTATTAATCATGTTACAAGTGCCAAGCAATGTCCAAGGTGCTAGAAATATATCATGAATAAAACAAAATAAAATTCATATCTTTAAGGAGTTTACATTCTAATTGAGAAATACAGAAAATAAGTTACATAAGATATCAGTTGCATATAGGCGCTCCTGGGTGGCTCAGTCCTAAGCATCTGACTCTTAATTTTGGCTCAGGTCATGATCTCACAGTTCATAAGTTCAAGCCTTGTATCAGTCTCCGCACTGACAGTGTGGAGCCTACTTGGGATTCTCTCTCTCCTCTCTCTGCCTGTCTCCCTCTCTCAAAATAAATAAATAAACTTTTAAATAAAAAAAAGATATCTGCACATTGGATAATGGTAAATACTATGGCAAAAATTAAAGTATGGAAGGGGTGGAGTGCTGAGGAGAGAAGGGAGTTTGAAATTTGAAGTAAGGTCTCCGGGGTAGAATTTACTAGAAAGGTGAACTAAACAGGACTGAAACCAGGTAGATGTATGAGGAAAAGCATTCAAGGCAGAGGGAATAACAAATGCAAAGCCTTGAGGCAGGGTCATGGCTGGTATGAATTAAGAAGAACAAAGAGCCTTTGGAAATGTATGGCAATGAGCAAGGGTATAGGGAGAATAAGAGATGAGGGTCTTACAAGCCATTTAGTACATGTTGGCTTTACTGTGAGTGAGATGATAAGGAGAAATGTTTTCAAGAAATATTTTGGTTACTGAGCTAAGAACAGACAGGAAGCAAGGGCAGAAATAAGGAACATGTAGAAGGCTATTGAGTTGAGAGAATATGGTAGCTTGAACCAGCATCTTAGAAATGGAGGTGGTAAGAAGTAGTCATATTCTGAATATATTTTGAATGTAGAAACAAAAATGTTTTGCTGACAGATTGGGAGTGGGATGTGAGAGAAAGAGAGGCGTCAAGGATGCTAAGTGTTTGATCTGGGTAACTGGGAGAATGGCTGGAGTTGTCATTTAAAGGGAGGGAGTAACCTGAAGGAGAATCACTTTCAGGAGTGGAGAGGAGAATGGAGCTTAATTGGGACACATTGAGCTTTCTGTAACTATGACATAACAGAATTGGATTGTTGCTGACTGAATGAGGAGACATCTAGGTGAGAGATATAAATTTGGTTGTCACAAGAATGAAGATAGTTTTTAAAGCCAGGACACTGAGCAAAATCACCAAGGTGTGAAAGCAAAGGGCAAAAAGAAGAGATCATGGAATTAAGCCATGAAGCACATCAACATTTACAGGTTGGAGAAAAGAGAAGGGATAGTTAACTAAACAAAACTGAACTGAAAAGGTGATTAGTGAGGTATGAGGAAAAGTACAAGCATGGATTGAGTCTTAGAAGCGAGGTGAAGAAAATATTTCAAGGAGATAGAGATCAACTCTATCTAAAACTAAATGTTGATCAGTCAGTAGGAGTCATTGGACATAACCGTCTATAAATTAGAAGTATTAGAAACTGTAAGGCATTTGTGACATTTCCAAGAAACGGGTTGTGAGTAGGTAAGCTTGTTCCAGAGAAAACAGGTCAAGGAGAACAAGAGTGAGTAGGTATATATAATTTTTTGAGAAGTTTTGCTATAGAGAGGATCGGAGAAATGAGAGAGTCAACAGAAGTAGATGAAGTAGGGTCAAGAAATATTTTGTTTTAAGATGAGAAAGAACAGCATGTGTGTATGCAATAGAAATGATCCAGTTGAAAGCATTATCAACAAGTCAGCTAGTAAGAAATATCTGTTCTAAGAAATGGTATACTTCTTTTCTAAGAGTAGGTTAAAACACTGAACCATCAATTGCTGATGAAGAATAAAAAATTTTAATATATTTTTATAATACTAAATTGAAAATGTAAATGGCCCATTTTTATGTCTTGTCTTTTTTCAGTGTATCAAAGAAATATTCATCATTGACCATTATTTTGCCCAAAAAAATGTTCCACAATATCACCTGCCACCATGAGCAACTTGCCTGATGAGCACACTTTAAAACAATTCTTCAAAAATATTTGATATATTCATAAAGGCCCATATAATAGGAGTTCTGATCAGGAATTTTCTCTAAGATTATAGTTTCTGGGGGAAAGAAGCAATGATTTTGAGGAGCAAGATGTTACTGAGGAAATGCAGAAATAGGGACAGGGGTGTCCTTGATTGACTGAGAATCAATTTGAGGTGAACAGTAGAATCACTTGGAAAGTTTAAGAAATACCGATACCCTGGATTCCTCCTCAAAATTTCTGCGGTTTACGTGCTCTTGGACAGGACCCAGGCATCTGAATTTTTAACAGTTTCCCAAAAGATTCTAATGAACTATATTTAAGAACTACTACTCAGGGCACATATTTTTGATAGCCATCTTCTAAGGAATCTTCCAAGATCTGAAGGGTTAGTGTCACGGAATAAAGGAACCATGAGATGACCTTCTAACCTGCTCAAGATGTAGTGTGGTATGATAGGGTCTCTGGCTCAAGAATGACATTTATCTTTTGTTAAAGTCCTATGTATCCACCTTAAAGAAGCTTGTGATTACCTAAACTGCTCTGAACTCTGTTCCTTATCTCTTCCCAGTTCTTCAAAACCTAACTTAAAGGTATGAATTGCAGACTAAATTATGAACTTAGAATGTCTAAGAATATCTACCCATACTATTAATGGAAAGTAAGTTTTATTTACACTATCTGGTTGAGCAGAGACCAGAACACAGAAGTAAGATCCTTGGGATGTTAAGATGTGGATAAATAGCATGCTTTAATTTCCTATAGCTGTTTCTTTTTTTTCCTACGTTACTCTAACTTTTTCTTTGCTTCCTTTAGCCTCTTGTTTTGTTCTTTTTTTTACCATTCTCTTGTGTTTTTTCTTTCTACATTTATTATTGCCTTTTTCTGCCTTTCTTTTTATTTGGTGGTATCTTCTCTCACTTCCTTTATCACTGGGGGCAATAGCTGGAACAGAGAGATGGGAGGAAAGATAAGACTCTAGGAATGCAACATCTTGGAAGGTCCTTATAATCATTTAGGAAGCATTTCATAAAGAAGGGAGGTGCTAGGGGCACTTGGGTGGCTCAGTCGGTTAAATGGCCAACTTCAGCTCAGGTCATGATTTCACGGTTTGTAAATTCAAGCCCCAGTCAGGGTCTGTGCTGGCACCTGGAGCCTGCTTTGGGTTCTATGTCTCCCACCCTCTCTGCCCCTCCTGTGCTCATGCTCTCTCTCTCTCTCCATCTCTCAATAATAAATAAACTTAAAAAAAATCTTTAATAAAAAAAAGAAGGGAGGTTCTAAAACGTATTTGCCAAAGCAACAAAGACCAGAAAATAAGTCCAATGTAGTTGCACCATTTTCTCAAAATGAAGAAAACTAAGAAGTGGAAAATCACATACATCATATATTCACATAGGGGCCGCCCGCCGCCCGTGCTGG
Source organism: Herpailurus yagouaroundi (assembly GCF_014898765.1). Lineage (NCBI taxonomy): Eukaryota > Metazoa > Chordata > Mammalia > Carnivora > Felidae > Herpailurus > Herpailurus yagouaroundi. Next base: position 37,700,801 of record NW_024412394.1, on the reverse strand, counting down.
CCTCCGCCGTGGGGCTTGGCGGGACGGCCGCCCCTCGGGCTCCACCGGGCCCCAGCCCGCTAAAGCTTTAGGTTCATTTCTCGGGGGTGTTCTGAACTCGTTTTTTAAATTTTACTATGGGTTAAAAAAAAAATACACTCTCTATTTGTTCAATAGATAATATTATTGCCTGACTCTATGAGAAAAAATATGAAATGGTGATTCTGTTGCATTTTAAGTACCAGCATCTTCCTGAAAGAGTGATTTCAAAGCAATCATAGCATAATCAACATAAGCAGGCTTTTAGACCCAGTGCATATATAAAACAGATTCTTCAAAAGAAATTGCCTAGGATGATCACTGGGTGTTATATGTAAGTGATGAATCACTAAATTCTACACCTGAAACCAATTTTACCATGTATGTTAACTAACTAGAATTTAAATAAAAACTTGAAGAAAATAAAAAAGAAATTGTCCGGAAGTAAAGAGAAAAAACCACACATTAAGCACATACAGTGCTTAGTTTTAATTCCTATCTACCTATTAATTTAGTACTTACTAAATATCAGTAAATAAATGAAGCTCTATAATAATTCTTAAAGAATTCTGATAAAAACATTTTTAAAAATTCCTTTTCACTCTTGACGTTATCACATCTCTATGATAAATCAGACGTTTTTCAAAGCCAGTGAGTCTTCGGGCAAAAAATGTTAGAAAGCCACAGCATAATTTAATTCATTAAAATAACTTAATTAAACATGTTGGTTGCATAACAAAAGTCACAGACACCAGCTGATATAGGAGGCATCCAAACAATATGAAAAGGATTTAGGAAACAGGAAAAAAACATAGCTAATTGAGTTTCACAAAGGAAATTGTCTTGATGATTCCCATCAAGGCAATCATTTTATCCTTTGCCAACACTATTCACAAATGAAATTTAAATTGTTGAAAGAAATACAGCCAATTAACTATGAATTTAAAAAAATGTTAGGGGCACCTTCTTGGCTCAGTTGGTTAAGTGTCTGACTCTTGATTTTGGCTCAGGTCATGATCTCAGGTTCATGAGTTTGAACCCCACTGTGCTGTCAGCACAGAACCTGCTTGAGATTCTCTCTCTTCCTCTCTCTGCCCCTCCCGTACTCTTGCTATTTTTACACCCAGTGCATATATAAAAAAGAGACATTGCCCATACATTTGACAATTACTAAGTGTTTGTATACTGGATTTCTTAGTTGTCTGCACCAAAAGACTGAACTGTTTTAAATTTTATTTAAATTTTATTTTACAGACATGAAAGACAAAGCCAATTATCTGTCCATTAATCATCCTCCTCAGTGGGAAATCCTAGAGCAGGGTCTCAATCTCTGGTCCACCAGATTTATACAGCCATAGAATGTTTCTGGTCATTTCATTTTTCCTAAAGGTGTCTCAAAAACTGTAACTAGGCAGGGGGTGTGTCTGCAGTATCAGCAGTGTCTCATTCCAGGACTGCTTCACACTGTGTATTACAACATAAATCCTGCATGCATTTGAGTTTATGAGCCTTCCCTCTTATAGTGCAGAGTTTTATAATTGAAAGAGCTACAGTTATGCATCTACCTCAGCCTCGATTCCAGGGAGTATCTGTATGATTCTACAAGAATATGTGGCATATATTATTTTCTATTAAATCATTCCATTTCTTTTTTTTAATTGCTATGTAACAAATTATCACAAATGTAGTGGCTTAAGATAACACACATTTTATAAGTTCCTGTGGGACAAGAGTTCAGGCACAGCTTGACACGCTCCTTTGATAAGGGTCTCACAAGGTTGCAATTTAGATGTCAGGTGGGCTTCTCCTTTCTGGAGTTCAAAGTCTCTCACCAAACTCACATAACTGTTGTCAGAATTCAGGTCCTTGCAGTTATGGGACTGAAGTCCTGCTATCTTGTGTTACTCTTAGCCCTTTAGGGACCTCCCTGGTTCCTTGCCACCTGACCCTCTCACAAGTCCTATCCTAACATAGTGCTTTACTTCTTCAAAGCCAACAAGAGAATCTCTCTCTTTGGGAAGGGCTCACTCCCCCTTTTAAGGACATTTGTTCAATTAAGTTAAGCCCACACAGGGTAATTTTTTGATTAACTCAAAACCAACTGACTTGGAATTTTAATTACAGTTGCAAAATCCCTTCACCTTTGTCATATAATGTAACGTAATTACAGCTATGACATGCCAAGTATTCAGAGGTTCCACCCATACTCAAGGAGAAGGGATTATACAGAAGCCAGAAATCTTGGAAATCATCATAGAATTCTGCCTACTACAATGATAAATGTCTTTCAGATAACTTTGTTTTATTTTTTTTTTCAATATATGAAGTTCATTGTCCAATGGTTTCCATACAACACCCAATGCTCATCCCAAAAGGTGCCCTCCTCAGTACCCATCACCCACCCTCCCCTCCCTCCCACCCCCCCTCAACCCTCAGTTTGTTCTCACTTT
>NW_024412394.1:37661403-37698233 GCF_014898765.1 Herpailurus yagouaroundi | reverse complement strand
CGAACTCCCAGACCGCGAGATCGTGACCTGGCTGAAGTCGGACGCTCAACCGACTGCGCCACCCAGGCGCCCCTGTTCTCACTTTTTAAGAGTCTCTTATGCTTTGGCTCTCTTCCACTCTAACCTCTTTTTTTTCCCTTCCCCTCCCCCATGGGTTTCTGTTAAGTTTCTCAGGATCCACATAAGAGTGAAACCATATGGTATCTGTCTTTCTCTGTATGGCTTATTTCACTTAGCATAACACTCTCCAGTTCCATCCATGTTGCTACAAAGGGCCATATTTCATTCTTTCTCATTGCCACGTAGTACTCCATTGTGTATATAAACCACAATTTCTTTATCCATTCATCATAGATAACTTTGTTTTACAGGATGTAAAAGTATGTTGACAGTTATATTTACACATGCATATTTATGTAGTACATAAAATATATAATATGTATTATATTAGCTTAGTTAAAAACATTGCATATATTTACACATATATGTAGGTATATGTGTGTAGATATACACACACACATATTTATTTTTGCTGCTACTCCTCTTTCTCCTTTATTTGCCCTTCTTTTCTCTATCCTTCTCTTCCTCCCGTCTCCCTGCTTTACCTCTTTTGCATCAGTTAAAAATCAAGTAAGGTTAATTTATATAAATTTCCAAAAAGCAAGAGACTTTATCGTGATTTTGAGAAATTAGTCTGAAGTTTTCGATTTCATTCTTAAGAGAGCATTTAGAGCAACACTATGATAAACCATGTATTTATATGTATAAGTGAGATGAAGTTTACTTTTTACATTGGAGAGCTCTCTAAAAAAGAAACCACATATCCTCTTAATCGTGCATGATTACATAAAGAAAAATACACCATCTGTAAACCAATTTCCTCAGGGAAATTACGGACATTTTTAGAGGATTCACAATAAAGTGAAATAAAAGTTTGATAGAGCCAATTCTCTACTTTGTTCGATAGAAATCCTTGTTTAAAGAAAGTGGATTAAAGTGACTTTGCTCAATGTATTTGTCTAATGGATTTTCTCAAATTTGCAAAGCTTGAGAAGATAAAATGAGTAAGAAAGTGAACTGTAGAGATTTCCCTATCTAATCAGAGATTTAAAAGTCATTTTATTCATAAGTGTTCAGGAGTGGAAATTGAAGGGAAGATTTCACAGGATGCCTACTCTGAGACGGTAAGAGAAGCAAAAGTATGCATCATAAACTGAGCCACTAAGGGGTCCAAAGGAAAGAGCATCACTCAGCAAGTGTGAGTCTCAGTTAAAGGCCAGTTCTACTATTAACTAGTTCTGCCATTTAAGAAATGATCTCATTTTCTTCACATATGGGTTATGAATAACACTAACTTCTCTGTCCAGTTCTTGGGATTATTATAATTAACCATTATGATTTAATGAAGAGAATAATGGACACACATTTCAGAGAGAATTTGGGTATAGTTCTGCCTTTACCACTTTCTAGCTGTGTGGACCTGGGCATGCTATTTCTCTTGTCTTAACCTGAGTTTCCTCCTATGGAAACTAACACATAGTCTCGAGATTATTTTAGAGATTAAACTATTTGTATAAACAAAATAGATAATCCATAAATTGTGTCTATTGTTAAGATTATCAAAAGTATTATTGACATGTAAATTAGAATTATTAAAGCATAGATTTAGAAAGAGCCCCCCACCCCAACTAGAGCAAAGAATGACTTGTGGAATATATGCTATATATGTAAGAATACATGCAGGGGATCCACACTTTCGCACTCTCCCACAACTTCATTTCTATATTTCAAATCCAAATATGTAAAGCAGAGAAGACTGGGGAATGATTAGAATTCATTTTATGACCTGAGAATATTTTAAATGATTATGTATGGATTTTGAAATTATTATTGTTTCATCGCTGTGTCAGAATATAGCAGTCAATATTCTGTATTGATTTTATATACGGTATAAGGAATAAATGCCTTGGAATATCTTTCCTCCAACAAAACATTGTTTACGTTTTGTGACACTTTTTCTAGACCATTATTACCTCACGTATAAGATGAGGAAAACTTATCTATGCTCTCACATTTTGCTTTAAAGTCTAAAAAATACTTTTTAGTAAGAAGGGATCTACTTTTTGTTCAAATTTTGTACAAAAATATGCTTAGGGAAATTATTTAGATGCCAATCAGAGTGATTCTTTGATAGATAACAGATAACATACTAATATCCAGGTATCAAGCAGAAAGAAAACAACATCTGAATCTACATTTTTAAACTGAGAGAGGGGACCCCCTCCCAGTCCACAGTGATTTGCATATCTTCATCATGGGAACTTTTGCTGTGAAACCTTCATTAAAATACTCTTGAACCTAAGTTCCTTCTAAGGAAGATGAAAGATATCTACTCTCTTACAATCACACTACTTGTTTTCGATGAAAACAAATCACAGACTAAATTCTGCCACTGCCATTTATAAGTCAAATCCTTATTGAAAAATGGGCACAAAAACACTCACATACCTTGTTCCTACCAGCTTGATGAACTCCCAGTTACATGTGTTTTGAGATTAAGCAACCATTTTTTGCAGAAAAAACATTTCTCTCCCAACAATATTTTAGAAGCAGGACTCAGTTAATCTAATATTTGACACAGCCAACCAAAATATTCTAACCCATGACTACATTAGGATTATGCCTTGAATGGCATTCTGAAAGGTGAGGAGTAAAAAGTTTCCCTGACTATTATCCTATTTAAGCAGAAGTGGAAAGTCTAAAACAGTTTACCAACGGGTACACGTTGAATACAACTAAGTTCACACTTAATTTACAGGCATACCCGTTATGTTTATCATGAAGCTACTAAATTCACCCATGAAAATTCCCTTCTAACATCCATTTGCAGAGCTTCCCTCTGGTGTTGATCAGAGATAATGATCGCTGAAACACTAGTAGTTGCCTTTCAAGTAAATGTTACCAGCCCTCGTATGTAAAAAGTATACCTAACTGCTCCTTGAAGAAATTGAACTAATATGTATATAACATCCTACCTCCTATGATGAAAGGTTTTAAAACATACTTCCAGTGTTATAACACTTAGAAGCGTTTATCACCAACTGAGATCTATACACTCTAGACTCACAGCATCAGCTGCCTACTACACCTAAGCATTAGCCTTCTTTAGCCCCCTGTAGTCTATTACCAATACCACAGACAAAGTGATCCTGATTTCCCTTTGGTAGAAATTGAGAGCTGCTCAGAGAAAGGAACAGACCTTATCATCCCTGTGGTTAAAACCCTTCAGGGATTTCTCATCTCATAGGCAGTGCAAATGAACATTATCACCAAATCCATGAGTCCTCTGACCTCTCTGGTCTAATCTCCCAGTTGTTTCCCCACTTACTGTGCTTGAGCCTCAGTGGCCACCTTAATGTTTCCTCAATCATGGCAGACATGCTACCACCTCAAGGCTGATGGACATGAAGTTTCTCTCTGCCAGGAGTTTTCAGTCCCCAGATACATTCATGGCTTGCTCCATCCCCTCCTGTAGAGATGAGTGCTAATCTCACTGTAGTGGTCTCCTGTGGCTGATGTAACCAATCACCAGAAAACTTGTAGTTTAAAACAATAGAAATTCATTCTCTCCCAGTTCTGGGAAATCCAAAATCATGGGGCCAAAATCAAGGTGTAAACAGGGCCATACTCCTTTTAAAGGCTCTGGGGAGAATCCTTTCCTTATATCTTCCAGCGTCTCATGGAAGCTGGGCTTATGGCTGTGTCAAGCAAATCTCTGCCTCCATGGTCACATTGCACCTTCTTCTGTCTATATGAAATCTTCTCTGTCTCTGTCCTACAAAGACATTTCTTATAACATTTAGGACCTATCAGGATAATCTCCCCTGCTCTAGATCCTTAATTTAATCACATTGGGAAAGTCTCTGCCATATAAGATAACATTTACAAGTCCTAGGTTTTCAAACCTGATGTCTTTTAGAGAAGCCATTTGTCAGCCTTCTCAGAGAGACCTCCTCAAACCACTATACTTAAAATCTCCACGCCTTTTCCCCACCCCACTTCCTCTACCCTTCTTTATTTTTTCCAATAGGATTTATTATCTGATGGCACTCAATATATTTACTCATGTATTTCTTATCTGTCTAGCTCCTTCAGCTAAAATGTAAGCACTATGAAGACAGAGTTCTTATCTGTTCTATTCATTGTTATTTCCCTGGCACACTGAACAATGTCTACTACTCTGCAAATCTTTCATGAATATTTTAGAGTGAATGGATGGATGAATGAATAAAGGAAAAGGCTCAAGTTATTTCAGGTGAATGGAAAATGTGCTTAATGGGTTAAAAGATGACCCCCTTCCATGGGGCACCTGGGTGGCTCAGTCAGCTGAGCATCCAACTCTTGATTTCAGCTCAGTTCATGACCCTAGGGTTGCGCGATTGGGCCCCACATCGGGCTCCATATTGAGTGTGGAGCCGGCTTGGGATTCCCTTCTTTCTCTCTCTCTCTCTCTCTCTCTCTCTCTCTCTCACCCTCTCCCTCTCCCCTTCCCCCCACTTTCTCTAAAATAAATAAATAAATAAAATTAAAAAAAAAAAAGATGACCCCCTCCCTCAAAAGATTTGCACATGTCTTAATCCCCTGGGCCTGTGAATGTTACCTTAAGTGGAAAAAGAATTAATAATACATTATACTGCAAAGGTGTAATTAAGTTAAAGATCTTAAGAGGAGGAGCTTATCCTGGATAATCTGCATCCTAAATCAATCACAAATAACCTTATAAGAGAGAGGCAGAGGACAAAAGAGAGAGATGCACAGAGGGGAAGACATACAGAAGAGGAAGCAATGTGACCATGAAGGCAGACATTGGAGTGATGTAGCCATAAGTCAAAATGTGCCAGGAGCCACAAGCAGCTGGAAGTGGCAAGGAATGTATTCCCCTTCAGAGGGAGTATGGCCCTGCCGACACTGATTTATACTTCTGGTCTCCAGAATGAGGACAGAAGAAATTTCTGTTGTTTTAGGATACCAGTTTGTGGAAATTTGTTACACCAGCCACAGGAAATTAATACAATGTGGGTATTCTAATGGCTTCCTGTAGTTGGTTGTTAAAGGAAGAAAGACTATAAACAGCTATATATACCTTATTTTTACCATAAGGAAAGTAATTCTTATCTTGAAACTACACCTAGAATTATTATCTGGGTTCCTGCCACCCTATGACGAACACAGACTCTAAAGTCAGATTTCCTGTTTTACTTGTGTCCTCACTTCTAAGGACCTTGGGGAGATTATCTGATCTTTTTGCCTCAGTTTTCTCACTGTAAAATAACAGTAAACCAATGCCTACCTCAAAGGTAGGCCTGAAAATTAAGAGTTAAGAATTATAAAGAACTTAGGAAACACACCAATGCCTAGCATACATCAACCATTGTGTCATTTTTTTGCTATAATTTTTATTATATAATAAATAAATAGAGCTTATTAGAAGCATCCTTGCTCTGAGATAACATTTTTAACTATAAGATTGACAAAGGTCAAAAAGAATGACAACACAGTGTGTTAAAGGGGGGAGGGGTATTCAGATAGGCACCAACACATATTGACAAAAGGACTACAAATGCGGCAACCTAGCTGGGAGGTAATTTGATGCTATCAAAAGTATAGACTTACTTATATTTAGAAAGTAACTTGGGTAGACATAGCAGCACTGTTCTCTATACGAATACTAGAAAATTTCAGCTACATGGGACTGGTTAAATTCAGGAACATCATTCAATTGACTGTTGTGAAGCTGATAAACAAATCAGGCATATTTTATATAGCGACACTACCCAAAGTGATCTACAGATACAGTGCAATCCCTATCAAAACCGCAATGACAATGTTTACAGAAATAGAAAAAAAAAATCTAAAATTGATATGGAACCAAAAAGGATTCTGAATAACCAAAACAGTCTTGAGGAAAAGGAACAAAGTTAGAAGTCTCACACCACCCATTTTAGAAACATATTATAAAACTATAGGAATTAAAAGTTTGATACTAACATAAAGACAGGCAAATAGACTAATAAAAGAGAATAGAGAGACTAAAAATAAATTCACCCACATATAGTCAAGGTCAACTGATTTTTGACAAGAGTACTGAGAATATACATTGTGGGGGGTAGCCTTTTCAACAAATGATGCTGGAAAAACTGGATCCCCCTATGTGAACCTAGACCATCATCTTAAACCATACACAAAGGTCAACTCAAAATGTATTAAAGATTTGAAGACTTGAAACTGCAAGTTTCCTACAAGAAAACATAGTGGAAAATTTCATGACAGTGAAACATGACAGTGTTGGCATGTGGGTTGAACATCTGGAATTTATAAAGATTCATATAACTTAGCAATAAATAATCCAATATTGAAATATGCAAAAGACTTGAATAGACATTTAACCAAAGAAAATCTACAGGTAGCCCATAAGGACACAAAAAGATGCTTAATATCATTAGTGATTAAGGTAAAGAAAATACAACCCATAACGAGACACTACTTCATACCCATTCAGACAGCTATAATAACTAATAATAATAATAATAATAACAAGTGGCAGCATGGATTTAGGGAAATTGGGAACGCTCATACATTGCTGATAGGAATGTAAAATGGTGTAGCCATTCTGGAAAACAATTTGGTGATCCTCAAAAAGGTAAACATAGAATTACCACATGACTCAGCAATTCCAATCCTGGATGTATATCCTGGAGACTCAACAGATATTTGTACCTGAATGTTCAATGTCACATTATTTGGAGTAGTCAAAATTTGAAAACAACTCTTGTGTCCATCCACAAAAGAATGGATAAATGAAATGTGGTATGTATACACAATGAAATATTATTCAGACATAAAAAGGAATGAAGTTCTGATACATGCTGCAATATGGATGAACTTTGACATTATGCTAAGTGAAATAGGTCAGACAAAAAATGACAAGTGACATTTGAATGAAATAAGTCAGACAAAAAATGACAAACCATACAAACGTATGGTTTATTTAGTTCATAAACACAGAAAATAGATTAGAGGTTACTAGGGGTGAGGGATATATGGAATGGAGAGTTTTTGCTTAATGGGTACAGAATTTCTGTTTGTATGATAAAAATGTTTGAAAATAGATAATGTGATGGTTGAACAACATTGTACTTATAATTAATGAATTGTACACTTAAAATATTTAAAATGACAATTTTTATGGTATATATATTTACCACAATGAAAACAAAAAAAGAAAAAGAAAAAGAAAAAAAGAAAAGAGAATATGCCAGGAGGCAAGACCAAATCAGTGAAAAAAAAACACAAAACAAAACAGGTCCATAGATTATTTAATATACTGGAATTTTAAGGCATGGATTTTAAAACATCTGTAATCTAAAACTAGAAAAGATAAGGCATAATCTTATTAAAGCACTGAAAACTATATAAAGGGTTGACTGGGTAGCTTAACAGGTTAAGTGTCAAACTCTTGATTTTGGTTCAGGTCATGATCTCATGGTTAGTAACATCAAGCCCCACCTCAGGTTCTGTGTTGCGTGTGGAGCCTGCTGGAGATTCTCTCTCTTCCTCTCTCTCTCTCTGCCCGTCGCCCACTCACTCTCTATTTCTCAAAATATATAAGTTAATATTTCAAAAAAACTATATAAAAATAATTAAATGAAAATCCTAGCACTAAAAAATACTATACCTGAATTTAAGAATCAGTTGATGGAGGATTAGAAATATTAGAAGATGGAATTAGCAAAACAAAAGATGGGTAAAGGAGCTCACGGATACAGAGAACAGATTGGTGGTTGCCAGAGGCTGAGAGGCGAGATGGGGGAGTGGTGCAAAATGGGTGAAAGTGGTCAAAAGGTAGAACTTTCAGTTCTAAAATAAGTTCTGAGGATGACTATAGTTAATAAATACTGTATTGTACATTTAAAGGTGTTATGTGAATAAATCTTAAAGTTCTCATCACAAGAAAAAAATTGCAACTATGTATGGTGATAGATGTTAAATAGACTTATAGTGGTGATCATTTCATAATATACACAAATACTGAATCATTATGTTGCACACCTGAAACTAATATAATGTTATATGCCAATTATATTTCAATTTTTTTAAAAAGATAGGTAACAAAAAAGATCCATATGGAAGCACAAAGGAAAAAAATACAGAGTAAACTGTAAGAATGAATGGGACATATGAAAATTCTAACATAGGTGTTATTGGAGAGCTAGGAAAAAGGAGAAAGAGAACGGAAACTTCAGAAGTTATATCAGCTTAAAGTATTCCAAAACTAATCTAAAGCATCAAAACCACAGATTTAAGATGTTCTAAAAAATTTATGCAACATAAATACATAGAAAATCAGACCAGTAAAATCTGATGAAAACCAAAGAAAAAAAGAATACCTTAAAATCTTTTAAAGAAAGCTCCTCAAAAGAAACAAACAAAATACTGACCACTGTCTTCTTAACAGAAATGATGGAAGCTAGACCCATAAAGTTCAAAGAGAAAATAACTGCCAACCTAGAATTCTGAGACTCTTGAAAATATTCTTTTCAAATATAGTTAAAATTAATGTAATCCATTAAAATCAAGAACTATGAGTGAAAAAATGTAGGCAACTATCACAGTTTTAGTAAAACAGAAATTGAGAGAATATTTCACTGGGAGAATCACACTAAAAATAATAATAAAGGCAGAAATTCTCCAACAGAAGAAAATCCATTCCAGTTGAAATCATGGTGATGCAGAAAGTTACGAAGAGTACCGTAAAGGTTAAGTATATGCCTAAATCTAATTTTGTGCTGATTATGTAAAGCAATAATAAGAATGTTTTCTGAAAATTAGGATGTATAAAGAATAAATTTTAGGATAATTAAAGATGAATGTAGTCAAAGAGTTCTCACTTACCTGCATTTTTTGAGAATTAGTAGGATGCCAACTTAAAAGAACTGTAATAAGTCAAGGATGCTGTATGTCATAAGCTCTAGGATAGAAGTAAAATAAGCAATAAGAGAGGGATGCCTGGGTGGCTCCGATAAGTGTCTGACTTCAGTTCAGGTCATGATGTCAGGGTTCATAGGTTCAAGCTCCACGTCCAGACAGCTGGGAGCCTGGAGACTGCTTCGGATTCTGTGTCTCCCTGTCTCTCTGCCCCTCCCCTGCTCATGCTCTGTCTCTCTCTCTCAAAAATAAACAAACATTTTTAAAAATGTAAAAAGAAATGAGATACAACTAACAAACTATAATGTGGGAGGAAGAAATATAGTAATGGTTTTAAAAATCTTAACTAGATTAGCGAGGGAAGATGGCGGCGTAGGAGGACGCTGGGCTCACCGCGCATCCTGCTGATCACTTAGATTCCACCTACACCTGCCTAAATAACCCAGAAAACCGCCAGAGGATTAGCAGAACGGAGTCGCTGGAGCCAAGCACAGACGAGAGGCCCACGAAAGAGGGTAGGAAGGGCGGCGAGGCCGTGCGCGCTCCACGGACTGGCGGGAGGGAGCCGGGGCGGAGGGGCGGCTCGCCGGCCAAGCAGAGCCCCCAAGTCTGGCTTGCAAAAAGCGGAGGGGCATGACGGACTGTGTTCCGACAGCAAGCGCGACTTAGCGGCTGGGAGGTCATAAGTTAACAGCTCTGCTCAGAAAGCGGGAAGGCTGGAGGACAAAGGGAAGGAAAGCTGCTGAGCCCCCGGACGACAGAGCTCAGTTTGGTGGGGAACAAAGGCGCTCGCCAGCGCCATCTCCCCCACCCATCCCCCAGCCAAAATCCCAAAGAGAACCAGTTCCTGCCAGGGAACTTGCTCGCTCCGCGCAAACACCCAACTCTGCGCTTCTGCGGAGCCAAACCTCCGGCAGCGGATCTGACTCCCTCCTGCTGCCACAGTGCCCCTCCTGAAGTGGATCACCTAAGGAGAAGCAAGCTAAGCCTGCCCCTCCTGCCCCTGTGCACCTTGCCTACCCACCCCAGCTAAGACACCAGATCCCCAGCATCACAAGCCTGGCAGTGTGCAAGTAGCCCAGACGGGCCACCCCACCCCACAGTGAATCCCACCCCTAGGAGAGGGGAAGAGAAGGCAGGCACCAGTCTGACTGTGGACACAGCGGTGGGCTGGGGGCAGACAGCAGGTCTGACTGGGGCTCCGCCCACCAACTCCAGTTATACACCACAGCACAGGGGAAGTGCCCTGCAGGTCCTCACCATGCCAGGGACTATCCAAAATGACAAAGCGGAAAAAATCCCCTCAGAAGAATCTCCAGGAAATAACAACAGCTAATGAGCTGATCAAAAAGGATTTAAATAATATAACAGAAAGTGAATTTAGAATAATAGTCATAAAATTAATCGCTGGGCTTGAAAACAGTATAGCTGACAGCAGAGAATCTCTTGCTACAGAGATCAAGGGACTAAGGAACAGTCACGAGGAGCTGAAAAACGCTTTAAACGAAATGCATAACAAAATGGAAACCACCACGGCTCGGATTGAAGAGGCAGAGGAGAGAATAGGTGAACTAGAAGATAAAGTTATGGAAAAAGACGAAGCTGAGAAAAAGAGAGATAAAAAAATCCAGGAGTATGAGGGGAAAATTAGAGAACTAAGTGATACACTAAAAAGAAATAATCTACGCATCATTGGTATCCCAGAGGAGGAAGAGAGAGGGAAAGGTGCTGAAGGGGTACTTGAAGAAATAATAGCTGAGAACTTCCCTGAAGTGGGGAAGGAAAAAGGCATTGAAATCCAAGAGGCACAGAGAACTCCCTTCAGACGTCACTTGAATCGATCTTCTGCACGACATATCCTAGTGAAACTGGCAAAATACAAGGATAAAGAGAAAATTCTGAAAGCAGCAAGGGGTAAACGTGCCCTCACATATAAAGGGAGACCTATAAGACTCGTGACTGATCTCTCTTTTGAAACTTGGCAGGCCAGAAAGAGTTGGCACGAGATTTTCAGTGTGCTAGACAGAAAAAATATGCAGCCGAGAATCCTTTATCCAGCAAGTCTGTCATTTAGAATAGAAGGAGAGAGAAAGGTCTTCCCAAACAAACAAAAACTGAAGGAATTTGTCACCACGAAACCAGCCCTCCAAGAGATCCTAAGGGGGACCCTGTGAGACAAAGTACCAGAGACATCACTACAAGCATAAAACATACAGACATCACAATGACTCTAAACCCATATCTTTCTATAATAACACTGAATGTAAATGGATTAAATGCACCAACCAAAAGACATAGGGTATCAGAATGGATAAAAAAACAAGACCCATCTATTTGCTGTCTACAAGAGACTCATTTTAGACCTGAGGACACCTTTAGATTGAGAGTGAGGGGATGGAGAACTATTTATCATGCTACTGGAAGCCAAAAGAAAGCTGGAGTAGCCATACTTATATCAGACAAACTAGACTTTAAATTAAAGGCTGTAACAAGAGATGAAGAAGGACATTATATAATAGTGACAGGGTCTATCCATCAGGAAGAACTAACAATTATAAATGTCTATGCGCCAAATACCGGAGCGCCCAAATATATAAAACAATTACTCATAAACATAAGCAACCTTATTGATAAGAATGTGGTAATTGCAGGGGACTTTAACACCCCAGTCACAGAAATGGATAGATCATCTAGACACACGGTCAATAAAGAATCAAGGGCCCTGAATGAGACATTGGATCAGATGGACTTGACAGATCTATTTAGAACTCTGCATCCCAAAGCAACAGAATATACTTTCTTCTCGAGTGCACATGGAACATTCTCCAAGAAAGATCATATACTGGGTCACAAAACAGCCCTTCATAAGTTTACAAGAATTGAAATCATACCATGCATACTTTCAGACCACAATGCTATGAAGCTTGAAATCAACCACCGGAAAAAGTCTGGAAAAACTCCAAAAGCATGGAGGTTAAAGAACACCCTACTAACGAATGAGTGGGTCAACCAGGCAATTAGAGAAGAAATCAAAAAATATATGGAAACAAACGAAAATGAAAATACAACAATCCAAACGCTTTGGGATGCAGCAAAGGCAGTCCTGAGAGGATAATACATCGCAATCCAGGCCTATCTCAAGAAACAAGAAAAATCCCAAATACAAAATCTAACAGCACACCTAAAGGAAATAGAAGCAGAACAGCAAAGGCAGCCTAAACCCAGCAGAAGAAGAGAAATAATAAAGATCAGAGCAGAAATAAACAGTATAGAATCTAAAAAAAGTGTAGAGCAGATCAACTAAACCAAGAGTTGGTTTTTTGAAAAAATAAACAAAATTGACAAACCTCTAGCCAGGCTTCTCAAAAAGAAAAGGGAGATGACCCAAATAGATAAAATCATGAATGAAAATGGAATTATTACAACCAATCCCTCAGAGATACAAACAATTATCAGGGAATACTATGAAAAATTATATGCCAACAAACTGCACAACCTGGAAGAAATGGATAAATTCCTGAACACCCACACTCTTCCAAAACTCAATCAGGAGGAAATAGAAAGCTTGAACAGACCCATCACCAGCGAAGAAATTGAATCGGTTATCAAAAATCTCCCAACAAATAAGAGTCCAGGACCAGATGGCTTCCCAGGGGAGTTCTACCAGACGTTTAAAGCAGAGATAATACCTATCCTTCTCAAGCTATTCCAAGAAATAGAAAGGGAAGGAAAACTTCCAGACTCATTCTATGAAGCCAGTATTACTTTGATTCCCAAACCAGACAGAGACCCAGTAAAAAAAGAGAACTACAGGCCAATATCCCTGATGAATATGGATGCCAAAATTCTCAATAAGATACTAGCAAATCGAATTCAACGGCATATAAAAAGAATTATTCACCATGATCAAGTGGGATTCATTCCTGGGATGCAGGGCTGGTTCAACATTCGCAAATCAATCAACGTGATACATCACATTAACAAAAAAAAAAGAGAAGAACCATATGATCCTGTCAATCGATGCAGAAAAGGCCTTTGACAAAATCCAGCACCCTTTCTTAATAAAAACCCTTGAGAAAGTCGGGATAGAAGCAACATACTTAAAGATCATAAAAGCCATTTATGAAAAGCCCACAACTAACATCATCCTCAACGGGGAAAAACTGAGAGCTTTTTCCCTGAGATCAGGAACACGACAGGGATGCCCACTCTCACCGCTGTTGTTTCACATAGTGCTGGAAGTTCTAGCATCAGCAATCAGACAACAAAAGGAAATCAAAGGCATCCAAATTGGCAAAGATGAAGTCAAGCTTTCGCTTTTTGCAGATGACATGATATTATACATGGAAAATCCGATAGACTCCACCCAAAGTCTGCTAGAACTGATCCATGAATTCAGCAAAGTTGCAGGATACAAAATCAATGTACAGAAATCAGTTGCATTCTTATACACTAACAATGAAGCAACAGAAAGACAAATAAAGAAACTGATCCCATTCACAATTGCACCAAGAAGCATAAAATACCTAGGAATAAATCTAACCAAAGATGTAAAGGATCTGTATGCTGAAAACTATAGAAAGCTTATGAAGGTAATTGAAGAAGATTTAAAGAAATGGAAAGACTTTCCCTGCTCATGGATTGGAAGAATAAATATTGTCAAAATGTCAATACTACCCAAAGCTATCTACACATTCAATGCAATCCCAATCAAAATTGCACCAGCATTCTTCTCGAAACTAGAACAAGCAATCCTAAAATTCATATGGAACCACAAAAGGCCCCGAATAGCCAAAGTAATTTTGAAGAAGAAGACCAAAGCAGGAGGCATCACAATCCCAGACTTTAGCCTCTACTACAAAGCTGTCATCATCAAGACAGCATGGTATTGGCACAAAAACAGACACATAGACCAATGGAATAGAATAGAAACCCCAGAACTAGACCCACAAACGTATGGCCAACTCATCTTTGACAAAGCAGGAAAGAACATCCAATGGAAAAAAGACAGTCTCTTTAACAAATGGTGCTGGGAGAACTGGACAGCAACATGCAGAAGGTTGAAACTAGACCACTTTCTCACACCATTCACAAAAATAAACTCAAAATGGATCAAGGACCTGAATATGAGACAGGAAACCATCAAAACCCTAGAGGAGAAAGCAGGAAAAGACCTCTCTGACCTCAGCCGTAGCAATCTCTTACTCGACACATCCCCAAAGGCAAGGGAATTAAAAGCAAAAGTGAATTACTGGGACCTTATGAAGATAAAAAGCTTCTGCACAGCAAAGGAAACAACCAACAAAACTAAAAGGCAACCAACAGAATGGGAAAAGATATTTGCAAATGACATATCGGACAAAGGGCTAGTATCCAAAATCTATAAAGAGCTCACCAAACTCCACACCCGAAAAGCAAATAACCCAGTGAAGAAATGGGCAGAAAACATGAATAGACACTTCTCTAAAGAAGACATCCTGATGGCCAACAGGCACATGAAAAGATGTTCAGTGTCGCTCCTTATCAGGGAAATACAAATCAAAACCACACCCAGGTATCACCTCACGCCAGTCAGAGTGGCCAAAATGAACAAATCAGGAGACTATAGATGCTGGAGAGGATGTGGAGAAACGGCAACCCTCTTGCACTGTTGGTGGGAATGCAAATTGGTGCAGCCACTCTGGAAAGCAGTGTGGAGGTTCCTCAGAAAATTAAAATAGACCTACCCTATGACCCAGCAATAGCACTGCTAGGAATTTATCCAAGGGACACAGGAGTACTGATGCATAGGGGCACTTGTACCCCAATGTTCATAGCAGCACTCTCAACAATAGCCAAATTATGGAAAGAGCCTAAATGTCCATCAACTGATGAATGGATAAAGAAATTGTGGTTTATATACACAATGGAGTACTACGTGGCAATGAGAAAGAATGAAATATGGCCCTTTGTAGCAACATGGATGGAACTGGAGAGTGTTATGCTAAGTGAAATAAGCCATACAGAGAAAGACACATACCATATGGTTTCACTCTTATGTGGATCCTGAGAAACTTAACAGGAACCCATGGGGGAGGGGAAGAAAAAAAAAAAAAAGAGGTTAGAGTGGGAGAGAGCCAAAGCATAAGAGACTGTTGAGAACTGAGAACAAACTAAGGGTTGATGGGGGGTGGGAGGGAGGAGAGGGTGGGTGATGGGTATTGAGGAGGGCACCTTTTGGGATGAGCACTGGGTGTTGTATGGAAACCAATTTGACAATAAATTTCATATATAAATTTAAAAAAAAATCTTAACTAAACTGAGAGGGTATCAGTAAGAGGAGAAAAAGCAACATGGAACAAGAAAAAATAAATTATAAGATTATTTATTATATCTTTAAAATTTAAAGATTAAATGTCTTAAATAGAAAGGAAAATATTATAATGAATAGATTGTTTAAAATCCAACTATATGTTGCTTACATTAAGCATTTTAAACATAAGGAGAAAAGGGCTAAAAAATAAACAAATGAAAAAAAAATACACCATGCAGATACTATTAAAAAAAAAAAAGCTGGTGTGACTCTACTAGTATCAGACAAAGTCAACTTTAAGGCAAAAATTTGATCCATTTTCTAGTTGGGTTGTTTTTCTTTCTGTTCCCTTTGAAAGTTCATTGTACATTCTTAATACAAGTCTTTTTTCAGATATGTGACTCGCAAGCATTTTCTCCCAATCTGCAGCTTGCATTTACATTCTGTTTTTCATAGACACACACCCAAAGTCCAATTTATTATTGTTATTTTTTAAATATACAGCTAGCTTTGCTATTAACATGTCTGAGAACTTTTGGCCTGACATCAGGCCACAAAGATTTTTTTTCCTATATTTTCCTTAAAATTTTATAGTTTTATGATTTCATAAAACTAGATCTATGAGCCACTTTGAGTTAGGAAAGAGGATTTTTAGTAGGAATGTAGTTTGACACTCAGTAGCTTAATCCCATGTATATGGAAGGTAGCCATTCACAATTGGTTTTAAAATAATATAGTCTTGTTGCACAAGAAAAATACTCTTCATTTCTTTTTTTTTTTTTAATGTTTATTTATTTTTGAGAGAGAGAGAGAGAGAGAGACAGAGCATGAGCAGAGGAGGGGCAGAGAGAGAGGGAGACACAGAATCTGAAGCAGGATCCGGGCTCTGAGCTGTCAGCACAGAGCCCGATGTGGGGTTTGAACTCATGAGCTGTGAGATCATGACCTGAGCTGAAATTGGATGCTTAACCAACTGAACCACCCAGGCACCCCATTCTTCATTTCAGTGAAGAGTATCATTGGAGAAGACTGTCTCTTCTCTTGGTTTTAGAATTATCAGTCAACAAAGCATGTTCTTTCCCTTAAGATTTGGGACATTCCAATCTAGAGCCTTGTTGATAAACACTCACTTCTTCAGCCCATGCTAAATGAGTGTCTCCACTACCTTCCTTAGTGTCTCTGTATTACCAGAATACATGCCCATGTCTTCAATTAGACTAAGCAATCCTTTCAGATGGGAACCATGACTTGTTACCATTGTAAAACCATTGTGTTACATTTCCACACAATATACTACACATACTTGGTACTCAACAAAATGCATTAAAAAAATATTTGATATCCATACCTCTTCCGCTATTCTTCCCTTCCTGGCCCACTACGCTTCCTTTCTCTTGGTATCTTTAGTTAAAAAGTGGGGGGAGGGTGCTGCTCTTGGTATAGCGCAAAAACATTCTAAGGAAATTTTTACTTCACATTTAAATACATAGTTCATTGTAGAACACGTGCACATTAAACGAAAATATTGTTGGGGAAATATAATTAAAAACCAAATCTCCCAACCTGGAAATCCTCTTCAGGAAGGTAGTGGAGAATGATAACCAGTTTTATTATTGAATAAGAAGTAAACCCAGATGTGATGCACATCACAGACTGCACGGACAAAAAGAAATCTCATCCTCTTACACAGCTGAAAAAAATAAACCCAGTTTTCATGATAAATAACTAACTAGTCCTCCAGTAAGAAGACTTGATAACTCAATTTGTCACAAATAATTTTTACTTTACCTGTTAATTAGAGTGACTCAAGTTGAAAAAACAGACTCTTTATCTCCATTACATAAAGTAATTTTGTGTCTTGGAACATGCACCCACCACTGTAGATTCCTACCCTCCCAGAGAAACTGGAAGATAGGGATGCCCTCTTTTGATGTTTACATTCAGAGATGGCTCCACATTCTTGAGAAAAGCATTTTTTGGGTCATAAAGCTAACAAAAGGCCTTTTAGTCTTAAAAACTTTACACACACCTCAAAGAGAAGAGAAAGTACTTACAAGTTTTCTAAGGTAAATATTCTATGAAAAAGGAGGGGCGGGAAATTTCTTCCCTCCAATTTCAACAGGGATAAATAAGCCTTTTCTTTCTAATTTATATTGTCTTTATAATATATAAAGTATATCTTAAATGTAGTTAATCTGTCAAATTACAAACTAAAATAATTTAGGAATGAGTTTGATGTCCTTTATTCAAGGCAAAACAATCCATGAATTGGAGGAGTACAGTGCCTCATAAACAGGGAAGCATTCTTCTGTAGGTATTTTGGGCAAGAGCGAGTTTTATAGAACATTAGAAAGGGCAACTCAGAAACAGGGCGTGGGTTTATGCTATTGAAGTGACTCTGGAAAGCACCTAAGGGTGGAGGCTGGTTTCAAGGGAACCAACAAAAAACAGAGGGTTGGAACTTCCAGTCCCACCCCCCTGACTTCCCTGGAGGGGAGAAGGGCTAGAGGTTGAACCAATCACCAATGATCAATGATTTAATCAATCATGCCTATGTAATAAAGTCTTCATAAAAACTTAAAGGATGAGGTTCAGAGAGCTGGGGAAACAGAAGGCTTCCACGTGCCACCAATCTGTGCTTCAAACTTAAGGACAGAAAGTCCTTTGCTCAGGACCTTGCTTTATGTATCTCATCATCTGGCTATTGATTCATGTCCTTTATTATTCTTTGTGATAAGCAGGTAATCTAGTGAATAAATGAGTCTCCCAAGTTCTGTGAGTTTCTCTAGCAAATTTATCAATCCCAAGAAGGAGGTCATGTGAACCTCCAATTTATAGCCAGTCTGTCATAAGTACAGGTAACAACCTGGGATTGGGTTGGCATTTGAATTGAAAAGTAGGCTTGTAGGGTGAACTCTTAGCCTGTGAAATTTGATGCTATCTCTGGGAAGATACTGTGGAAACTGAGCTGAATGGTAGGATACCCAGCTGATGTCTGAGAATTGCTTGGTTGTATGGGGAAACCCCAATCCCTCCAAACCCATGTTGGATTTAGGTGAGTGATCTTCACCTAATTCTTCCATTTTTATTTTAATGCCCACACAAGTTAGGAAATCACTATTTTAGGGATTGTTCTTGGAGCCCAGCACAGATGAGAAGTAAGAGAAGCAAGTGGAGACT
Source organism: Herpailurus yagouaroundi (assembly GCF_014898765.1). Taxonomy (NCBI): domain Eukaryota; kingdom Metazoa; phylum Chordata; class Mammalia; order Carnivora; family Felidae; genus Herpailurus; species Herpailurus yagouaroundi. Next base: position 37,679,776 of record NW_024412394.1, on the reverse strand, counting down.
AGATAATGAAAAGCTTTGTTGATAAAGAGGCTGAATTTTATGCTGATAGTTTCCGACCAAGACTTGTCATTAATTTCCAGCTAAACTGGGCATTATAAGCCCCAATATGTGGAAGACAGAATGAAAACAAGAAGAGATAAGGGTTGGGATTAAGAAGTATTATTAATTTGGGGCGCCTGGGTGGCTCAGTTGGTTAAGGGTCCGACTTTGGCTCAGGTCATGATCTCGTGGTTTGTGGTTTGTGGTTTCTGGTTTGTGGATTCGAGCCCCATGTCAGGCTCTGTGCTGACAGCTTGCTCAGATCCTAGAACCTCCTCCGGATTCTGTCTCTCTTGCTCTCTGCCCCTCCCCCACTCACACTCTGTCTCTGTCTCTCCCAAAAATAAACATTAAAAAAATGTTTTTTAATTTAAGAAGTAGTATTAACTTATGCTCTCCTCCTCCCTCACCAGCCAGAAGCAAGCTGTTCCTGCTACTTTAAGTGTTTTCTGCCCTGTCAAGAATGTGGCAAAATTTATTAGGAAAGACTTCCCCAAGTAAAGCATTTGCTTCCAACTGTGAATTTGACTGCTGTTCTTTGAGTCACACAGAAACCTCTGCTGGTGTACACGGCTGCTGTTTCAAGAAAGAAAAGAAAAGTCTAAGATTTAGAAATAATAGGGGAAGAACACCTTTCTTCTCTCAATCTGTGGAACAAATTATGGAAGCAGGGAAATGTGTTGTATAAATGGGATGTTCAAGAGAGTCAAACTCACCTCCTACATTTCACATATCGATTATGACAGAGTGTAAAGAAACTATTACATATAAGCTCAATATATATTAATAATGTTCAAAAAGTCCTTGAGGAAGACAATGATATTCCAATACCTGTTGAGAATATTTAAGATTATCTAAAATATGTCATGACGTAAAATGACATTAGAACATGCTAAAACACTAACTGTTACACAGGCCTGCATGTATCATGGTTTCTCAACATCAGTATTATTGCTATTTTGGGCTGAAGAATTCCTTGCTGTGGGGACCATCCTGTGTGTCATAAGATGTTTATCAGCTTTCCTGGCCTACATTGCCAAATGTTCCTTGGTGGGGAGAGGGACAAAATCATCCCTAGTTGATAACCAATGGCTTATTCGTAACTTGTGAAGATATTGCCTGCACTTTCAGAAATTAAACCCCCACCGAAAGAGTGTCCAAGTCTAACCCATATCCAATTTAGAAAATTGAGGTTCACAAAATCTCACCAAATCCAATCATATTAATGCACAGATAAATATTTCTGACCATAAGCAGCCTAGAGTAAAGATCAGGGAGTTAAGGCTTGAAGACAGACTTTCATAAAAAGATTAATAACATTCACACTACTGATTTTTTTCCAAAGTATTAAATTGTATCTTAGTATCCTTAAGAGTTAACCCTTTGCAAAATCCATCAGTGATGTATTCCTTTCTAGGCCCCATGACCTGGCTCACAGTAAAACCCTGTGACCCTCAGATAGGATAGGGGAATATAAGGCAACAGCATCCTTCATATATAATTTCTGTTCATTCCACAGACTCACACAAAACTTATGTGGCCAGGATCTCTGAACTCCAAATGTTGCTGATTCACAGTGTCTCCTCTGACTATGACCCTGACTTATCTTTGAGAAATTTGAAATTCATTTTCTCTAGAATGAACATCCTTGGATCTAAAGGTAAATTTGGTTCCATAAAAAAAATTCAGGGAACTGACTAACCTCTAACCACTCTGAGTTTGACTTCTATAGATCTCATTTCAATTTTTTTGCCTCTAAAGAGCCTTAAATCTAACATACTTATTTAAATTTGACAGTAAATACTGGCACCTTCCCCAGTGTTCATAACTCGATTTCTAAATGTATTTTAGGTGACATATTGCTTGGGTGAAATTTATATATTCTATATTTATGGAAACAACCTCACTCTCCAACAATAAGGAGGTGGTTAAATAAATTACTTTACATCCATATACAGCCATTTAAAAATTGTAGTAAGAAGAATAATTAATGGCATATGCATGATATAAAGTGGAAGTTACAAAAGCAAACTAGAAAACTATATACATTTGGTTTTGATGTTATAATTATATACACGTATGACTGAAAAACATTTTTACCTATCAAAGGTACAAATATTCCAATTCACATATTTATTTTACATTTTTCCTCTGCTATCCTCAAGGCCTTCATGCCAGAAATGAAGAAGGAAGCTGCATGTTCAGAACAAGACAGATGTGCTGTCCCTTACCCACCTCCTTCAGCCTCCTCGTTCATGGTGAACCTCTACACTCTTCATTCTGGTCTTTAGACCCAAGAAATGCTGGACATCTTTTACTTTCAGCAGATTCTAATCTCTCTCTGGCTCTGTCTATCTTCTTTTAGGACTAATTCCCTGAAACGCCTTCATAATTCATTTGAAGACTTAGCTCACTCATCAGTAAAAGCTCCTTTATTCTCAGTCGCTTCTGCAGACATTAGCTTTCACTTTTCTGCTCTTACAGGAATCTGGCTTTCTCTCCTGTGACATCATTCCCTGAAATCCACTCAAATGAAGATTGAGTTGATCTTTCTATCCCTTATTCTTCCCACTTTTGAGCTGGGCTAAGGGTCCTTTTTATTCCACATTGTCACACACAAACTGCTCTGCCCTCCTTCCCCCTAAAGACTTGTTTCCTGGGGTGCCTGGGTGGTTCAGTTGGTTAAGTGTCCGACTCTTGATCTCAGCTCAGGTCTTGATGTTAGGGTCATGAGTTCAAGCCTCACACTGGGTTCTATGTCCAGTGTGGAGCCTACTTAAAAAAAGAAAAAAGAAGAAGACGACTTGCTGTTTCCTTAAAGCACCCGCCTTCCAAGTATACCACCCACTCACTACCCTACTGGGTAGCAGTTATTTACAGTCCTCCCAGTCATAACACTCATCAGTTCCTTGATTTGATGCTTGTGTCAATCATTTTGATATTCTTTGCATAAATCCTTTCCCTTCTATCAGTACTTAGCCTCAACTACAACTTTAGTCAAATCCAACTCTCTTCACATACAATTAGAATATTGAATCAAGGGGCGCCTGGGTGGCACAGTCGGTTAAGCGTCCGACTTCAGCCAGGTCATGATCTCGCGGTCTGTGGGTTTGAGCCCCGCGTCAGGCTCTGGGCTGATGGCTCAGAGCCTGGAGCCTGTTTCCGATTCTGTGTCTCCCTCTCTCTCTGCCCCTCCCCCGTTCATGCTCTGTCTCTCTCTGTCCCAAAAATAAATAAACATTGAAAAAATTTTAAAAAAAAAAAAGAATATTGAATCAAGATGTGAATCCACCATATCAGAAGAAACAAATATATTTTCAGTAGCCACTTAAAGTGTTGTGTCAAGGGGTTGGGAGAAGCCAAGATGGCAGAACAGCATGGAAGTTTTTTGTGTGTCTCCCATCCATGAAATACAGCCAGACTAACATTAAACCATCCTACACACCTAGAAAACTGATTGGAGGATTAACACAACAATCTGTACAACCTAAACCACAGAATTCAGCAGGTATGCAGTGCAGAGAGATGAACTTGGGGAGTGAGAAGGCACAGGAAGGGAGGTGCTTTAGCGAGTAGAGAGAGGACGGAGACTAGGGGGATAGGGAAAATATGGGAAAAGCACCCCTCCCCAAAAGCACCTAGAGAGAAAGTGGGAAGTTAGAAACAGCTGCAGGGACTAAACTAAAAAGGTAGAAAGAAGAAAGAAGAAAGGAGAGGGTTTAAATACCATTAAGACTGTAAACAAGGGGAGCACAAAGTCTGCAACTCAGCAGCTCGATACCTGGTGGTGCTCTGGTGGAAAGGGCAAATCCCCAGGAACAGAGTGGGGTCCAGGAGTTCTTAGGCCACACGGGGAAAAGTGGTTCCACTGCTGGAAGGACATTTGGTAGAGACTGTTGAAGCCACATGGTGCCAGAAGACCCCAGAAAATGGCCACATTCGCTGGTGCTGGAACAAGGTCCTTAAGAGTGAAGCCTCATGCCAGATGTGTGTTGTGATTTTCCATAATCCCTGAAATGCTGCTGCTACACTATCTCACGAGCTTTTTCTGGGGCGGGCTGGCACCTGGCCGCAGTCTTGGAGCTCCAGCAGCAGCAGGGTCCAGCAAGTGTTCCTGGGTGCCCCCAACATTTGGCCATTTCTCAGTGAGACCCTCCCACAGAGGGGCGGAATGGGTCAAAGCCTCAGTCCTTCAGAAGTAAGGGGCTGAGCCGGGGGGGTGGGGTGCAGAGCACTGGGTGGCTCAGTCGGTTAGGCATCCACCTTCGGCTCAGGTCATGATCTCACAGTTTATGAGTTCAAACCCTTTGTTGGGCTCTGTGCTGACAGCTCAGAGCCTGGAGCCTGCTTCAGATTCTGTGTCTCCTTCTCTGCCCTGCCCATGCACACACTCTGTCTCTCTCTCCCCAAAATAAATAAACATTAAAAAAAATTAAAAAGAAAAAAAAGAAGTAAGGGGCTGGGGAAAACAGCCACATCTGAGATAAAACTCAGGAAAGAGATACTGCCTAGGGTTTGGTCACGGAGAGTGAAAAAGTGGGGAGTGGACGAAAGCTGAAGACAGAGGACGGGTGTGCAATTGCTGATCCAGGAGAACAGACTGGGTAGCTGGGTGGCGCCATTTTCACCTCTCCCACGCATGCGCATACACATCTACGGGCACCACAACACTACACCCCAGTAGGCTAGCAGAGCCATCTAGTGGAGAGCGGAGCTGTTACACTGAGCCCCCCAACTGGGCCAACCTCACACTTAAACAACACAAGTCTCATAGCCTAGTTTATGGACTATAAAGTGCTTCATAGTCTAACTTCTACAGGAAAATGAAGCAATTTCAGTCCTATTTCAATCTTTTAGCAGGTCCATCTATTCAATTTTTTTTTCATTTTCACTTCTTTTCTTTTTCTTGAATAAAGACAAAAACTTCATTTTTATTTTCAATTTTTATTTAAAATATTTTTCTTTAATTTTTTACTATATTTCTTAATTTGTGTTAATTTTATCAAGTTCTATTTTACTTCCATTATTTTATTTTAGTCTACTTCAGTGTATTCACTTTTTCAAAGTTTCAAATGATATGCTTTTACTTTTTCTTTTTCTTTTTTCTCTTTTTCATTTCTTTTCTTTTTCTTGAATGCAGAAAGAGAAAAAAATCACTTTTACTTCCAACATCTATTAAAAATATTTTTCTTTAATTTGTTTACTATACTTTTTGCTTTTATGTAAAACTTTTCAAATTCTATTTTAGTCTGTTACAGTGTTTTCACTTTTATAATTTTCAAACCATTTCTTTTTTTTCTCTTTTTTCTCTTTTGCATTTCTTTTTCTTGAATAAAGAAAAAGAAAAAAATCATTTTTATTTTTAATTTTTATTAAAAATATTTTTCTTTATTTTTTCTATTCTATTCTTTACATTTGTGTAAATTTTTTCAAATGCTATTTTACTCCCACCATCTCATTTTAGTCTACATTAGTGTATTCATTATTTCAAATTCTCAAATGATTTCTTCCCACCCCCTTATTTTCCCTAATCTATCAAACCACTTTCAACACCCAAACCAAAATACACCTATGATCTAGCATCATTTATTCGATGGGGGGGGGGGTAATTTTTTAATTTTAATTTTTTTTATTTTAATTTTTTTAATTTCAATTTTTCTACCTCATTAATTCCTTTTCTCCCTTCAAAATGACAAAACGAAGGAATTCACCCCAAAAGAAAGAGCACAAAGAAACAACAGCCAGGGATTTAACCAACACAGATACAAGCAAGATGTCTGAACCAGAATTTAGAATCACAATAATAAGAATACTAGCTGGAGTTTAAAATAGATTAGAATCCCTTTCTGCAGAGATAAAAGAAGTAACAAATAATGAGTATGAAATTAAAAATACTATCACTGACCTGCAATCGTGGATAGAAGCCACAGCGGCAAGAATGGATGAGGCAGAACAGAGAATTAGCGATACAGAGGACAAACTTACAGAGAATAATTAAGCAGAAAAAAAGAGGGAGATTAAGGCAAAAGAACACGATTTAAGAATTAGAAAAATCAGTGACTCATTAAAAGGAACAACATCAGAATCATAGGGGTCCCAGAGGAGGAAGAGAGCGAAATTGGGGTAGAAGGGTTATGTGAGCAAATCATAGCAGATAACTTTCCTAACCTGGGGAAAGACACAGACATCAATACCCAGGAAGCATAGAGGACCCCCATTAACAACAAAAACTGACCATCAACAAGGCATATCACAGTCGAATTCACAAAATACTCAGGCAAGGAGAGAATCATGAAAGCAGCAATGGGAAAAAAGTTGCTACCCTACAAGGGAAGATAGATCAGGTTTGAGGCAGACCTATCCACAGAAATTTGGCAGGCCAGAAAGGAGTGCCTGGATATATTCAATGTGCTGAATCAGAAAAATATGCAGCCAAGAATTCTTTATCCAGCAAGGCTGTCATTCAAAAAGAAGGAGAGATTAAAAGTTTCCCAAACAAAAAATTAAAGGAGTTTGTGACTACTAAACCAGCCCTGCAAGAAATTTTAAGGGGGACTCTCTGAGGGGAGAAAAGAAAAAATAAAAAAATAAAAATAATAAATAAATAAACAAATAAATACCAAAAGCAACAAATATTAGAAAGGACCAGAGAACACCACCAGAAACTCCAGCTCTACAAGCATCATAATGGCAATAAATTCATATCTTTCAGTACTCAGTCTAAATGTCAATGCACTCAATGCTCCAATCAAAAGACATAGGGTAACAGAATGGATAAGAAAACAAGACCCATCTATATGCTGTTTACAAGAGACCCACTTTAGACCTAAAGACACCTACAGATTGAAAATAAGGGGATGGAGAACCATCTATCATGCTAATGGCCAACAAAAGAAAGCCGGAGTAGCCATACTTATATCAGACAATCTAGACTTTAAAATAAAGACTGTATCGAGAGATGTAGAAGGGCATTATATCATATTCAAGGTGTCTATCCCCCAAGATAACCTAACAATTTTAAACATTTATGCACCAAATGTGGGAGAACCCAAATATATAAAACAATTAATCACAAACATAAAGAAACTCATTGATAGTAGGAGACTTCAACACCCCACTCACAGCAATGGACAGATCACCTAGTCAAAAAATCAACAAGGAAACAATGGCTTTGAATGACACACTGGACCAGATGGGCTTAACTTATATATTCAGAATATTTCATCTTAAAGCAGCAGAATATACATTCTTCTCCAGTGCACATGGAACGTTCTCCAGAATAGACCACATACTGGGACACAAATAAGCCCTAAGTAAGTACAAAAAGATCGAGATCATACCGTGCATATTTTCAGACCACAACACTATGAAACTTGAAATCAACCACAGGAAAAAATGTGGAAAGGTAACAAATACTTGTAGACTGAAGAACATCCTACTAAAGAATGGATGGGCTAACCAAGCAGTTAAAGAGGAAATTAAAAAGTATACGGAAGTCAATGAAAATGATAGCACCACAACCCAAAACCTCTGGGACAGAGCAAAGGTGGTCATAAGAGGAAATTATATAGCATTCCAGGCCTTCCTAAAGAAGGAAGAAAGATCTCAGATGCACAACCTAACCTTATGCCTTAAGGAGCTGGAAAAAGAACAGCAAATAAAACCCCAAACCAGCAGAATACAAGAAAAAATAAAGATTAGAGTAGTAATTAGTGCTATTGAAACCAAAAAAAACCAGTAGAACAGATCAATGAAACCAGAAGCTGGTTCTTTGAAAGAATTAACAAAATTGATAAACCACTAGCCAGTTTGATCAAGAAGAAAAAGGAAAGGACCCAAATAAAATCAAGAATGAAAGAGGAGAGATCACAAAAAACACAGCAGAAATAAAAACAACAATAAGAGAATATTATCAGCAATTATATGCAAATAAAATGGGAAATATGGAAGAAATGGACAAATTCCTAGAAACATATACACTACCAAAACTGAAACAGGAAGAAATAGAAAATTTGAACAGACCCATAACCAGTAAGGAAATCAAATTAGTAATCAAAAATCTGCCAAAAAAACAAGAGTCCAGGGCCAGATGGCTTTCAGGGGAATTCTACCAAACATTTAAGGAAGAGCTAACACCTATTCTCTTGAAGCTGTTCCAGAAAATAGAAATGGAAGGAAAACTTCCTAACTCTTTCTATGAAGCCAGCATTACCTTGATTCCAAAACCAGACAGGGACCCCACTAAAAAGGAGAACTATAGACCAATTTCCCTGATGAATATGGGTGCAAAAATCCTCAAGAAGATATTAGCCAACCGGATCCAACAATACATTAAAAACATTATTCACCATGACCAAGTAGGATATAGATACAGAGAAAGCATTTGAGAAAATACAGCATCCTTCCTTGATAAAAACCTTCAAGAAAGTAGGGATAGAACACGCATACCTCACAATCATAAAAGCCATATATCAATGACCCAATGCTAATATCATCCTCAATGGGGAAAAACTGACAGCTTTCCCCCTAAGTTCAGGAACAAGGCAGGGATGTCCACTCTCACCACTGTCATTCAACATGTGTTGGAAATCTTAGCCTCTGCAATCAGACAACACAAAGAAATAAAAGGCATCCAAATTGTCCAGGAGGAAGTCAAACTTTCACTCCTCACAGATGACATGATACTCTAAATGGAAAACCCAAAAGATTCCACCAGAAAACTACTACAATTGATTCATGAATTCAGCAAAGTTGCAAGATATAAAATCAACACACAGAAATCAGTTGCATTCCTATACACCATCAGTGAAGCAACAAAAAGAGAAATGAAGGAATCGATCCCATTTACCATAGCACAAAAACCCATAAAATTTCTAGGAATAAATCTAACCAAAGAAGTGAAAAATCTATACACTGAAAACTATAGAAAGTGTATGAAAGAAATTGAAGAAGACAGAAAAAACTGGAAAAAGATTCCATGCTCCTGGATAGGAAGAACAAATATTGTTAAAATGTCAATACTACCCAAAGCAATCTACATATTCAATGCAATCCCTATCAAAGTAACACCAGCATTTTTCACAGAGCTAGAACAAAAAATCCTAAAATTTGTATGGAGCCAGAAAAGACCCCAAACAGCCAAAGCAATCTTGAAAAAGAAAACCAAAGCAGGAGGCATCACAATCCCAGACTTCAAGCTATACTACAAAGCTGTAACCATCAAGACAGTATGGTACTGGCACAAGAACAGACACTCAGATCAATGGAACAGAATAGAGAATCCAGAAATGGACCCACAAACATATGGCCAACTCATCTTTGACAAAGCAGGAAAGAATATCCAATGGAATAGACAGTCTCTTCAGCAAGTGGTGCTGGGAAAACTGGACAGCGACATGCAGAAGAATGAACCTGGGCCACTTTCTTACACCATACACAAAAATAAACTCAAAATGGATGAATGATCTCAATGTAAGACAGGAAGCCATCAAAATCCTCAAGGAGAAAGCAGTCAAAAACCTCCTTGATCTTGCCCGCAGCAACTTCTCACTCAACGCGTCTCCAGAGGCAAGGGAAACAAAGGCAAAAATGAACTACTGGGACCTCATCAAAATAAAAAGCTTCTGCACAGAGAAGGAAACAATCAGTAAAACTAAAAGGCAATCGACAGAATGGAAGAAGATATTTGCAAATGACATATCACATAAAGGGTTAGTATCCAAAATCTACAAAGAACTTATCAAACTCAACACCCAAAAAACAAATAATCCAGTGAAGAAATGGGCAAAAGACATGAAGAGACACTTCTCCAAAGAAGACATCCAGACGGCCAACTGACACATGAAAAAATGCTCAACATCACTCATCATCAGGGAAATACAAATCAAAACCACAATGAGATACCACCTTCCACCTGTCAGAATGGCTAACATTAACAACTCAGGCAACAACAGATGTTGGCGAGGATGCGGAGAAAGAGGATCTCTTTTGCATTGTTGGTGGCAATGCAAGCTGGTGCAGCCACTCTGTAAAACACTATGGAGTTTTCTCAAAAAAACTAAAAATAGAACTACCCTACCACCCAGCAATTGCACTACTAGGCATTTATCCACGATACAGGTGTGCTGTTTTGAAGGGACACGTGCACCCCCATGTTTATAGCAGCATTATCAACAATAGCCAGTGTATGGAAAAAGCCCAAATGTCCATCGATGGATGAATGAATAAAGAAGGTATAGTATATATATAAAATGGAGTATTACTCAGCAATCAAAAAGAATGAAATCTTGCCATTTGCAACTACATGGATGGAACTGGAAGGTATTAATGCTAAGTGAAATTAGTCCAAGAAAGACAAAAATCATACGATTTCACTCATATGAGGACTTAAAGAGACAAAACAGATGGACATAAGGGAAGGGAAACAAAAATAATATAAAAACAGGGAGGGGAACAAAACAGAAGAGACTCGTAAATATGGAGAACAAACTAAGTGTTGCTGGAGGGGTTGTGGGAGAGGATATGGGCTAAATGGGTAAGGGACACTAAGGAATCTACTCTTGAAATGATTGTTGCACTATATGCTAACTAATTTGGATGTAAATTTGAAAAAGTAAAAAATAAAATTAAAAAAAAGTGTTGTGTCAAGGAATGTAGGATCAGTATTGTGTATAGTAGTTAAAAGTAGAAACCCTGAATTCTCAGCACTAAGGGAATTGCAAGCAAAACAACACAAATGAGGAAACAATGTGACTTGATAGTTGTTTGACCACAAACTGAGGTGACACGAGAACCCAGCAGTGTATAGACAAAGGGTGCAGAGGATGTACATGAGCCTAAAAAGCAAGGGCACTTCTTACATCTTAAAATGCAGTGCCTCTTCATATTAGTGCTTTCATAGTGAGAAAAGCCACATGCAATGACGTACCCATTAATCAAGGGTGGGGTTAGTCAAGCTACCTAGGTCCACCCAGGGAGACAATGTGAATAGAACTTTGGCAAGGGTTTGAGTAGATAACAAATGGTGATTTATTTTAAGGGGATGATCTGAGGTGATAAATAAAAATAGATTTTGTGACAATCTGAGTGCAGATACTTATTTGGTCTGCTGACCTACTGAGTCATTCACTGATGTGGACATGGCCAGTGAAAACATACTGAATGTTTGTCAATCCATTGTCACCTGTGTTTCACCTGGTGACAATGCCTACATTGAAGGAGTTTCTAGTACTGGATGACTCTTGAGCTCATTCTGATTGTGACGTAGCTTTGGCCAAATAGGTATTCCAAGCAACTTATATTGCTATTCCTGCTCCTTTCTGTCACTGATAAAGATAAAATGTTAATGGTAATAGACTTCATAGATCTGTTAATAAGTTTCAGGCACTGTTCTCAGTGTTTCATATGCATCATATCCTTAATTCTCACAACCTAGGTAGAAACTACTATAACCATTCTTGCAGATGAGAATACAGACATACATATGTTAAGTAATTTGTCTTGTCACACAGTTAGCAGGTAGAGATGAGTTTTGATTCCAGGAAGAAGGGCTCTAGAACATAAGCTTTTACTCACTAAGAAATATACCAAAAATATTAAGACTACCCAAGGGGAGAAAAAGAGTGGAGTAGTCCCAAATACCATTCTTTTTCAGTATTTAAAATTCTTTATGTTCATGTATTACGTGTATATTCAGAAAAAAATTCCATTATTCTATAATTTTATTTCTACTAATCATAGATTTTTTTTCACTTCTGATATGAAGATGGAGTTTGAAACTCAGAACTCTAGGTGATAGAAGTCACATTTAGGCAGATGCACAGACGAAGGTAAAAAGGGAAACACAATCATCTCACTGAGTAAATTCAGCTCCATGTACAAGTGGGAAGATGAGCACAGGTGAGAAAGGAATGAAGGCCTTTGAGGGTGACATGTAACCCAGCCGGCTTTGAAGGCCCTCTGTGGGATACCACAGGAGACCTCTCCATTCTTAATAACTGCCCCACACAATACTACAACCTGATGTGTGGCCTCACCATCCTTGGGTCTGTTAATTAGATCTAACATGAGTTCATTCTCTGAGGTTTTGTCCTGGCTGATATGTACCTCCAATTGTCAACAGTGTGATCTTCTTTCCTAGAAATACAAAAATCCAGACACACTAGGGTAGGCATACCTCACTTTTCTCCTTAGCTAATCTATGGTCTCCAACCACAAATAACACATACTCAAACCACCATTTTTTAAAATTTTATTTATTTATTTATTTATTTATTTATTTATTTAATTTTCTATTTTTTTGGTGGCTCTATCACTTTATTTTTTTTTAATATATGAAATTTATTGCCAAATTGGTTTCCATACAACACCCAGTGCTCATCCCAAAAGATGCCTTCTTCAATAGCCATCACCCACCCTCCCCTCCCTCCCATCCCCCATCAACCCTCAGTTTGTTCTCAGTTTTAAGAGTCTCTTATGCTTTGGCTCTCTCCCACTCTAACCTCTTTTTTTTTCCTTCCCCTCTCCCATGGGTTTCTGTTAAGTTTCTCAGGATCCACATAAGAGTGAAAACATGTGGTATCTGTCTTTCTCTGTATAGCTTATTTCACTTAGCATCACACTCTCCAGTTCCATCCACGTTGCTACAAAGGGCCATATTTCATTCTTTCTCATTGCCACGTAGTACTCCATTGTGTATATAAACCACAATTTCTTTATCCATTCATCAGTTGATGGCCATTTAAGCTCTTTCCATAATTTGGCTATTGTTGAGAGTGCTGCTATGAACATTGGGGTACAAGTGCCCCTATGCATCAGTACTCCTGTATCCCTTGGGTAAATTCCTAGCAGTGCTATTGCTGGGTCATAGGGTAGGTCTATTTTTAATTTTTTGAGGAACCTCCACACTGTTTTCCAGAGCGGCTGCACCAGTTTGCATTCCTACCAACAGTGCAAGAGGGTTCCTGTTTCTCCACATCCTCTCCAGCATCTGTGGTCTCCTGATTTGTTCATTTTGGCCACTCTGACTGGCATTAGGTGATATCTGAGTGTGACAAACCACCATTTGCTTATGGTTTTTGCCAATCTAAAAAAAAATCTAGTTACTTCTCTAGTATTACTTTGGTGTATTCCCTCACCAATAGATTCTAAACAGTCTAAAGTTAATCATGTTTTGCACTACTTTTGCATTCTATCCAAAACTTAGCTTATTGTTAAGCAAAGACTGACTTAAACAAATGCATAGTATTTTTTTTACATAATATGTATGTTTATACATATATATTATATTCATTAATTCTGTAATTATATTATGTAGTTATACATATATATTATATTCATTAATTCTGTAAAATAATGATTTGTGTTTAACTGTTTTCTCCATTAACACTTCAGAGAAAGGAAGAAACCCTTCCACTCTTTTATAATGTAGAGTGCCCAGCCATCACAGGCTCATAGTTGACTTTTAACCAAGTAGCCTAACACTGAGTGCTAGTTCCAGCCCAAGCACCAAGCACTACCAAACTGGGTGACTTTGGGCCAGCTCCTTGGTTTCTCTCACTCTCAGTTTCTTCACCTGAATGGTATGAACAAAATAAGAATGATTACTAAGCAACTGTATCTCATATTCAACAAGCAATTATTGAATACCAAATTTGTGCCAGGGACTGTGCTAATAAGCACAGTATCAACACTCTATAGTGACTTATGGATTCATTCCTTGGCAAATGTTCCTATGTCTCCTAAGGTTTATTCTCATTATAAAATAATGAACACCATCAATAAGTGCTTCCTCACTATTATGATCACATATCTACATTTTATTTTCCAAAGGAAGTTATGTGGTCACACCTAACCTACAGAGAAGTGTAATCCACCTACAAATACAAAAATATAAGAGAATCAAATATTAGTGAAGAGAAACAATGCCTCCTACGGCATAACATGATGATTAAGTATCATCATAAATTAAAAGCAATAAACATAGTAGGTGGGATTAAACATAACGTCTTTCTATATGAGAGGACAGTAAACACGAAACACAGTAACAGGAGAACACAAAACCCCACTGTAAAGATCCATATGGGCCATTCATTCATTTAGCAATCATTTAACATTTATCCTTTGAATGCCCACAATATGCCAGGTTCCAGGAATAAAGCTATCACTTACTTAACAGATTTGATTCATTCTTGAAATTTAATGAAATATCATTAAATAAAAATATATTTCCTTTAATTTTAAAGGGAACAATTATGATGCATTCCATCCCAACTCAAAATGTCCAAACAACTTCACAAATAGGAAAATATATCCATTGAACAATAAAAACCAGTTTAAATGATTAATACACTATTTGAAAGCAAAAAATTACAGTTTGCACACAAATGGAGAGGAAGGCGCTTGTCATAACTGTGGAACCAAAATAAGAAACAGCTAGGAAGGGAAGCAGGAACCATTATATATATACAGTAGATATATGAGATGATCATTTAATTTTTCATCTGAACTAAGACAGTTTTGAGAAGTGAAGTCAGTGCTATCTATAAATACAGTGGGACAATAATCATAAACCAGAAGCATTCTGGGAAAATTGGGAAGCATGCCCACCCTACTCAAATGTGATTTTGTTCATGAGAAATCATGAAATGAATGCTAAAGCCGATCTCTCAGGTTGCATCCCCTTGACACACATGTAGTGTACCTAGCTTTGCACACATTTACTCTGACAAAAGTGAGACAGCACAGAAGAAATAGTCAGCAGCCATTATTAGTTTGGCCAACTCCCCTGATGTTCCTTTATTCCTCAGAAACATGCTATCCTGCAGATCCAAGGAACTCACTTGAGACTGAGTTCATTACAACTCTGAATGTCACCCATCTCCTGCCACAGGATCTTATTTTCAGGCAGGCAGCTCTTGGCTCTAAGAAGCCCAGGTGATACTCATCTCAAACTTGTCTACATAATGAAGACATCTGGTTACAAAGACCTCAACTCAATAAGATAAACCTATAACACAACTTGATATAACTTGCTTATATCTTTTAAAGACTACCTTAATGGAACTTGTATTCCTGAATCTTACCTGAATCTCACCCTCCACATAAAGAGTTTGATGCAAGGGTGTGAAATGATCCTACATGGGGTAAATTCCTGTTTTGTCACTGACAGTCTGCTTGGATGTGAACAAATTATTTAATCTATCTAAGTCTCATCTTCTTCATCTGCAGAGTGAAATTAACAATGTCTATGTTTCAAAGTTATTGAAAGAATTAAATGAGTCAAGGTGTGTAAAGTGTCTGGTATATTATTAATCATTTTCTTCCCTTTTAAAAAACATAAAAGCACCAATACAGGGGCCAATATGGTGACAAGGGAAGTTCCTGAGTTTCCCTCCTCCCATGGACACCAAAAGTACAGCAACATATGAAACAATTCCCTCTAAGAGAAATCAGAAACTAGCTGAGTGACTTCTACACATCAGACAACTAAGAAAATTAAACTTTTAGCTAGACTAAGAAAAAAAAAGAGAAGATTCAAGTAAATAAAATCATAAATTAAAGATAACAGAAATATTAGGAATTACAAGAAACTACCATGAACAATTATATTCCAACAATTAGACAGCCTAGAATAAATTCCTACATTCATATAATCTACCAAGCCTGAATCATAAAGAAACAAAAAATCTGAACACCAATTACCAGTAAGGATATTGAATCAGTAATCAAAAATCTCCCAATAAAGAAATGTCCACGACCAGATTGTATCACTGGCAAATTCTACCAAAAAATTTAAAGAAGAATTAGTAACACCCCTTCTCAAACTCTTCCAAAAAGTAGAGGAGGAGAAACACTTCTAAATGGCTTTACAAGGTTAGCCAATAAGGAAAGGACCAGAAAAGGGCACAATAAGAAAAGAAAATTACAGGACAATAACCCTAAAAAGCATGGATGCAAAAATATCTAGCAAAATATTAGCAAACTGAATTCAATGACACATTAAAAGGATCATACACCATGATCAAGTGTGATATATTCCTGGGATTGAAGGATGGCTCAACACATGAAAATCCACAAATGTGGTATACCACATCAACAAATGAAGGATAAAAACTATATGAACATCTCAATAGATGCAGAAGACTTATTTGACAAAATTCAACATTCTTTCATGGTAAAATCCCTCACAAACTGGATATAGATGAAATGTACCTCACCATAATAAGAAGCCCACAGATAACATCATACTTAATGATAAAAAGCTGAAAGCTTTTCCTCCAAAATCAGAAATAAGACAAGATTGTCCACTCTTGCCACTTTTATTCAACATAGTACTGGAAATCCTAGACAGAGGAATTGGGGTAGGGGTGGGAGTGGGGCAGAAGGCATCCAAATTTGAAAGAAGTGAAACTATCCCTATTTGTAAATGATATGATATTATATACAGAAAACTTAAAGACCTCACAAAAAAATCTGTTAGGACCAGTAAACAAATTCAGTGAAGTTTCAGGATACAAAAGTAATATATAAAATCAGTTGAGTTTCTACACACTAAAAATGAACTATTGGAAAGAGAAATTAAGAAAACAATCCGATTTACAATAGCACAAAAAAACAATAAAATACTTAGGGATAAATTTAATCAAGGAGATGAAAGACCTGAAAACGATAAAACATTAATTTAAAAAGTTGAAGAAGACCCAAATAAGTGGAGTGATATTCCACATTCATGAATTTGAAGAATTGGTATTATTAAAATATTAGATTCAATGCAATCCCTATCAAAATTACAATGACTTTTTTTCCACAGAAACTTTTAAAAATCCTAAAATTTTATAGAACCATAAAAGACCACAAATAGCCAAAGCAATCTTGAGAAAGAACAAATATGGAGGTATCATACATCTTAATTTCAAACTATATTACAAAGTTATAGTCATCAAAACAGTATGGTATTGGCATAGTCAGACATTTACATCAATGAAACAAAATAGCCCAAAATAAACTCACACATATATGATCAATTAAATCTCAATAAAGGAGTCAAGAATATACAATGGAGTAAGAATAGTCTCTTCAAATGATGCTGGGCATGTTGGAGAGCCACATGCAAAAGAATGAAACTGGACCATTATCATATACCATACACTAATTCAAAATGAATTAAACACTTGATTGTAAGACTTAAAACGATAAAACTCCTAGAAGAAAACAGAGAGGATAAGCTCCTCGAGTTGGCCTTGGCAGTGATTTTTGGCTTTTGACACCAACAGCAATGACAAGAAAAGCAAAACATAAACAAGTGGGACATCAAATTAAAAGCTCCTGCACATCAAAGGAAACTATCAATAAATGTAAAGACAACATATAGAATGGGAAAAGATATTTTCATACTACATAATTATAAAGAGTTAATATCCAAAATATGTAAAGAACTCATACAACTCAATGGTAAACACACACACACACACACACACACACACACACACACACACCCCAATTACAAAATGGGCAAAGGACCTGAATAGAAACTTTTCAAAAGAAGATATACAAATGGATAAAATGTACATGAAAATATACTCAAAATCATTAACCATGAGAAATATACAAATCGAAACCACAATGAAATATCATCTCACATCTGTTGGGATGTCTATTATCAAAAAGACAAGTGATAACAAATGCTGGCAAGGATGAAGAAAGGGGGAGCCTTTTGTACACTGTTGGTGGGAATCTAAACTGGTACAGCCACTATGAAAGGACTATATGGACATTCCTTAAGAAATTAAAAACAGAACTACCATATGATCCAAAAATCCCACTTGTTCGTACACCTACTCAAAAGAAATTAAAGTATTACCTTGAGGAGATATCTTCAAAGTATGGAAACAACATATGTGTTCCTCAACAGATGAATGGATAAAAAAATGTGAAATGTATACACACAAAGAAATAGTATTTGGCAATAAAAAAAAAAGGAATTCCTGCAATTTTCAACAACTTGGGTGAACTGAAGGGTCAAATGATATAAGCCAGACAGAAAGACAAATATTGCATGGTATCAATTGTATGTAAAATTTTAAAAAATGAACTCATAGAAATGATAGTAGAATGGTGATTGTGATCAGCTGGGAGGATGAAGAAAACAGTCTGAGAAAAGGGTAAACTCTCAGTTATAAGATAAATAAGGTCTGAGGATCTAATGTACAACATGGTGACTATATTTGATAACACAGTATATTACACATTGAAGTTTGTTAAGAAAGTGGAACTTAAGTGTATGTAGGAGAAAGAAAGAAAGAAAGAAAGAAAGAAAGAAAGAAAGAAAGAAAGA
>NW_024412394.1:37660090-37661393 GCF_014898765.1 Herpailurus yagouaroundi | reverse complement strand
AGAAAGAAAGAAAGAAAGAAAGAAAGAAAGAAAGAAAGAAAGAAAGAGAGAAAGAGAGAGAGAAAAGAAAGAAAGAAAGGAAAAGAAAAGAAAGGAGAAAATAAACATGTCAAGTGGTTGGTGTGTTAATTAACTGGGTGATGGGAAATTTTTCACAATGTATATGTTGTCATTACATTGTATCCCTTAAATATTATAATTTTATTTGTCAGTTACACTGTTTGAAAAAACAAAACAAAACAAAACCACCAAAATTCTAATCATATGCCAAATGTTATTCTAAGTACTTCAAGCATGTTAATCCACTTAACAGTCCTAATAATCCAGGAAATAAATATCACCACTGTTCATACATAAGGAAACTAAGATGTGGTGGAGGAGATAGCTGTAACTAACCCTAAGCCACCATCATCACAAAGAGGTAGATCTGGGATTTGAACACAGGCAACCTAACATCAGAGTCTGTACTTTTAGCCATTACATTATAATGCCTCTTTTTGTGGTCCTTGACACTGTCTTGTATTCCATTTTTTACCCCTGATTATATGAACTTCATTGCTTGCTTTATTGCTTTATTTGTTCTCCCTGACATCAGAGGACAGGTTATCTATGACTTCTCAGGGTCAGGCAAATTTTCATGAAAAGTTGTAATACTTAAACTAGAACTCATTATCAGGTCCAATTTTTGAGCCATCTCCACCTGTCACCTATTACCTGGTGTGTGTTTTCAAAATCTCAATGATTTTCAACATTAAGTTTATTTTTTAAAAATTAACCAATATATCATATTCCAATTGTGATTAGCATTAAAACAACAACAACAAACTTGTCTCAACTGCAAAATGATTAGATACACTGAATTAGATATTGAATAAAGGATTAAGTCTGAACGAAGACTGGTATTTGATTATTATAAACATTAGTGTCATGTCCCTTTCTCAAAACAAGAGATGAAACAATTGTCAAACCCAGAATTCAGTGGTAAATGGATTTGTTGAAAATCAGTACATTTTGTAAATTTTCCATACCTCAAGTCACAGAATATATATTTACTGAGAAGATATTTAAAAGATCTTATTTTATCCATTTTTTGTCATGAAGATCATGAACTAATATCTTAAATTTATAGCACTTTCCAGAAAAATGCTCTGAGGAGAACAGAAGAAGAATCACAATTCAAAGTTAATTCAAAGCTGAGCATCTGGGAACAGTGTACTTAGTTGACAAGGAAAGAGAAAGAAAAATTCTTTTGTTTTTTCCTTCCTTCCTTCCTTCCTTCCTTCCTTCCTTCCTTCCTTCCTTC
>NW_024412394.1:37626553-37660080 GCF_014898765.1 Herpailurus yagouaroundi | reverse complement strand
TTCCTTCCTTCCTTCCTTCCTTCCTTCCTTCCTTCCTTCCTTCCTTCCTTTTTTCTCCCTCTTCTTCTCCTTCTCCTTCTTTCATCTATTCTCTCCATTTTGAACAATGTAAACCAATTCCCAGAAAGTTGACTATCCAGAAAAAGCAAATGTCTGCTTTTCTTCTCGGGAGTCTGCTTTCTCACTGGTTTAAGATCACTGTTGATCTTAAACCAATCAATTGACTGGCACAAGGCCACAGTCTCTAACAGAGACTTCAGGATATATAAAATGCCTTTTTGTTATTATTGTTTACTTAAGTTTTAAACTCTATACAGTGAACCAAATAGGCATATGATAACTTAAAATATCAGATCTTCTTTTTCAGGAAGCCAGAGAATGACACAGAACTTAATTTATAGGAAAGAAATTGAAACTTTTCTAATGAGTTTAATTATCCTATTTGTTTACTTTAAGGTATTCAATTTTTTTAATTAAAAGTGGTCCTCTCTATTCCCCTACTAGAAGCTGGTGGTGCTGTGATAGCTACACAAATTCCCCTTCAGAAGTAAAGATTTACTGTCCCAGTAAGAGACAGCCCCTGGCTAGAACCAACTATATAATTTGTGGGATCCAGTAGAAAAGTAAAATGTGGGGCCTGGCATCTTGTTCAAATATTATAAGAATTTCAAGGTGGTGGCAAAGAGAATTAAACCAAATATGGGGCTCTTCTGAGCACAGGGTCTTGTGGGTCTGCATGGGTTGCACGCCTAGGAAGCCCACCTGCCCTTACCTGCTAGTCAACTGTAATCATAGTCTCAGCAGAAAGCAGCTGCCTCATCCAAAGTCAGCCCTTCCCAGAGTGGACAAAATCCAATAGTTGGATTGACACAGGGATACAAAGTCCTGGCCTCCTTCACCTCAACTTTGGACAAATCTGTAGGGGTAACTCCGCTTCAAAGCTGCTAGGAGTGTAGGCTGAGTACTCCTTTGAGACTACCTCATACCTCAGTTGTCCGAGTACAGGGTCTGGCTTCGTTTCCTCCCCTTTTCTTCCTTTCTTCTCCCTCTCCCCTCCCCTCCTATCCCCTTTCCTTCTTTTCCACAAGTGTTGATTGCATTCTTTAATAAAACTCTTGCATATTACTGTCTCCTAGAGTCTGCCCCTCAGAGAACCCAACCTGTGAAACCACACTTAAAAACAAAAGCAAAAACAAAAAACAAAAAAACCTGCACCTACAAACGCAATAAACATTGGCACAGCAGCCTTTCCCATGTCTATTATCTAGCCTCATATCAATATTCACATGGCAGTGAGTTGTTGTATGGTAGAATGTACTACGGAACCTATAGGAGGGTAAGAGTCTATGGAATTGTATTTAACATCCATGTTTGATTTGGCCCTTGCTACAATTTATTGAGTAGTTAATGTGGTATTTTATATAAATTAGGTTATTTAATTCTCATAATAAATCTTTCAGGTATATATTCCAATTATCTCCATCTACAAATGAAAAATAAAAGTAACAATAGAGAAGTTATCTTTCCACAGTCAAAGATGAAAGTCTACCTGTTAAATCAAAGCTAGAGCCTTTGATTCCTACCCTATAATGTCTGTCTAAATGTTACTTTTCCCTCCTTGGCTTTTCTTGATGAACAGGAATGCCTTCAAGTCAGAAGTCCCAATGTGAACACCCAGTGTATAATAGCAATCCTGAGTTTCTCAAATCCCCATTTTTTTCCAAGACAGACTTGTTTTCAAAACTAGCCCTTGACCAACTCCAGGGAACTTCACTCTGAGCCTTGGAATGTCCTACTTAATAACCATATTTGTACACCTGAGGCTTGGTCCACACTGTACAGGTTTGACCAGCTGTTTTACGTTAATGATATGATTTATGGTGAACACCAGTTTTTGCACTGGAGGTTAGAGTCTGAGTAACCAAGATCAGTCACATAGGTGTTACATGCTTACATGACTGACCTCCAACGGAAAGCCTAGACATCAAAGTTTGGGTGAGCTTTCCGGTTGTCAACATTTTGCATTTGCTGTCACACATGAGTGCTGGGAAAATTAAGTGCACTCTGTACAATTCCACTGAGATGAGATAACTGAAAGCTTTGTGTCTCTTTTACTTTAGCCCATGAGCCTTCTCCCTTTGTTGATTCTCATCTCTATTCTCTCACTGTAACAAATTATAACCACAAATATAATAGTTTCTGATTCCTGTAGGTCCTTCTAGTGAATCATTAAGTCTGACAGTGATCTTGGAGACCATGCCACATATAGCAACTGGAGAAACAACCTCACACTGAACAGAGCAAGATAGACAAATGAATCTTCCCTTCTTGTTGTCTTTGTTGCTGTCTACCTCAGGATCTATGAGGTTCTACTGAAACTGAATGTATCAACCCTCCAGAGAAGGAAGCATGGGTAGGACATTAAAACCATTGTTCTCTCACTTGCATATGTACCTAAGCTGGAGGAATGTGCATTTCCTTAGTAAATGTTTTTGCTATGTAGGAAGAGATAGGTTCTGTTTGAGACTATATACTTTTTTTTTTAATATTTTAATGTTTATTTTTGAGAGAGTGAGAGAGACAAAGTGCAAGCCGGGTAGGGGCAGAGAGAGAGACAGAATCCAAAGCACACTTCAGGCTCTGAGCTGTCAGCACAGAGTCCAACGCAGGGCTTGATCTCACAGATGGTGAGATCATGACGTGAGCTGAAGCCAGATACTCAACAGACTGAGACACCCAGGTGCCCCAAGACTATATTTTGATCATGGTAGAGACAAAAGTCTAGAGCATGGGAGTCAGATGATGCTGAGGTTTTATCAAAAGAAAGGAGTTACAGTATAGGGTCAGAAGTGAAAAAAGAAGGGACAAGGAGAAGTTGAGAGGAATAAGAATGGAAAAAAGTTAGCATGGAAGAGAGGTCAGGTGGCTGAGGACCAAACTATTAAACACATCATAAATTATTGTATATCTATAACCCTGGCTAGCTTTTCCTCAAGGAAAAATGAGGCAGCAGGTGCAATGCTCAAAGTTCTTCCACTGAGAGGATTTTCCTTCACCACAGCACTTGACAGCCTCTTTAGGGCAGGGTTGTAGTGCTACTACTGTTCAGCTTCTCCTCGTGCCAGCATATGGTGCAGAATTATTTTCTTCTTCAATCGACTGTCACAGTGTACACTCCTTGAAGCCATAAGTGCAGAATGAGAAGGAGGAATGCTGGGAGGAGAGGCCATGGGTCCATCCCTATCTCCCACAAATGATTTGAGCACCATTGGATCTGTTAACTCATGACTCAAGTGGCAGATAAGCTTGTACAGCAGCCTGAACCCCTGTGTAACCTTTTAATTTTCTGCGCCCTAGTCAAAACTTGCAACTTTTTGGTTTACTAGGTTTACTAGTTCAGAGTAATACGTGCAAATGAAATACATGTTTCCTTCAAAATCTAAAAAAAAAAAAAAAGCATACCAAGTGTTATGCCTCTTTCTTAGTGGTAGGAGGAATCAGGTACAGCAACCTGTTCTTCACTTTGGCAGAGATAACTTGGCATGGCTCAGTCCACTGAGCAAGGGTTGGTACACTATGGCCCATGAGTTAAATTTAGCCTTCAGCTTCTTTTTATATAGCCCACAAGCTAAGAATATGTATATATTTTTACATTTTAAAAAGTTATGGAGACGAAGAAGAGATGGAAAAGAAGAATAAGGAGATGGAGAAGGAGGAGGGGAAGGAAAGAAGAAAGAGAAGAAAGGGGAAGAGAAAGGAGAAGGGGAGGAGGAGGAAAAAAGAGGAAGAGGTGAAAAAGAAACAGAGACTGTGTGTGACATAAAGCCTAATATATTTACTAACTTATGGGCCCTTTACAGTAAACATTTGCCAGCTGTAAGGGTTTGTACATGTCTTTTCCTGCCCATAATGGCTTTCACTCCATAGGCCAAAGAAACAGTATGAAGATTCAGATAGCTGACAGCATGTTCTATTCCAATTATGAATTTCAAGTTGGGGTAATAACCACAAGGTTAATTCAAGGACCCACTGAGCCCACAGTGAGATGGACTCAATTCAAAAGCCCACTGATCACCTGACAGACATAAGCCCCTTCTCTGACTGATGGACCACAGTAGCATTTGGGGTGACTAGGAATTAGTTTCAGTTCAGAGCCATTGTCCAATCATTCCTAAAATGTGTGATTATTTCCCTTCTGCAATGCATAGTCATTCTGGCAAATGGAGTCAGGTTTATTCAGAGAAGGTGAGGAGGAAGATTTACAGTAAAATTTTTGGCTGAGAGAGGGGTACTTTGTCAAGGGGACCTAGCCACCCCCTCATTTAAGGCTCCCTGGGTGTTAATGGTTAGCTAATGGTTAAGTTTGGAAATTTGTCAATGGGCTGTGACTTCTGTTAACTAGATCTAGAGCTTTTTGGCTTATATAAATAATATAAGACTTTAGTAGGCTGCCCATCTATTCTACTTCTAGGACCACCATAGCTAACCAAAGCCAAAGATCTTTATGACTCAGGTCATTCTGATATCCACATTGTCTTTCACAATTAGGTGATGCAACTTGACTTCTGCAACCCTAGAGTGTTATCATCTCCATTGAATTCTGGGAGCCCAACCCTCCATCATTCTGGCCTATAGGGAATACCTCTACCCCAGAGCTCTTCAAGAATGCTAGGACTCCTCTCTTGAATGTATTTCTCAGACACTTAGTAAAGAAAATTTACTGTTCTAGAGAATCTATTCAGGGGGAAGACAAGCATATCTTGCATGATAAATCCACAGTAGCATCCCAGTAACTTTGGATATTTTCCTACTTAGTATAGCAAGGAGGTCTGGCCTTTCAACCTCTTTTAGTATAGGCCACCCACAAGTCCAGGTTTGAAATAAACAACTATGTAAGTTGTTAGAGCCATACACAGCTCCTTAGGCTAATACACAGCAATGAAAAATTCTGCTTAAACAAATTTCAATAAATTTGGCTGGATCCAATTTTGTACTGCTTCAACCCTGATCTCACATCACTAGGATGCATTCTCATATTGTTCTTTAGACTTCAGTGGAAATAAATTGGCAAATAATGTGCAATTTTTTTTAGTACATATACCTTCTCAATAACCACATTCTGTGCTTCATGAATTCCATTGGGACTTGAATCTGTTTATATGTTTCAAAGCAATGAGAAGTAACGAAGGTAGGTCATGAGGTTGATTGGTAGTTTCTTACAAGGCAACTACCTCAGGAAAGCCCATTTGAGTGTCTTTAGACAAAGGGAAACAAATATGCTCACATAGAGGAGAGTTGATTCTACTGGAAAAGAAGACTAAAAAATATGTGAGTTCAAGGACCATAGCTTTATCAAATTCAACCATATGATCCTGTTACATCAACAAGGTCCTACTCCTTCTCAATCAATAACGTAATTTTAATGTAAGACATATATATGCATTTGATTACAAGTGCCTAAATATAAGAATTTAAATAGATATTTTTTCTATTGCATGCCTTGGCACACCAGTATTACCTTTACCACTAGGAAAGGGTCATTAATACACTTAAGTCTAACCAAATAACAGAACAAATTCCAGATATCTCAGAACCCTTCCAGAGAATTCATACTTAAGATTAGATTCCTCGTGAACCACTTCTAGTGATACGTATCAGTCAGGGTTTGATTCAAGAAGAAGAACTAGTAGAAATGATGTGAAAATAGTGGATTTATTATAGAAATTCACCTTACAGCACTATAAGAATTTACTGCATATTTTTACACATGCTTGTTGCTTCTGAATCTGAGCTAGAGTCTAGAGTCATTACAGCAGACAGTTGAGAGAGAGACAGATGGGTGTAAGGACAGATGGATATAAAGTGTATGGTGAGGCAGGGATGAAGAGAAGGGTGGGGAGCAAGAACTAAAAGCAATCTGTGAGAATGATCAGGGAACCTCAAGAACAACCTGGAGCCTTCTTTGGTCTCTCACCTCTTCTAAGCCTGGGACATGTGGGTGATGTGCATGGGAATGTGACGCCCTTTATCATGGAATTAAAGGAGGAGATTTGGAGAATGTTGCAGGAGCTGCAGGCTTAGTTGTTGTCTGGCAGTAACAAGATGAGTCAGGAGATCCACACAATGGATGAGCTGCAATAGCACCTAACTGAATGCTGACCTTCCAAGCACAATCCTGGCTGCTGCTTCACTCCCATCTTCCCAACCTCATGTAAGTTCCTCTTGGGACTAAACTAGCTCAGAACAACATAAGAAAGAGAGCGTCAGCTTAGATAAGTTGTCAAATATGGTTTGCTATGTAAAAATAGTAACTGAAATAATATATTAAGTATACTTGGATTTCTTGTGAAAGAGAGTAAATGTTTTGATTCAAGTTGGTTTGGAGCAGCAATAGTGAGCCCACAGCGGATGGAGTGGAACAGGGCGAATTGGAAGCAGGCGTATCTGGATTAGACATATGGTGGCCATTAGGGGACTAAATAATAGGATCTTCAGGAAAATGGAGAATTTGGTGTTTGACATTCACAT
Source organism: Herpailurus yagouaroundi (assembly GCF_014898765.1). Classification (NCBI taxonomy): domain Eukaryota; kingdom Metazoa; phylum Chordata; class Mammalia; order Carnivora; family Felidae; genus Herpailurus; species Herpailurus yagouaroundi. Next base: position 37,653,552 of record NW_024412394.1, on the reverse strand, counting down.
GCAAGTTCGTAAGGAGAAAAACCAATGAGTCTCTTCAGGTGCTTTGTTATCACCCCAACAAATAATAAATTAGGGAGGAAAGATCATAGAAATACATTTGGCTAAAGCCTACTAAAAAAAAATGCTTTCTTCCAAGTATCTACAAAGAGGGTTGACCTATGAATGGTAGTTCTCACGCTGAAGACTATGACCTCATGAAAAGCGGTTGACTCAGAATCTGAGGGAGAGAAAGAACAAGATCCTTTCTCATGAATTTTGGCAGCTCCTTAAATAGAGAGTGAGAAGCAGCACATGGAGGAGAGATGGAGGAAGAGGAAGCCCTGTGTCAGCAGGAGTGGAGGCAGCAGGAACAGGAACCACCCATCTGTTTATGGTACCACATGATAGCAGCCACTGCAGTGGCTAGCTAAGCACCAACAGCAGACCAAAGCCTGAGACATATGCAGGGAGCACCCAAAAGTTCCCAGGTGACTATGTTCAGCAGACACAGCAGGACCACACCTGCAGCCCAAAGCTGTTATTCCCAGTTCAGCACAGAGCATAACAGAGAGGGAAAATATTTGCCCACATTAAGATTTATAGAGTAACCATAAGTTCAGGACCCAATTAGTTATTTCGGGAAATGAGGAGTCATTTGGGGAGCTGAAAGCTAGGTCTCTGTATGGACAGGGCACATGCCTTCTATAGAGGAAGTAAGGAGTGATTAACTGCATTTTTGGAGATTATCATTCAGGAGAAATTCATTGACATTCAGAGAAATTAGCTTTCCCATGCTTAGATTATATGTGATTTTTTAACGATGTCTGTGTGCTTTCATTTTTATCTCTACTTACCTAATGTAAACTTTAAGATGGAATTCTATAGCTGATTCGTATCCCAGAGTTTTAGGTTTTTGATCATATAATTCCTAAAGACTATTCACATTTCCAGCGACTCTCAGTTGTCTTTGTTAATATAACAGAATACGTTTGCTTATTTATTTGTTTATTTATTTTTTGCTTATTGGACTCAATTAGAATACAGCTGTAAATGTTTTGAAAGGGTAAATATTTTGCTACTTTATTCAATGAGATACACATTTATACTCTGTAATAAACATTATTTATACATCATGAAAATCACTATCCAACACAGGTTAAGTAGTAATTGAATATACTGATAATAAAATCATTATATTTGAAAACAGCAGAGAAGTTCTAGCCTGCTAAAGTACTGCTGATTAAACATAAATATGGGAAGTATGAGAAATTTGAAATTTTTGAGATTCTGCTTTCTATGACTGCATACACATCTGCATGCATGAACATTTTGCATATATTTGTGGTATTGAGATATTCTAAATTTACACTTGAAATATTACCAAAAATGTTAGGTTTCCTTCTTTTTTTTTAGATACACACAAACAAAAAATGTTGTTACTTTTTCTGTAACAGGGTGAGAACATACATGTGAAACTGAAAGAGAAAAAAATAAAGTTGGTGATATTTCTCTAAACATAGTGGTTTATTTAGCCTGAGAAAATAAAAGGGAAATTTCTCTACTACTGCCACCTTGTGGTTTAATATGTATGGACAGACTGGAAAAGATCATTAACTACAATATTTTGAATGTTTTCTTCTGTTTTTTGTTTTTGTTTTTGTCTTTGTTTATGTTTTTTAAATAGAGAAGAGCTATCTAGGAGCTGTATGACCAGTTATGTGGAAATAAATAATTCACCATAACAGTAATACATGACAATTACATTGATATACCTCATTTCTCAACTACTTATGGTAAGTAGAGTATGTGTTATATAACATAGATGCACATTTTACCTTGAAGGAATCTTAGGGATAATCTAATAAATCATTTAATATTACAAGTGTGAAAAATCAAATATTTTCTTTCTATTATATCATGATTGAGTAGATAGAAAAGGACAAATACAAAATGTGGTTCTTTAAATTGTATAGGACAAAAGTTTTTAGGGAAAAAATTTAGTTTTAGAATACTTAGAAGCAATATTATGAAATCAAAAGTGATTAAACTCACGTTTAGTGCTTGTCATGTACAAAGCAATTTTTGAAATAATTTATTTCTTCTCCTATCCAATAGCAGAATCCCTACTTTCTTTTTTCTTTTTGAGAGAGAAAGAGCATGTGAGTGGGAAAGAGGGGTAGAAGGAGAGAGAATCTTAAGCAGACTCCATGCTCAGCTCAGAGCCTGACAAAGGTCTCCATCCCACTACCCTAGGGTCATGATCTAAGCCCAAATCACAAGTCCGATGCTCAACCAACTGAGCCACCCAGGCGCCCGAGAATCCCTACTTTTAGTTGATGTCTTTCCTCAGCTTTTCTTAAAGACAGGCATGGCTAGCTATGTGACTAAATCCTGACCCACAGTACATAAGAGCAAGTCATTTGCACAGTTTTTAGGTTACTCCTTACAGGGTAGGCTGTGCTCTTTCTTCATGTTGAAAATAGACATGGAGGTGAGTTCTTTTGGATCATGTGGATGAGGAAAACCCACAAGGATGGAAGAACAAAACGCTAGAAAGAACTTGGGGTCCTGACACCATGAGTAACCACACCAGCTCTGAACTTAACAATCAAACTCTGAAGTGTAAGAAAAGTAAATTTCTACCTCATCTCTGTTATTTTGGGACTTTTTATTCTAGCTAAATTTATGTCTGAACTAGTAAAATGTGACCTTTTTTTTTTTTTTTAAATGAGTAGCTGACAATTTCAGATGCTGCAGAAAAATAAAGTAAGACAAGGGGCACGTATTAGTTTGCTAGAGCTGCCAAAACAAAATAGCATGGACTGAATTACTTAAATAATAAAAGTGTCTTGTGTTTTTTATCTCAGTTCTGGAGTCTAGAAGTTCAAGATCAAGATGTCAGAAGAGTAGGTTTCTTCAGAGTCCTTGCCCCTTGGCTTTCAGATGGCTGCCTTTTCACTGTGTCCTCACATGATCTTTCCTTGTGTGCAGGTATGTGTGTCCCAATCTCTTCTTGCTATTAAGACACCAGTCATGTTGGATTAGAAACCAACTTAATGACCCAATTTTAACTTCAGCACCTTCTTAAAGATCTCTCCAAATGCAGTCACACTTTGAGGTACTATAAGGGTTAGGACCTCAACACATGAATTTTGAAGATATGCAATTCATCCCCAGAGTGAAAGTGTTTATTGGTTAAATTAAAAATGCTATATACCAGGTACTTTAGATCAACATACCTGTTGCCCTAACCAAGGTATAAATATTTGGGGTAAGTCTCCCTTAAAGAAAAATATCAAACTCTCAGTTTTTGTGTGCCTCCATTAATAATTTGTTTTCTCTGGCCTATGTGTCCTTTCATTTCTTTTTTCAACCTCAAAAGGTTAGTCAACTTTCACTGTCCTTTGTGGATTCAGCCCTTTGTCCTTTTCACCCCTGTATCTACTTATTTTCACAAATACAACTCATCTAGTCACATAGCTTCTAATATCCCCTGCCTCGGTCTTTCCACACATCTCCAGGCTCATATATTCACAAATTGTCTATTTGACATATCTATGTGGATATATAACAAATATTACAAACATAATGTGCCCAAAAGACTCCTTGATTTCTTCCCCTAAGTCATTTTCCTCCCAGGTTTTCTCATCTTCATAAATGGAACCACTACCTATAGGCTTTCTAAAGCCAAATCGTAGGTATAATCCTCAATTTCTCTGGCTCATCACCCCCAACTCTCCAGCGTCCTCAGAATCCACCATGAAACTGAATCAATTATTCTGCCAAAACATACCTAGATTCCATACCTCCTCTGCATCTTTACTGTGGTGATTGTAGCTCAGGCACCACAATCTGTCATGGCAACCCTTGCACTAGCTCCTAACTGGTCTTCGTGTTTCTACTCCTGATTCGTACAGTTCATTTTCAAATCAGCATCCTCAAATCAGGGGCGCCTGAGTGGCTCAGTCAGTTAAGCATCAACTTCAGCTCAGATCATGATCTCAAGGTTCTTCAGTTCAAGCCCCGCATCAGGCTCTATGCTGACAGCTCCGAGTCTGGAGCCTGCCTCAGATTCTTTGTTTCCCTCTCTCTCTGCCCCTTCCCCCACTCAAGCTCGCTCTCTCTCGCTCTCTCTCTCTCTCTCTCTCTCAAAAATAAACATTAAAAAAATTTTAAACATGAATCAGATCATGTCGCTCTCCTGCTTTAAATTCACTAATGATTTTCCATTGCACAAGAAGTAACATCTAAATCCTTCACTATAACCATGTGGGGCCCTATATAATCAGTTCTCTGGCTCCCCTCTCATGATGAGACTGCATCTCATGCCATTCTCTTCCTTGCTCATTTTGCTCCTCCATGATGGTTCTCCTCTTGTGTTGTGAATGCTTTAACTTCATCGACTATTTGAAGTCTTTTCTCTTCCAAAAGGTCATTCAGGTTTCCACTCCAATGTTACCTTTCAGTAAGGCCTTCCCTGACTACCCACTATAGATCTCAACCTCAGCACTCTTTATCACATAAGTCTCTTTAATGTTCTGTAGAATACTTCCCATATCTGAATTTGCTATCTTGAATTTCCCACTTGCTGAATTTAACTTATTTGTTAATTTAGGAATAGTTTATCTTCTCCACTATAACATCAACTACCTGAATGCAGAGACCTCATCTGCTTTGGTGGCCACATTATCCATAACACCTAAAATAGGGTCTGGCAACAAATATTTTTGAATAAATGATGCATGAATGTCTTAAACTGCTTTGTGGAATGTAGATTATAATCTATGATGACAGGCCAGAATCTGGGTGACCAGAACTTGAGAGAAGATAATGCAATCAAGGCACAACTCACAACATTTATGACAATTTCCTCCTTGAAATGAGATTTAAGATATCTAAGTGCTCTCTTAGGGGGATATTCTGTACATTCATATATTCTAATAGTTCTGAAATCCTTATCCCTTGAACTAACCATTTCCCTGAAGTCCAGACATAATTATCAAAGTAATTCTTAGACATTATCTGTAAATCTCACAAGTACCTCAAACACATCATGTTGAAAAAATATAGTGTTTTGTTTCTTCCTTTTCCTCTCTGGAAGGAAAAAAAAAATCTGCAAACTTTTGGTCCTAATTACACAACCAGATATATGATATTGAGCCATTTTGCCTCTTCAAGTCTGCTTCATCATTAAAATTAAAGAGCACATCTAGATGACCTCAATTGTTTCTTATAACTTTATCTTTCTATGATGTAATGGCTGAGTAATGTTAAGCCATTTTCCCTCCAAATTACTGTACCTAAGTAGCCCCAAAAATGATTAAGCAACCAATTGCCCCACTGGACCCAGAGTGGACATAGTCAAATAAACACTGAATGTAAGATCATTTGCTGATAGGGCCTGTCATTCCAAGCAAATCATTCCAAGCTCTGTGACTCAAGAACATTTTTAAACAGACATACCTCTGACAATAACACTTTCCACTTACTTATTATTTATGTACCAGGTAGTTTGTAATTTAGAGCCAAAACAGACCCACAATCCACTCTGTAGTACTTTACTTTCCTATGTTCTGTTTATGTTTAAAATTTCACTTAACATCTTTCTCTTCTTTGAAGAAATTCTAGAATATTTACACCTTCCTGTCACTACCTTTAACACTCATTTGTCAGTTGATGCCTTGTTTTTAAAGTCATTCTACATAGTCTCTCACACAGTTTCCCCCCCGCCATGGCATTCAGTATTGTTCCTTGCATATGGTGTGTGATTGGTAAATATATGAGAATAGGGATTACTATCATACTGAAACCTACCCTTATCTCTACAAAAAAAAAAAAAAAAAAAAAAAAAAACCAAACAAACAAAAAAAAAAAACAAAAAACAAAACACTGTTAAGACAAATTTGGGTGCCATAGATCAAGAAATACAGCCAGCTGGCAACACAGCAACAGATAAAGAAAGGTCTCAGGGTCCACTCATAAATTTTATAGATTACTTCTTTACATTTTACATTAACTTCCCCAATCCTTTTTGAATCCCCTCCATCGCTACAGCAATTCACAACCAGTATGAAACAGGATTATGATCAAAATAAGCAAAAAAAGCCATTTGGATATTTATTCTTAGGACTAAGTCCAACATTCTTACCTTCTATATGTAAAATATTACAATATTGACCTACTATGCCTACTAGCTAATCCTGCAAATACATCCCACGTATCCAAGCACAATAACTCAGAAAGGCTATAGAGAGTATTGTTCATACAGTCAAGGAAGCTGATTCTTCAGGGCCCTGGCCTTACATTCCCCTTAAGAGGTTTGAATTATGTATTCATAACTTTTTGTTCTTTTTCTTAAAATGAGCTGCACAAATTGTATGAGTTTTGGACCCCACGAACCCTGGATCTACTCTTAAGTACTTGGTATACCACTTAAATATGTATGTGTCTTCCCATAATGTCTAGCATCCATCTCTCAAGATACACCAAAATGACATAAAATATCACAGAACTAAAACATAAAAGTCAAGGAAGTGGTTCATAGATTAATTTGCTACAAAAGAGTCTTTAAAATCCCTTAAGCAGTTGGAATGGAATGTCAAGCATGTACAAATCTACTTCTACTTCTTTGATTATGAAAATGCAGTATGCTGAATAAAAAGGCTGTTATTAATAAAATAGCTACCAAGGATGGTTTAGATAATGAAATTCACCTCATAGAAGGTGCCATTAATCATAGTTTTCTTAATAGAAGAAAAAAAATATGTTGGTGTGGAATCAAGGGAAGCTGAACAGGGAAAGTTAAAAGGATTTTCTTTGCTAAAGGGTAATCCAATACAGCTGTCCATATGGTGATGAAGACTGCTCTTTTGGGGCTTTTCCATGAATGATGAGTTTGTCATAAAAGATCAAGATTATAGGATTCTTCATAAGATGAGAAAAATCTAAGAGACACTCAGAGAAACATAAATAGAACCTAGCATTATTGTCCCCACTTAACAAACAGTGTTAAGTGAAGACTAAATATACTATGTCACCAGCAACCAATACAACACATATATAATAAGCAGCCGGCTTACATTTAAACTATATTTGCAACATAGAATACAAAGGGCAAAAACTATACTGCATCTATTGGAGGGGGAAAAGAGGCTTTTAATTATTAGAGGGAGAAGACTACACAAGCATCCTAGCAGATAGAAAAACTAATAAAAATGACAGGTGAGGTGAGTTTGTGAGAAAGGAGAAAAAGAGAATGGCACCAGTATTTTTTTTCTATGTTGAGCAAATAATGACGATGAGAGACAACAATGAGGAAGAAACACCTCTCTATGTTATTCCCTTTAGAGGATTCAAGAGAGATGATATGTGAGTTTTCTCCCTGGGGCACCTCACAATTTGAAAGGAACAAATAATCGGACTGAAGGTCAGGAGACTACGAGATGGTGACCCCTGCATAGAGGTCTGAAGAGAATAATCCTTGGGGAAGGGAGAGGGGAGTGGCAGCTAGCACAAAGAAGAATGGGATTTAGAGTCAAAGTAATCTGAAATTTAATTGTGATATCCTTATCAGATTTAGAGACCTGGATGAATAAAATGGTATTCAATGAGATGTGTTTAAGGACCCAAAAGTTTCAAGTCAACATTTCTGTAACTAAAAAGCATCTACTTTATTTATTTTGTCTTCATTAGCAAGGGAAAGGTTTTTTTCTCTTGGTTTTTCAAATGCTGTGGCAGAACATTTCCTTAGGACAAATCAGTGTCACAGATAGGATGCATCTAAAATTTTAAATGTGTTTTGGTGTTTGGTCAAGAGATCACCTCTGATCGATTGGCCGGCTTACTTGGGAGTGGAGGGGGAAGGTGAGCACCTTGGGACCTCAAAGTGCAGCTCAGGGCCTGCGGAAGGGAAAGGTTCATTATTTGCACCACGCTACTGAGATGGCAGCCCCAGAACTTGCAAGACATTATTTCAGTATGACAATTTATTTCTAGTTAACCTTTGCACAATTGCCTGTATTTAATGCTGGAGTTCACGGACAAAGCTTGACAAAACCTATATTACAGTGCTTAATTTATATATAGTAAGCTATAATATGGTTAATTAGAAATTGATCAAGATTTCTTCTTCCATAAAGGAGGGCAGAGTTTAGTTAGGCTACTTCCTCAGCAGTTTAACTTTCCGATGTGGTTTAAAGGTTAAAATAAATTAGTAACCTGTTCTCCAGTAGGAGTTAAGTAACTTGCCAAGCAAAGAAACTTCAATATCTGTTTTGCTGCCATTTCATTCCTGCAACAGCTTTTAGTTCTATGAAGCAGTTTTAAATTATTAGGGTACAACAAAAAAATTATATGAAAAGAATACTGGGCCCCATTTGGCAGCATTATTTATATGAAGTCTATTCAAAATTTTATGGGTAGACTGGATAGCCTCTGATAATATAGAGGCCCATGATGATTTGGCATTATGTCTTGAAAAAGGATAATCATACACATGAAACCTCTGAGAATGCTGGAGGATATATTGAAATACACTCCTAGATACTAATGAGAGGTTTATAAATTGGTATAAACATTTCTGGAACAAGTCAACAAATTCTATTAGAAAAAAAATGTATCATTTATATTTCTTATGAATAATTTTCATCTTCAGAGTATATCCTAAGGAAATAGAAATTCAATCAAAGATGAATGTGAATTATGACTGTCATAGAATTATTTGTTATATTGAATTGGTGGAATCGGCTTTACAGATGAACAAAAGGGAACTGTTTAAGTAAAGTACTCCATATTCAAGTTGAAAAAGTATCCAAAAAGTCCTTAATCATGAAGTCTGCAAAAATATTAAAGACAGAAAAAAAATGTTTACATTATAATTTCGTTAAAAGATAGAATATGGCTAATTCATGATACAACTATAGCTAGAGGCATAGCTAGATAGAGAATAAATAGGAGAAATAAGCAGTCGAAATCTCTTATAATTATGGGAAATTTTTATTTCTGCATTTTCTACAATGTGCATGCATCACTAATGTAAACATAAATACTGAAGATATGAATATTTCTTCTACTTGAACATTTGAAGACACTGAATAGCTCTATCCCTCATAAATGCTGAAATTATTTGTATGAGCCAGAAGTTAGACATGAATATACCATTAACTGTCTTTGATCAAAATAATTCTGGGACGCTTGGGTGGCTCAGTGGGTTAAGCGACCGACTTCAGCTCAGGTCACGATCTCGTGGTCCATGAGTTCGAGCCCTGCGTTGGGCTCTGGACTGATGGCTCAGAGCCTGGAGCCTACTTCTGATTCTGTGTCTCCCTCTCTCTCTGCCCGTCCCCTGTTCATGCTCTGTCTCTCTCTGTCTCAAAAATAAATGAACTTAAAAAAAAATAATAATTCTTATCAGAACAACCCTAAATATATTAGCTTGGACTTTTAAGTAGGTCTTGTTAAAACTAGGACAGGTGGAGTAGAAAAATTTATTAATATTATTCTTAAAATTGCCACGGAAACTTTAATATGAAAAAGGAAAGGAAGGAAGGGATGGAGGGAGAAATGAAGTTAAGAAAAGAGGAAGAATAGAAAGAAAAGTATAGAAAAAAAGAGCAAACAAAAATAGTCATTTTAATTCCAGGGGCAGGGGGAAATTCATGAAGTCCCTTAATGTAACCTATGGATTTATCCAACACTCTGTACTCTGGATGTAATTGGACCTAGTCTTAAAGTTTCTGGGACAATAAAATCAATAGGTGTCCCCTTTCTATGATTTCCAATTTTTTGTTTTCTACAAAGATGAGAAAATATTCTGCAATCTAAATTAAATTGGGGAGGGCTAAGATAGTTTCCTCCAGATAACCAAAGCTATTAGGTATAGATCAGTACCGCAGTGATGCTTACAAATAAGATCAAGATACCAAGACTCCCTTTGGTAACTTCTTAGAACTGTCCAAATTCTGTCTTACTGCTCAGCAAGTGGACAACATATGCCCAAATATGACTGGATCATACTAGGTGACCCTGTGGTGGTCACACAAACATTCATGAAAACAGCTAATGGGAAGTGCAAAGCTAAGAATAATTAGATACTGACTCTAACCATATGGACCATCTGCCAAACAGCCAAAGCCCAGAAAGCTGATGTAGAGCAGATGGTGAGTCTGGCTGTTTTTGTGGGTATTGGACGCTTGGTAATGAATCAGAACACCTATTTAAATGTTATTTTATATAAAAGTTTTGATGATATGAGACAAGATCCCATGATTTCACTCAGAACCAAATGTATATCTGGTCATTCTAGAGTAAACAAAATAGATACGGATAATGTTTAAGATTTTATACATTAAGATTTTTTTTCCGTGAAGGTACTTTTTTCCCTTTTCTGTGGTATTTTTCTTACGAATTTTGACTACTTCTATGATAAAAACCAATGTTTATTTATTTACTTAAAGGGCAGCAATCAATTCAGTGCTTTTCTTTCTGTTTTATATCCACTCCAAACAAAAGAGGTAAACCCAGAAACTAGTTCCCCAAGCATGTTTGGCAATCTATAGATTGTTGAGGGCTTTTACTACCATGTCTCAGCCAGAGTCAAGTGAAAAGAATCAGAATGAATGCAGAGGAGAGAAAAAGTAGCCAGAATCTGCTTATTCAGTTACCAGAGGTAAAGTCTGGGGCAGAAGGATAATCCATTTGCAAAGACTAGCTCTGACCTGTTAGAGAACAGTCTTTGTTAGTACTGAGAAGTAGTCTATAAATTGGGCACAGAAACTAGAAATCCAGAAAAGTGGTACACATTTTCAGTGCAGGTGGGAGGCAGACATAGTTCTGGGAGAGATGATTATGGGAATCATGCCAGCTGTCACTAGAACAGTATCCCAGTAGGGTATTGAGGTTCATGTCAAATGGTTTGGGGTCAGGGCAAGTCCCATGCATGGGTAAACGGGTGGCATGGGAGGCAGGGCATGAATGACTTTAAGTACTTGGCAAAATGAAAAATGAAAACCAAGCAAAAGGCCTTTAAAATGCTAATACTGTTCATAAGGGAATCAAGATGTTAGAGAAGTTAGGAGTTTTCTAATTTCAATGTCATAGCAGTACCCGGGTTTTCAATTGCCACATAGATCTCAAGAAAGGTTGGCTGCAGAGATTCAAGAAATGATGAAAAGGGTGGGCACTGGGTGGCATAACTACACACTTGTTAGGAATAACAGAGGCCCAGGTCTTCTAGATAGCATCCTGGCACAATCCGTGAAGAACTGAGCGGGGTAGAGGCAGAGAAATTAAATTAGGGCCTGACCATGTCTCAGAGTGGAACATAAGTTCTACTCAGATAAAGTATTCTTCTGTTATAATTTATCTGAGTCACCACTTCACATATATATGCTGTTGGACCCCAGGAAAACTAGCTCAGGTTCAAATGTTTACATCACCATTTCTGGGCATAAGCAATGCAAAGTTTGTATCTTGTCACTTATAGGACATCCTATGAATTAAAAAGCATATACTTGATATGCTGATATTAATAAAACATATAAAAATATTTGCTTGCCGAGCTATAATCCTCAATATTGATTTATGAAAGGAATGTATCAGTAGATCAAGAAGTGAATTTCATTGCCATATGAGACAGCGAAGATAGTCCTTTCATAAATAAATATCTTAACCCCAAATGGCTTTGTATAAATATATATACTAGGTACAAAATGGAAACAGGCACAGGCATGGAAATGAAATTAAAAACAAAGACATCATCCTAAGTGTCCATTGATAGATGAAAGGTTAAAGAAGATGTGATATGTATACAATGGAATATTAGCCATAAAAAAAATGAGATCCTGCCATTTGCAACAATATGGGTGGAATTAGAAGGTACTATGCTAAGTAAATAAGTGAGACAGAGAGAAACAAATGCCATATGATTTCATTTACACGTGGAATCTAAAAAACAAAACAAATGAACAACAAAAAAATAGAAACAAATCCATAAATATAGAGAAAAAACTGGTGATTGCTGGGGGAAGGAGGGGCAAAATAGGTAAAAGGGAGTGGGAGATACAGGTTTCCAGTTATGTGAATAAGTTATGGGGATGAAAGATACAGCATAGGAAATATACCATTTCATAGTGACAGATGGTAGCTACACTTAGAGTGAGGATAGCATAATATATAGAGTTGTCAAATCACTATGTTGTACACCTGAAACTAATGTAGCATTGTGTGGTAGCTATACTTCAATAAAATAAATAAAATAGGGGCATCTGGATGGCTCAGTCGGTTAAGCAGCCAACTCTTGGTTTTGGCCCAGGTCATGATCTTGCGGTTTGTGCGTTTGAATCCTGCATCTGGCTGCTCACAGACCATGCAGAGCCTTCTTGGGATTCTCTCTCTCTCCTCTCTCTCTGCTCTTCCCCTGCTCCTGTTGTTACTCCACACCCTTGTCTGCATTTTGTATCGTCAGTTCTGGGTGTTGGCTATTCTAATGGATGTGGGGTGACATCTCATTTTAATTTTCATTTCCCTGATGACATAAAACATAGAGTATCTTTTCAAATGTGTATCTGCCATCTATACATCTTCCTTGATGAGAAGTCTATTAAGATTTTTTTAGCCCATTTCATAATTGTATTGTTTGTTTTCTTATTGTTGAGTTTTGAGGGTTCTTTGTATACTCTGGATAATAGTTTTTTCTCAAACGTCTTTGTAAATATTTTCTCCCAGCCTGTGGCTTACCTTTTCATTCTCTTGACAGTGTCTTTTGCTGAGCAGACTTATTCTTTTTTTTAATTTGAATGAAGTTCAGCTTAACAGTTATTTATTTTAGGAATCATTTCTTTGGTGTTGTAGCGAAAATGTCATTGCCATACCCAAGGTCATCTAGATTTTCTCCTATTTATCTTCTAGGAGGTTTATAGTTTTATATTTCACATATATGTCTGTGATTCTTTTAAGTTATTTTTGTGAAAGGTACAAAGTCTACATCTAGATATTTTCTCTTTCTCTCTCTCTCTCTCCTTCTTTTTTTATGTTTTGTCACCATTAGTTGAAAAGATTATTTTACTCCATTGTATTGCCTTTGCTTCTTTGTCAAAGATCAGTCGACTATATTTATGTGGGTCTATTTCTGGGCTCTGTATTCTGCTTTATTCATCTATCTGTCTATTATGTCACCAACAGAACAGTATCTGGATTATTGTAGCTTTTTAGAAAGTCTTAAAGTCAAGTAGTGTTACTCCTCCAATTTTGTTCTTCTTCAATATTGTATTAACTATTTTGAGTCTTTTGCTTATCCATTTAAATGTTAGAACCTGTTTATCAATATCCATAAAACAATTCAGTGAGATTTTGATAGGGTTTGTATTGGGTCTATAGATCAACTTGGAAAAAAAAAAAACATGACATCTTGACAATATTGAGTCTTCCTATCTATGGATAAGGAATCTCTCTTCGTGTATTTAAGTCTTATATTAAATCTTTAATCAGAGTTTTGTAGTTTTCCTCATATATATATTATACATATTTTATTAGGTTAATACTTAAGTATTTTATTTTGAGGGTGCTAATGGAAATGGTAATTTTTTACATTTCAGATTCCATATTTTTATTACTAGTATATAGGAAAATAATTGACTTTCGTATATTAGCGTAGTTTCCTGCAATCTTGCCATAATCATTTATTAGTTTCAGGAGGTTTGTTGCTGTTGTTGTTGTTGTTGATTCTTTCAGAATTTCTACATAGGTAATCATGTTATATACAAACAAGGCCAGTTTTATTTCTTCCTATCTAATCTGCATACCATTTGTTTTTCTTTCTTGTATTATTGCATTAGTTACAACTTCCAGCATAATGTTGAAAAGTATTCACAAAAGGGGACAACTTTGCTTTGTTCCTGATCTTAGTAAGAAAGCTTCAATTTTTTTACCTTGAGGTATGATATTAGCTATAGGTTTTTTGTAGATTTTTTTTACCAAGTTGATGAAGTTTTCCCATATTCCTTGTTTACTAAGAGTTTTTATTATGAATGGATGTTGAACTTCGTCAAATGCTTTTTCTGTATCTAGTGATATTGGTCTATAGTTTTCCTATAACATCTTTGTCTAGTTTGTATGGTACTATGGCCTCATAGAATGATTTAGGACATATTTTCTCTTTCCTGAAAGAAATTGTAGAGAATTGGTATGATTTGTTTCTGAAATATTTGGTAGAATTCACCAGTGAATTAATCTGGGCCTGCTGACTCCTGTTTTGGAAGTTTATGAATCACTGATTCAACTTCTTTTTTTTTTTTTTTTTTAATTTTTTTTTCAACGTTTATTTATTTTTGGGACAGAGAGAGACAGAGCATGAACGGGGGAGGGGCAGAGAGAGAGGGAGACACAGAATCGGAAACAGGCTCCAGGCTCCGAGCCATCAGCCCAGAGCCTGACGCGGGGCTCGAACTCCCAGACCGCGAGATCGTGACCTGGCTGAAGTCGGACGCTTAACCGACTGCGCCACCCAGGCGCCCCTACTGATTCAACTTCTTTAACAGCGATAGGGCTATTCAGATCACTGCATTAACTTTTGAAAGTCTGATAAGAGGGGATTAGATAGAGTCATAGAAAACTTAATCCTACAGATGGTCCAAATTAAACTAAATGTGAATATTTATATATCTTTGAGTGAAGAATGATACAAGGATCATCCCTGTATTCTCTACCTGCTCAGATTTCCAATCGTGGATTAGTTTTATCTGTCCTTCTCTAATAAGAAGTGATAAAAGTTATGGCACCTGTTTCAAGTCAAACCAAGTAGAGTACAATTTATTAACTGAACATCTACAAAGCAAGTAAAGTCTACCCTCAAAGAATTTAAAATTTTCTGGGGAAAGTAACTGAATGAAGTTATTTTTAAACAGCATAATTTATATTTAATTAGAGTATGTTTCCCATAATGCAAGAGAGAGAGAGAGAGAGAGAGAGAGAGAGATAATAATAATAGCTAACATTTACTTGGCACTAACTGTGTGCAGGACATTCTTCTAACCAGTAGGATAGTTCTTGGAGAAGAATTCATTTTATTAGGCCATAAAGATGGGAAAAGTTTCAACTATTTGAAAGATATCCTAGGCAAAGAAAAATAGCATGAAAGAAAAGTAACAGGTAAGAAAACAGAGAATATGATTAATGGAAGTTATCGGGCATGACTACTGTATAAGTAGGAAGAAAGTAAGAGATAAATCTGGACACCTAGGCAAAAGCCACATGATAGAAACCTTGGATGCCATTTATCTTAGAAGGGTTGAGAAGAGAAATGACTAGGCATCTCCACAAAAAACTGCATTTTAGAAACTATTGGCTTTGGTTCCAATGAGATGGAATAATGGGATTGAGCTTTAAAAATACAAGCATGTGGGGTACCTGGGTGGCTCAGTTTGTTAAGCATTGACTTCGGCTCAGGTCATGATCTCTCAGTTCACAAGTTCAAGTCCCACGTCAAGCTCTGTGCTGACAGCTCAGAGGCTGGAGCCTGCTTCGGATTCTGTGTCTTCCTCACTCTCTGCCCCTCCCCCACCACATTCTGTCTCTCTGTCTCTCTCTGTCTCTGTGTCTCAAAAAAATAAACATTTAGAAAATTTAAAAAATAAAAAATACAAGCATGTATTTCATATGATACCATGAAAACAAACATGCTTAATAAAAATAAGTAAATAAACAGACTGGACAGCTAATATATTGACTAGAAATTGTGTTCTGCTACCTATCATACATAAATAATGGCTCAAATAATTACAGAATTTTTTATTGTTCATTTGTTTGTTTGTTTTTAATCATTTGCCAGCAGTCCAAGGCTGGTGAGGAGGCTGAGTGATGACTTCAGAGATTCATCTGATTCTTCTCCCTGTTCTTCCATTGTTAGCATGGGATTTCAATCTCATGTTTGCAAGCTGATTGCACACCTCAAGTCAGGCATCTGTATCTGAGCAGAGTTAAGGAACAAGGACAGAAGGAAAGGGAAAAGGGCAAAAGCCTAGCAGTGTAGTGGCTTTTTACTCAGAACAGCAAGTCTTCCTCAGATACTTGGGACATCTCCTTGTTAGAATTGTGTCTCATGGCCATCCACAGCATGAAGGAAGTGAAATTTTACTTTCCATTGTCTATAATATTAGGAAGATAGAGAGGGAAATTGGAATAGGAGAGATATAGAAGGAGGCTTCTGTATCTGCCAAACTAGAGGATTCTGTACAACAAACATTAGAGAAGTACTTGGGTCTAGTAGATCCCTTTGTTTGCCTGCTCAACCGTGATCTTCCCCATGATCCTTTCAGTGGTTTTGTTCAGAAATCTAGAGTCTTGTGCTCAGGCTCCAGTTCCAGCCCCAAGAAAATAATAATTCATCTTAGCCAATCATAAAACCCCATACCTCTTTGCCAATGATTAGATTAAGAATGATCATATGACCCAGTTTTAGCCAATGAGCCATAAGGAAAAGTCTACTGGAAGCTTATAGGATAGGATTTTCTCCCTGATAAAAAGAGAAACAATCCCCCCCACCCCTGCCCAGAACTACTGTTGCCATATGTGAGAATGAGGAAAGCTAAAACACAGATAGCAGAGTGGAGAAATGAAAACTAAGTGGGTCCCTGATGACTTCAGTGAGTTATTGAATCAGCCCTGGAACCACCTTCCCCTGGATTTCTTATTATTTGAGATAATAATTGCTTAAACCACCATTAATTCCAGAGCTTGTACTTACATCCTCAAGTATATTAACTGTCATAATATGAATGCAACATTCAAATCAAGATTCTGGGAATCTAGAGGAGAAATAAGGAATAAAATTCAGGTCACAGATTACGGTCCAAGATTGAAGTTCATGGATACAGCTGTAACAGAGAATAGAATCACACAGAAATGGGAAGGGTTCACTATAAAGTCACTTTATTTTGGGGTACAATTTGCTCATACAAAATCGAATTTCAGAAATCTAAATAAAAGTTTAAGTCCCATTATTTGCCAACATAGTCTGTGATAATTTTATGGACTTAACTGTTGGTGAAAAAAAATCACTGCATTATTATACACTGGTTCTTGAAATTGCTTAAAAGACAGCTCTGGAAATTGCTGTGATGGGAGTCGGACACTAATCAGGACTTGGGCAAGTGTCCAGCAGGTTTGGCATAGCACATCTGGCAGAAAAGCAATGGGTGTGTCAGGGACTGACATGAGAAAACTCTGACATTAAAAGCTTTTCTGTAACTTTTTTCTCCCATGCCATCATTCTACTTGATTTCATAAAACACAAACCTTTATTAAGCTGAGCAAAATCCAGAGCAGAAATAAAATGATGATAAATAACATATCATGAACTTATTTCATTGTGAAATGTATTTTCAGGAGGCACCAGAGAAAGAAAATGTAATATAGCTGGTGATAGATATTTTGTGATAATAGCTATTTATAATTAGGGTCATGCCTAGGCTAGGATGGAGGTGTGATTGCTAGGACAAATCATAGCGTAAGCTGTTCCCTTCCCATGCTCGATATTTTTTTACAGTTAAAATGTGTTCAGAATAAATCTCAAGTGCACTCTTGAAGAAGAAAAGAATGGGAAAGGTGATAACACAGTCTTTGGAGAAGTGAAAGAACAGTCCCTCCAGCTGTTCTTTGATATAGTGGAGAGGTTTATACCCTAGTTAAATGTATTAGAATCTCATCTGACTGTGCTAGAGTTGCCATTGTTTACAAAAAACTTCAACATAGAAAATCTCACTTAAAACTTGAAGCACTTGTAAGTAGCAAGCACTAAAAATTCTTCTCTGGTGATCTGTATGAACCTCTTCCACAACGTTCATCCTCCACTTTTCTCTTCAGTTTTCTGTGGCCCAAAGGGATGAACTCTACAGGCTCTGTTACCTCAGCCCATTTGCCCTCTGGCTTCGAATGGGAGGCATGACTAGGCGATCAGAAGCCAGGAGAAGGGGTTCTTCTTCCCCAGCTCCCTCACTGCTTCAATGCCACAATTTCTCAGCTGCTCTGCTCTTAGGCCTCAGCTGATGATGGAATGCCATGGCTCCCATTCTCACAAGGCTCCAGGAGTATGAAAACAGCTTCCAAGCTATTTAGTTCCTCAGAGTATCAACATCTATATGGACTCCCACACCTATATTCTTGTTCCCAAGAGTCACTTATCTGTCTTATGTTCTCAGTCCAGTTTTTCCCTTTATACTATATTACCTTTATGTGTTTGCATCCCAAATAACTGTTTTCTTCTCTCCATTCCCACCAATCACCAGAGAAACTCAAGATATCAATATCCAAGACCTAGAAGATGACCCAGTATGGCATAATTTAAGAAGGGCTTTCATCAGTGTTCATTTTAGGAAAGTATTTGAAATGTAAGTTCATTGAAGCATATTTTCCTATCACTCTCATAAAAATTCTTCTGCTGAGTAAGACTGAAAAGATTTGGGAAGGAATGACTTATTAAAAAGTAAGATCAGTGCAGTACAACTACATCCCCTAAACTGTTTTTTTGAGAAATATGATTAAAAACATAATATGCCATTTTTATGAAATGTACATTTGATCCATCATTCAGGTCAGCACAGCTCTGGAGGCACATAATACTTGGAGGAACATTTCATTTATTGGGGCCATGAAAATAGTTAAAGAGCAGTCTTATCAAGAAGCAGAGATACATTCTCTGTTTCAGTTTTATCCTTTGCTGTAAAGTACATAAATTCATTCATAGAAATACTTTTGAAAAAAATAATAGCAACAACTTTCTATTCTATTTTTCTCTTTCTGAAAGCATGATAATCTTGGCTGTATGTAAAACGATACTATTGAAAAGTGTTGCAAGAGTAGGAACAAAAAATTAGATCTTGTGCTTTAATTACATGATGGCTTCTCCTTAGATGACCTTTTCGTTTTTATTTTGAGAATCAACCAAATATTTTAAGTTGAAAATTAACCAAATTGTTGTAAAATTAATTATTTGATTATGTGATTTTTCTTCTTAGACTAGAAGCTTCTTAAGAGCAGGTATCAGATATTAATAATTTCTGTACTCTCAAATCTATCCTGGCATATGGTGGGTACTCATTATATTGAGTTAATTGTGGTATGTTCAGCAAAAAGCTGCTCTGATGATACTTTGCCATATTTGTATTAAGTGCAAAATGGTTTCCAATGTCTATAGTGCTGTTTTTGGTGTAATGGGGCATATATTTTTTCTTTTAATATTTCTCAGAGACAGCATATCAATAAATCATCTGTAAGCATTCACATTTCTATCTTGGAAACTCTGAGCCTCCTTTTATCAAAATTTACAGAAACAATGCAAATGGTAACTTCAGTTCCTGTTTATAGTGTGTGTGTTTACAAGAATGTGGGATGTGAAATGCTTTTGTTCATATGTAATAGATACCACTCACAGAAAGGAGCAAAGCTTTGTTTGGACTTTTTCTAAAGTAGATAATGTTCACTCTGGACACCTGAATTTCGGCTCCAATTGCTCAATTATTGGTTGTGTCTCAAGTTCAAATCCCTCTCCTAAAAGATCTCTCTCTTTCATTCATTAATCTCAAGGATTATTTATTTTTACCACAAATCATTTTATTCTATTTTGTGACAGAAATTATACAAATAATAATTTGTATAATCATTATTGTACATTATAATTGTATAAGCTCAAATAATGAATATATAGAATAAAAATTAAGTCCTTCTTACCTTCCCCCTGCTCCCCATCCTATTTCCTTCCAGTAGTAACCACTGTTAAAACTTGGTATTCTTTTGGTTTTTTCCTTTGCACTACAAACTGATATGTATAGGTGCAGATATGTGCTTATATTGTTTGTAATAGTTGTTATTTTGAGGGTTTTATTAACATAAATGGGATCATGTTTTCTGATTTTCTTTTCCCTTTAACTCTCCAAGAGATTCTCATGTCTATGTAACATCTTACTTTACAAAAAAATAAACAAGCAAAACAAAACAAAAATAAATGGTTTTAAGACCCAGAAAGATGAAGTGACTTGCCTGGAGTCACACAGGTCTTTGTCCCAAACTTCATGACAGCTCATTTCCTCACCTAAGTGAAGACAGGTAGGTTATGCTTTCAGCAACAAAATGTCAGGAGCCCACAACAAAGATTTGTTTCTCACTCACTTGACAAAATCCATCATGGCCAGCAATGGCTCTCCAGGTCTCTTTCCCCAGAACTTTGGAAGCTGCTTCAGCCAGTCACACAGCAGAGAAGACAGAGAGATACCAAACAATAACCTGGCCCACAAAGCTTTTACACTGACATTTCATTCGTCAAAGCAAGTTACATGGCCAAACTTTACATAAAGGAGGTGGAGAAGTATAATCTTCAGCAAGAAGGGAAGCCATAACATTTGACAAATGTTGCACACCCTTATTCCTCCTTTCTTGCATTCTTTTGATTTGACTGAGTTTTCTTTTCTGATTCCATTTTTTTCTCTCTACTATTTTGAAAGTTATTTTTAAGGTTTGCTAAAAAATGTTAAATGCACACTCAACTCTTCAAAGACTAAAGCTGTTTTTCTCATCCTCCCACACAATACAATTTAACTCTAACATCTCAACACTGACCTATAGGCTATTGTTTTGCAGCATTTTAGCCCTTTTTACTTATTTCATAAATCATACTTTATTACTTTTTGTTTCCATGCAGTGTTTTCAATATTTATCCATTTTCAACAAATAGTCCTTTCTTAATCACAGGTTTTCCTCATAGGATCATTTTATAGCCTTATGAGGAAAACACTTTAGAATATATTTTCAATGCTTGTTTTATTTTTGAGAGAGAGAGAGCACACGCAGGGGAAGGGCAGAGAGAGAGGGAGACAGAGGATCCACTGCTACACTGATAGCCGTGAGCCCAATGTGGAGCTTGAACTCAGAAACCATGAGACCATGACCTGAGCCAAAGTCAGAGGCTCAACTGACTAAGCCACCCAGGTGTCCCTAGAATATTTTTTAGTAAGGGGTTCTTAATGGTAAACTCTGTCAGTTTGGGTGTATCTGAAGGTGTCTTTTTTATCTCCCTCTTTCTTTTTTATACTATTAGTTATATTATTCTAAGTTAATATTTATTTTCACATGATACTTTTGAAAATGTTATTCCACTGTCTTCTGGCCACCGTTACTGAGGAAAGGAAATAGTCTGTTGATCTAAATGTTGTGTCCTATATTTAATATATCTTTTCTCTCTGAATGCTTCTAAGATTTCTGTTTCTTTGATAATTTCCAGTTTCAGTACGATGGGTTTTGGGTTTGACCACAAATTCTCTCAAGGGTCAATATTGACTTAGATCATCTCAACAGAGATTTTATCTTTCTCCCTACATCCAGAACCTCTGCAGAGTACTTAATTTTTATTCACTCTTTCACAGAAGATGCGATTTTCCTGGTCTGGCCTTATCTAAAGGGCCTTCTGTTAGATTTCCGACATGGAACAGAATCTAGCTTTTTCTTTTGGCCTCACAGCCCCAGACAGTCATCAAAATTAAGGTCATGGAACTAGCCATGAATAACTGGATTTCCCTAGAGCAATCAGTGATTTGATGCTTGCTCATTTAACTCTCAAGATCCATGTTCATCACTATATTTTTGCCTTCTGAGAATATCTCTTAATTTCTGGCTCAGTAATGCATTTATAGATAGATGTATTTGTAGATGATTTTCAGAGGGAATGTGCAAAAGCACTGTAAATAGAAGTTCTTGATAATCTACACTATGAGCACGGAGAAACTACTGACAGAGAGACTAAGTACTATCCATAATTGTGTAACTTTTATGGTCTGGAAATTCCTGAGCCTCAGCTTTTTCCAATAGATCGTACATTGGCTTTCCTTTCCAACACTCACTGCTTTCTGCTTTATAGGATATCTTCACAGTAGGGTCTAGTTCTGGTTCTGTGAATTTCACTGTGTTCCACTGTCCTAACCAACTTAATTCAGGTATTCAACTAAGATAATTCATTCTCACCCCTGCCCCAAACTCTGGTGTCTCTAAAAGGTCCCCAGTAGGATCCCATTCTCATGCAGTCTTAGACATATTTTAACATCCCACTCCATCACTGAATCACAGTGATTTTCCATTATGCTATTGACTTGTGTCCACCATCTATAGGCATATAAAAAGATTCTTCTTGGTCCAGTATTCCATGGTATTAATAAGGGGAAACTAAAAATAACTCCTTTTAAAATTTAAATATTTAAATTTGCACAATTCTAGAAAAAAAATAGATTCCTCAGACTTAAGTATAGAATGTCTTTTTTTTTTGTTTTTTTTTTTTTTTTTAGGCTCTAAGAGTTAATTATATAACCCAGGTCAGAATAATACTCTTTTATCAGCACTATTGCCTACAAAAGATGTCTTTGAGACAGATGAAACAAAGGGAAGCAGTTGCAAATCCTGTTTATTTACTTAAATCAGTTTGGTTTTCCTACGATTGATCAGTCTCAAAAACAGATAGTACATATTAGTGCTGAAATAAGTGTGCCAGCTGGGAATACCCTCCACTAGTGGTTACTGTCCTGTATTCTAAAATTGGCATTCTATTTTGGAATAATTTACAGACATTTGATCCTATATATATATATTTTTAAAGCCTTCCTACTTCCATCTCTCTCCCATGGGTGTCACCCTCATTTATTCTAGTAATATTTTCTGGATAATTAGTTTTAAAAAAATAATTTTAAATCATGACATCTCAGGTAAAAGAAACTTTTAAAAGGACATCATAGTGTTGCTTAGGATTGGGTCTGCAATGTGGCCAATTACTTAAATTTTGAAAACACTGATATTCTTATTTTGCTACCATAGACAAAAAAAAATCATACTTAGACTACCAAAATAATTTTTTTAAATATTTTAATGCTCTTATATAATTAGTCAAGCTATTAGAACCATTCTTCTCTAAAGAAAAATTCATAAACCTGTTTCTTTAATATACTTTACAAAGTAATGTTGAAATAAAAGTCATAAAACAACAGAATCATTTACTTGGTGTTTATATTACTGCTTCCCAGCTGTAGTCACAGAGTCTCTCTAAAGGTTTATTTGCAGCCTATGAAGAATGAGTGAAACATAATGAAATCATACTAATGAAAACTCTGTTCAAGACTAAATGTTTAATTACCAGAAAGTACAAATTGAGCTAGGTTATGCCATATCAGTAATCCTCTATCGTGAATAGATGAATAGAATATGGAAGACAAGACAGTACTAAACTCATTTGTGATTTTATTTTCTCCCTCAAGAAACAACACAAATGCTCAATTGTGAAGCAGTGAGACAGATTGCTAATTTTATAATGATGGCTCCCAAGATTAAGTAGCAATCATTATCTTTGGTTGTATAACTGCTAATTCAAAACCACCCAAAAAAGAAAAATCACTTAACATAAAGATAATGAGCCTGGGATGGTTAGATGGAACATCTTGCTTAGATTTGTGAATTCCAGTGTATACCACATTGAAAAATTAAGTTTTGGCTTGAGAATTAATTGTAGGAAGAAATTTATTTCAAGTTCAAAAAATGTTCTAGTTGTCTACCATAATATATATATATATATATATATATATATATATATATATATATATTCTCTAACACAGAAGCATTCTGTCCAATATTCAGAATTTAATATTCTGGTTCTATTCATTAATGGTTCCTTGAAAATTCTCTAAAAAAGATCAAGGGCAGCCTCTCCTAACTCCTTTCCATATGCAAAGGGATTAGATCCCACTCTTAGTATTTTATTACATGTAAAATTGCTTTTTCTCTTTATAGGTTTTGGAGTAGAGAAAAAAAAAACTAACCAGTTGACACTTAATAAAAGACTAGGAGTAATTTTACCAAAAAGAGAAATTTGCACATTAAGAAAGATAACATCGTGGTTATGAACTACGTGGGTCTTAAGAGCTCACCTGGCACTGCCTTTTTCTTCTTAATGGCCCAAAGTCATTTGGCTTTTGGAATATAACCAACGTTATATCCACGTAATCAAGGTTTAATGCTCTATTAGAGAGGTATCATAGTCATAGGGTCCTTGATTCCAAAGTCTCTAATTAGTGATTTCTTTTTGCTTATGTTTGTGGTTAGTGGGAATGTTCAGGAGAATAAGCATTAATTTAATAGTTTGTTTAGAACTTGAAGACTATTACTCAAAATGGCATCTTTCAATTGTTATATGTATATGGCTGAGGCAAACATTTATGTATATATCATTAGAAATAGGATTATAGTTTAAGAGAAAGATATACAAATAGAAAATCAATGGACTCAAATGAAAACTTGTAACCCAAGTTATAATAGGAAATATCAGCATTAGCTTAAGATGCATTTTTTTATTAAATAAAAATAAATAATGCCGAAAATCCAAAACACTGGCAACATCAAATGCTGGCAAGGATGTGGATCAACAGGAGTTCTCATTCATTGGCTGGCAGGAATGGAAAATAGTACATACAGTCACTTTGGGAGACACATTGGCAGTTTCTTACAAAACTAAACAGACTCTTATCATGGATCCAGGATCTTATCCATGAGTGATAATTGTTGAAGATGCACCATTGGTACATAGAGGATTTATTATATTATTCACTTGTAAGTTTCTACTTGTTTGAAATTTTCCGTAATAGAATCATGCTCCTTGGTATTTACCCAAAGAGTTGAAAACATGTCCACCCAAAAACTCACACATAGATGTTTAGAGCAGCTTTATTCACAATTGTCAGAATTTGAAAACAACCAAGATGTCCTTCAGTAGATGAATGGATAAATATACTGTGGTACATCTAGACAAAGGAATATTACTCAGCACTAAAAAGAAAGGAACTATCAAGCCATGAAAAGACATGGAGGAACAGAAGTCAGTCTGAAAAGGCTACGTACCATATGATTACAATGATATGACATTATAGAAAAGCTCTATAGACCAAAACTCTAAAGACCATAAAAAGATCAGTGTTTGCCAGGTGCTAGAGAGAAGAAAGGAAGGAATAAGGCAGAATATAGAGGATTTTTAAAACACTGAAACTATGCTGTATGATACTGTAATAGTGGATACATGTCATTGTACATTTGTCAAGACCACAGATGTACAAATTAAAAAGTCGACCTAATATAACATATAAAGTATGGACTTTGAATAATAATGATGTGTCAATACAGTTTCAAAGATTGTAAAAAATGTACCACTTTGTTAGAAGATGTTGATAGTGGGGGAGGCTGTGCATGTGTAGGAGCATATGGGAACTCTTTGTACTTTCTTGCTCAATTTTTCTGTAAACCTGGAACTGCTCTAAAAAATGAAGTCTATTTTTAAAAAGGTACATTTTCCCCAACTCTGTTCACTGAGAAGACCTAGTGGAAGAAAATCACCCTAACATTAAAGAGCACCCCTAATGCCTAGATTGTAGTATTTGATGTCTTTCCCCAGTGAAAATAAACCAAAGTTCCACAAGGAAATAGGTGATCACATAGCTGGCAAAGGAAATATACAAGATGTGTCTGGAGCATCTTATAATAGAAAACAATAAAACTATTAAAACATATTTCCATGCCCACAGTACTCAGGAGTCAACTTGAAGAGCCTTCTGCACAAAGAGGGGTGGTAATTTGTATCTCAGGAAGAGTGGTAAGTGTAGTGGATTCAAGTCAAATGATTTTAGAAGTATACTTTAACAATTCATGTAGTGGCCTCCTTAGAAGGATGCTAGGAACGTAATTAATTCTATTAAAAACTGGTAGACTGAGGGAAATGATCAAGTATTTAACCTCCTCTTTGTGAAAAAGACTTTAATGTAATCAATTCAAATAGCTGATTCTTTAGAGCCATACTCCAGCTTTAAAAAAAAAAAAGGAAGAAAAAATAAAATTAGAATATTCCCATTATGTAAACTTATAATGAGAAAAATAATCTAAGCAATGATTATCAATGTTTGATAATACCATAAAAAGAAAGTTAGCCAGATATTAGTCACCTCCTAATAAAAGCACACAGTAGAGGAGGAGGGAAGATGGCGGCGAAGGAGGACGCTGGGCTCACCGCGCGTCCTGCTGATCACTTAGATTCCACCTACACCTGCCTAAATAACCCAGAAAACCACCAGAGGATTAGCAGAACGGAGTCGCTGGAGCCAAGCACAGACGAGAGGCCCACAAAAGAGGGTAGGAAGGGCGGTGAGGCGGTGCGCGCTCCACGGACTGGCGGGAGGGAGCCGGGGCGGAGGGGCGGCTCGCCGGCCAAGCAGAGCCCCCGAGTCTGGCTTGCAAAAAGCGGAGGGGCCTGACGGACTGTGTTCCCACAGCAAGCGCGACTTAGCGGCTGGGAGGTCATAAGTTAACAGCTCTGCTCAGAAAGCGGGAAGGCTGGAGGACAAAGGGAAGGAAAGCTGCTGAGCCCCCAGACAACAGAGCTCAGTTTGGTGGGGAACAAAGGCGCTCACCAGCGCCATCTTCCCCGCCCATCTCCCGGCCAAAATCCCAAAGAGAACCAGTTCCTGCCACGGAACTTGCTCGCTCCGCGCAAACACCCAACTCTGCGCTTCTGCAGAGCCAAACCTCCGGCAGCGGATCTGACTCCCTCCTGCTGCCACAGGGCCCCTCCTGAAGTGGATCACCTAAGGAGAAGCAAGCTAAGCCTGCCCCTCCTGCCCCTGTGCACCTTGCCTACCCACCCCAGCTAAGACGCCAGATCCCCAGCATCACAAGCCTGGCAGTGTGCAAGTAGCCCAGACAGGCCACCCCACCCCACAGTGAATCCCGCCCCTAGGAGACGGGAAGAGAAGGCACACACCAGTCTGACTGTGGCCCCAGCGGTGGGCTGGGGGCAGACATCAGGTCTGACTGCGGCTCCGCCCACCAACTCCAGTTATACACCACAGCACAGGGGAAGTGCCCTGCAGGTCCTCACCATGCCAGGGACTATCCAAAATGACCAAGCGGAAGAATTCCCCTCAGAAGAATCTCCAGGAAATAACAACAGCTAATGAGCTGAT
>NW_024412394.1:37583273-37621553 GCF_014898765.1 Herpailurus yagouaroundi | reverse complement strand
GGTGAGTTCCAGCCCTGCATCGGGCTCTGGGCTGATGGCTCAGAGCCTGGAGCCTACTTCCGATTCTGCGTCTCCCTCTCTCTCTGCCCCTCCCCCGTTCATGCTCTGTCTCTCTCTGTCTCAAAAATAAATAAATGTTTAAAAAAATTAAAAAAAATTATCTGCATACAATATTTATTTGAAAAGTATAAGTAGATAAAATGACCTTAGGCAAACTAGTTTCCTCATGGAAACTTTGGCAGAAAGAAAGTTTTTAATTACTTTTAAACAGAGAGAGGCTTGGAGACCTAAGAAATATTTCTGACTTATATAAAGAGGCAAATGTCAGAATAGCAACTGTCAATTTAAAAAAATAGTGCTACTAAATGTAAGCTTTGTATGATTAAATCATAAAAATAATTTAAATGGTTAGTAATGCAATGAAAGCAAATAAAATAAGCCATGAGATGGTATGAGTGGCTCTAACCTCAGAAAAGGGCTAAGAAACAGTACAGAGATAAAAATGTTTTGGTCACCCCCCACTGTTTTATAGGGAATAATAACCATGGAGATTATCCAAGCTCACAAGGAAGATAGAGAAAGTAAAAGAGCTTAGTGAGTTGGGAGAAGTTCTGTAATATCCTACTACAGAATAAGTTCTTTTGGCAGTAATGTTTATATGGTAAGAGATACTAAGACTTGTTACAGATTTACAGGTTGATGACTTAGATAAGTACGCATGAAATGTATACCTGAGACATGAGGTTTTAGCCAAGTCCATTTGGAATTGTTAGGCTCAATAATGATTTTTTGAAGATGCTCAGAAGATGAATTTTGGAAATGAAGAAAGTATGGCAACACAATATGGACAAATCTTGCACCAGCTAAATGAAAAATCAGGTTCATAGGTTTCTAATACATGTTGATGAAATATGGAAGATATATTGGTATAAGCGGAGCAGCAAGGAGAATGCCAGGACCTTTGAAATAATTGTGTGTGGGGCGCCTGGGTGGCTCAGTCGGTTGGGCGGCTGACTTCGGCTCAGGTCATGATCTCACGGTCCGTGAGTTTGAGCCCCGCGTCGGGCTCTGTGCTGACAGCTCAGAGCCTGGAGCCTGTTTCGGATTCTGTGTCTCCCTCTCTCTGACCCTCCCCCATTCATGCTCTGTCTCTCTCTGTCTCAAAAATAAATAAACGTTAAAAAAAATTAAAAAAAAAAAAGAAATAATTGTGTGTATTTCTTTTGGGAACTACAGATACAAGGACACCCTGAGTAAACACACATAGAACTATACATTATAACACACTGAACTGTTGATGGATAACTCGCTTATCAAAGGAATGCAAGATTTCCATGATATTTGATAAATTTGAGTCTTATATTCCTGGATATTAGACTTTAACTTTAGGATAGCTCACAGATGCAATAATTAAAATATTAACCATATATTCAAGCTAGATTATTTTATTAGAATCCTTGAGTAGAACAGTGTCTGATGAGGTTTATGTATTTATAATCTTTTACTGGATTATAACATTTAGAAGTATTATTTAATAGGTACAGAGTTTTAATTTTGCAACATAAAAAGATATCTAGAGATGACTGGTGGTGATGGTGACACAACAATATGAATGTACTTCATAGCACTGAACTATATATTTTAAAATGAGTAATATAGGGGCACCTGGGAGGCTTAGTCAGTTAAGCATCCAACTTCAGCTCAGGTCATGATCTCATAGCTAGTTGTGTGCTGACAGCGCAGAGCCTGCTTGCGATCCTCTCTCTTCCTCTCTCAGCCTCTCCCCTACTTGTGCTCTCTCTCTCTCACTCTCTCTCAAAATAAATAAACTTAAAAAAAAAGTATGGTACAGAATTAAACCATTTTAGGGGTGCCTGGGTGGCTCAGTCAGTTAAGCGACTGACTCTTGATGTTGGCCCAGATCATGATCTCAGGGTTTGTAAGATGAGCCCTGAGTAAAGCTCCATACTATGCATGGAGCCTGCTTAATATTCTCTCCCTCGCTCCTCCTCTGCTCCTCCCCCACTAGTGTGCATGCACATGTGTATGTGTGCTCTTCCCCAAAAATAAAATAAAATAAAATAAAATAAAATAAAATAAAATAAAATAATCAAACCATTTTCTATATTAAAATTATTATGTACAATTTACAGAGTCATGAAAACTTAGTTATTGAATTTAGTTACATAAAGCACAGAAAAAGAGTTAATGCAGTTTATCATCTAGCATTAAAAATCTTATATGTTCCATTAATAAACATTAATAAACTCATGCATCTAGCAATAAATTGAGGCATATATACATGCCTCATATATGAGAATATAAAATAAACTTCATTACCATTCTATGTATATGAAATATTTACATATATTACTGAGAATTTCCATGTGTTATATTCATTTTTGTATCTTGTGTATGAAGGAATAATTTTATACATCTGATGCACTTTCTTGGGAGACAATGGTCTCTCATATTACTGCTCAACTAACTGCCTTTGTTCTAGATAACCTTTTTAAAGGTGTATTGTAAACACCCTTGGAAGATACAGATACTGTCTCCTTTAGAACTATTCTGTGAGAATAGAACTATTTCTCTTGAGAAAAGAACAAACATGTATATCACCCATTATAAGGGATTTGAGTTCCCTAAACTCAGGTTTCCTCTCCTTTCATGCAATTCATTGCATACACAAGTATCATTTTGCTTCCTTCATATCACCCTGTGGCAATTTTGGCTTAGGAAAATGGCACAAAAATGCTGATACTCTGGTTAGTGCTATTGGTGTGAGTAATAATGGTCCTTTGTCTCTGACCCAGGAATCTTGTGTCTTCAATAAGCATCCATGAAACTGTGGCACACTAATTTACTGATTTGTAATTAGGTAAAAATCTCGAGCATCTGTCATTCTGTTATACATGATTTAACATACGGAGTAATGTTTAATTCTGAAAGTATAAAAAGGAACTGAAAAATGCATTTTATCTCTAATTCTCTGGAAAGTCTATTTTATAGTTCTACCTGCAAACATTGTCAATAAAGTACCACAGATACTCTACATGAGTTTCCTCAGTTCTGCTTTTACTTCTAATTTCTTGATTTTTATTCATTTCCCCAAAAGTTATTATATCCCTGCTTGATGAAGTTACCAAAGCTCAGCTATCCCCAGTTCATATACTTACAAATGATCCAATCAGATAAGGCTGAGTATGAGAGGGATGAGACTGCGTAATACAAATATGACTTTCTAAAGCTGCCATCATGAACAAGGACTCTAGAGTGGGAAGATTCCACTTGAAAGATGCCTTATTGGGGCGCCTGGGTGGCGCAGTCGGTTAAGCATCCGACTTCAGCCAGGTCACGATCTCGCGGTCCGTGAGTTCGAGCCCCGCGTCGGGCTCTGGGCTGATGGCTCAGAGCCTGGAGCCTGTTTCCGATTCTGTGTCTCCCTCTCTCTCTGCCCCTTCCCCGTTCATGCTCTGTCTCTCTCTGTCCCAAAAATAAATAAACGTTGAAAAAAAAATTAAAAAAAAAATGTATTAAGAAAGATGCCTTATTATACCAGGCACCAAGGCTGGTATGTCTCTTCGTAATTCACCCTGTTTATTTTTTTTTTTTAATTTTTTTAACGTTTATTTATTTTTGAGACAGAGAGAGACAGAGCATGAATGGGGGAGGGTCAGAGAGAGAGGGAGACACAGAATCCGAAACAGGCTCCAGGCTCTGAGCGGTCAGCACAGAGCCCGACGCGGGGCTCAAACTCACGGACCGCGAGATCGTGACCTGAGCTGAAGTCGGACGCTTAACAGATTGAGCCACCCAGGCGCCCCTGTAATTCACCCTGTTTAAATGACCTCAGTAGCAGTTATTATATGTCAACCTCTCTATGCCTTAATTTCTCTGTAACAAAAAAGTTATTACAATTCAGTAGTCAAATTGCAAGTTTGTTCTGAAAACTAATGAACAAATATGGTTCAGTTGTTCAGATAAAAGGCATTATAGATAGAAATTATTATTTGATTTCAATACACCTCCTGAGAGACCACCTTTGTGTTTCTCTCTAAAGCAAACAAAATTTGTTCCCACTAGGGAAGCATCTTTCCTGTTCAGTACTTGATGGTACAGGATGAGTACCATATCTCTAAATTATATTTTCTCTTGCTTTTGACAACTTATGAGTATTAAAGCCAATGTCTTAGTCTCTCAACAGATATGGATTTTGCAATTCACGAAGACTATTTAGATTGCCTCTCTCCCCACTGTTTAATTTTCATTAAAATAAATTCTTATAATCATTTAACTAATTTGAGTTCAGTATGTATATGAAAATTACTTAATATCCACTAATACAACTTCTTGTTATTAATTTTCTTGAGGACTTTATAAAAAATATCTGATGCAAAAAAAAGCTTTGTTTTGTTTTTCATTTTTTCCATTTGGGACAAGTGCCATATGGAGGAAAAATGGTAAAATTAAGAAAATCTGAGATGAAAGTAATAAACCACAGGTGGTTTTCAATTTTGCCTGGAGCTAGACAAAAATGAAGCCAAACAACAATCTCCTCTAATACTATATAAAATACAAAAAAAGTCACATTCAATATTTATCTCCTTGGCCTTGCCTAGAGCCATTCTTTTTCTACTGAAAAAAATCTTTCATGCCCAAACTTCTGTTTTGAAGGATTCGCTTTATGTTGAAAACTAGAATCATTATGCCTTAAAACAAAGATTTATAGAACACATTCCTCATGAAATTGACCTTTAAAAATCCAGATTAATTTATTTTATTTTATCAAACAATTAAATTTTTATTACTCAGGGGTTTTTTTTATTCTACCATCAGAAAGCATAATGCTAAATTTAATGTACCATTAAAATAATAATAGAATCAATAACTACTTTGGAGGAACCTGGTTGGCTGTTGATTTTGGCTCAGGTCATGATCTCACAGTTAGTGAGTTCGAGCCCAGGTGGGGCTTCGAGCTGTCAGCACAGAGCCTGCCTGGGATTTCTCTTCCCCTCCCCAACTCTCTCTCTCTCTCTCTCTCTCTCTCTCTCTCTCTCTCTCTCTCTCAAAATAAATAAAATAAAATTTTTAAATAAATAAATACATACTTCAAGGGTTTGCTCTATATCTTTTATCCTTCTAAATAGTTTTTGTATTCTTATGTCTTTCTGCATTTTCATATTTTATTAGATTAAAAAAGCATATTAGATTGAAAAAACATTTTTCCCATTTGAACATCTCTGAAACAAGAGTGTGTCTTACATTCAATGGCATCCTGGTTGTCCTTCAACATCTACTCTCCACCCAGTAAAGTACTCTCTGACTTGATATCTGTCCAAGATGTGCTATAACATTTGTGCTCTTATCCTCTGGATCCTAATAGCACCCTTGAAGGGGATGTGCCAGCAGTATACCAGAGAAAATAAGTCAGAAAATGCATTCCCTCAGCTCCCTATTAACAAGATTTGGTATGGCTATAACTATATTCCTCCACCTTACACCATAGTTCTTGTCTGGCTGATACTCTTCTATAGTATACTCTTCAATAGCTTTTTCCTCCAGCCCTTCAAACTACAGGTTGCTAATGGCTTCCAGCTGTTGATAGATCCTGGTTGCTTTACAGTCCCTTGTTCATTTCCTTAACATCCCCTCATCTTTATTGAATTCTCTTTCCCTTTTTTTCCCCTTCTCAAAAAGCTGATCTTATCAGCTATTTCCATTCTGATAGGATCCTGATTAATATAATATTTTTTGTCAGAACTAGCCTGAGGAAACAAATGTCAAAATAGAATTCTGGGATTTGGTTGCACACATCATCAATGATTACTTTTTCTGGAGAAATGAGATGCTGGTAGTCCATGGTAGGCACTGGCATCATAATTGCTCAATTTGTCACTGGTAATGGTAGGGATGGAGAATAAACAGAAGGTAAGGCATTGGAAGATTAAGGGGCTGAAATACATGTTCACCATTGTGCCAGTGGTGGCTATAAGATTGTTGGGTAAAACGGTTGCTCTGATTGCCTGAAAGCCATGAATACAAAATTAAAGGCACAAGTGGAAAATTAAAAAAAAAAAAACACAAAAAACCCACAAAAAACCACAAAACTACATCAGCTTTAAAGGAATATATAGTATTGCCTATAATAGCAAATCATTTATGAATGAGAATCAAGTTCAGGTATTAATAAAATGAATTGCAGAGTTGCAGCATCAATTTTCAATGCCCTTATGCTAAAGAAACATCCTTGGTAGTTGAAGCAGTCCCTCCTCCCTCATTCATTCATTCATTCATTCATTCATTCAATCAGAAATTCATACACTGATTTCAACTGGAGAATTTGTCTAATAAAGTCATACAGATTCTCCTCAGGAGCCTCCCTTACCACCTCCTTGCATCCATGCTCACAAACGTAATTAGAACCCAGAACAGCCAAGAAAATAGACAAGATCCGTTCTTTGAAGACACAGGTTATAAACCATGCTGGTAGGATCCTGTCAATTTGTAAGTGTAGGAGTTCAGAGAACATGTATGGCAGCAAATTTCCAACATGTTAAAACATGCTTTAAAATATTATACTGGGATAAACTCATTTAAGTTTGTATTACACTTACCTAGAAGTCAGGATTTAATGTGTTGGCTCAAGAACCTGGGAGTAGTGTCAACAATCTACTGGGTTGCCTAATTGAAACATGGACTCAATAGAGTCTACAGTGGACTGAGGTGCCAGAACTGCCCTGGCATACAGAGAAGGAGGGAGTTCTCAGCCTCGGGGAGATGAAACAAATCCATTATGTACAACCTAATAAATCATTTCCTAAATGCATTTTGTAGAAAGGCCCATAGGACACTTATAACATTAGGACATGAAGAAATGTATTATTGAGAGGCCACCAGCATTCTTGAAAACTCTATAGGATAGAGGTAGGGGAAAGGATGCTGATAGATGCTGGATAAGCAACAGTCACCGTCAGAGTAAAAGGGGTTGATTGAGGCCACAGGAGAGAGTGATAATCAGAGCAATTTGAACAGCGGGGTTCTGTGGCAATGACTGCTTGATCATGATGTGCCTAAGGATAAATAAATGGCCAAACTACCAAGCCTATGAAGGTATTTCTCAGTGAAAATTAGTGGAAAAATTCTAGATTTAGTTAACAAAAATGTAAGTTCAAATACAGTAGTGGGAAGTCGTGGGATTTTCCCCGTTTTACGAACCTAAACTCTCTTCAATGAAAGGGAGGATATGTCTATTTGATGAAGGAATCTGCGGTATATATTCTTTAAATCTTCTTAGAAGCTTTCTGCAGAGGGATGACCAGCTATTTGTTAAGGTGTCTAAGAATTAAAGGAAACAAAATACCCAGACTTTCTAAAGGATATTAGATATTTGTTCTGAACTGCTAGCAATATCCATGGATAACAAAAAGCCATCATGGACAACTGGTCAGAGTGGGGGCTCATGGCACTTAGATAATGGGGTTGTGGCATCAGTTAATCTCATCTCTCCATACTTAATTCACCAAGCCCAGAATTCATAGTACAAATAGATATAATTGGTAACTGACAGAATCTTCATTGATTACTGAATCGATAGAGAAATGACTCTTTTTTTATGGGAAGGTCCAGAAGGATGTCCTTAGAACTATCTTTCACTCACATCACTGACAAAAGTAGACTAAAACAACATTGCATTCCTGTGGGTATTGTAGAAATTAGTGCCATTATGAAAGACTCACAGTATGTAGAGGTGGTGATGGATCTCATATACCATTAACAAATCTTTTGATCACTGAAAAATTGGATGGTCCCATTTATAAACAATAACTGTGAATTACCGTAATATTAATCAAGTGTTGATAACAATTTAAGCTGAAATTTTTGAACAAAAACAAAAAAAAGCAAATCAGTTTAGCCCCTCTGAGCTAACAGGTAGCTTTTAGCCTAGGAAATTCTTATTTACTATCTCACTTGGTAAAGGTAATCAAAAGCACTTTGTCTTATGTCCGTGATAGTATACCCTCCATATCATATCTCAAGGCAATATCACGTCCCCTGTTCCTTGTCATTACAGTCTACCAGAGATAAAACCTTTTTATCCCAACAGAACATTGCAGTGGCACATTACAAAGACATAAATTAGGAGAGAATTCTACAATTATCTAGGGTCTCTGCTGAAGTAGAGTCACTACAGGGGTCTGCCAAATTACAAAAAAAAAAAAAAATTGGGAATTCAATGGTCAGAGATTTTTCTGATCCTTTTACTAGGTAACCCATAAGGCTTCCAGCTTTGAGGAGAAGCATCATGAAAAAGAAGCCTTTGCCATATGTCCAGACACACAGGGAAAGCTGCCCAAACTCCTGGGCCTTATAACCCAATAGATCCAATGGTATGGGCAGTGTCTAGTGAAAGACTGAAAGACTCCAAGGAAACTCTTGCAAACCCTAATAGGGGACTCATGGTGTAAATCTCTAGAGTTTTAGAATAAGGCCATACCATATTCTGTTCACAATTATTCTCCACTTGAAAAGCACTTTCTGGTGGCAATTCAGTGTTTGATCATGGCACATCAAATACCTATGCTACCTAAACTCCCCATCTGGACTGGTGTTACTGATCCATCAAATCACATTTAATGTGCAGAGCAGCATCCCATTTTATGGCACCTGGCCCCAGCTGCTCCAGAATGCAAAATTAAACTTAATGAGTACTTATGGTCTCATGGGGAGTATCTTGGAATAGAGAAAGGAAAATGCAGACCAGGAATACAGATGAGTCTGCATGATAACGTGGAATTAGCTGGAAGTGAATAGTTACTGCATTATCTCCTCAGTTAGGGTGGCTATGAAATACAGCAATAAAAAAGTGTGCTCCTAGTTGGAAGAATTCCACATAGGTATTTTGTTGCTTAATTGACAGCTGGGAAGAGATGGCCTGAGGTATGGATCTACACTTATTCAGAGGCAGTTCTTAATCTGTTGATCAAGAATTTATACAGAAGAATGTTTGAAGATGAATATGATAGCACAAAAAGTTGACTGTCAAATCAGATTCACACAAATCATAAATATTAGTCAATACCAACACTTACATATAGTTCAAAAAATAATCACTAAGCCCAGGGAAGGATAAAAGCTCTTCATGGATTCAACAAATCTGGTTTAAATACTGCAAGTGTCAAAACTTCCAAGTGCAAGGGAAATATGCTAAGTTTATGTTATGGCATCATTCTGGGTCAAAGCCAGCCAGATATTTTGAGGCATGTTGATTAAATTGACTGTCTTCCACAAGACAGAGCCCTAATTTGTCTTCATGGGAAGAAATACATACTTCACACTAACACCCACCTTCCCCACCTATAAAATTTTAACACTATCAGCATTTCCAGATTTACACAGTTCTGTGAGATACTACACCAAATTGACTCTAACCAAGGAATTTATTTTACAGTAAAGAAGGTGTGCAATGGCACTATGACTAGAGTCTTACATGTGTACCAAACCAGAACCAGCTGAACTGATAAGAAGATAGAATGGCCTACTGTAGTCTCTATTATTTGTCATCTAAGGGACAACATTGAGAAGTTGAGGCATTGTCCAATAGAATATGGAAAATGCCGTAAGTCAGCAACCCATATATGACACTATTCTTCCAAACACCTATTCATGAAATATGTATGCTACCTAAACTCCATGGATACATGGATCTAGAAATCAAGGGGTGGAGGCCAGAATGGCCTGTCCCACTGAAGGAATTTTTCATTCTATCCCTCACAGCCATTTGGAGTACTTATTCTTCAAGAGCACAATGCTTCCAGCAGGAAACACAATCATGTGTCCACTGAATTGGAACTGAGAGCTTATGTATTAGTTTTATATTGGTGACATAACAAATCACTAAATTTTATGTTTTCAAATAATGCAAATTAATTATCTTACACGTTCTGTAGAAGTCCAACATGGATCTCATGGTGCTAGAATCAAGATGCCAGCAGGGTCCATTCCTTTATAGAGGCTCTAGGGGAGAATTCTTTCCCTTGATTTTTATCATTTCTAGAGGCTACACACATTTCTTCACTTCATTTCTCCATCTTCAAAGCTAGCAATTCTGCATATCTCTAGCTCTTCTTCCATAGTCACATCTCCCTCTGTCTCTCATTTTCTGCCTCTTTTGTCCATTTTAAAGGATTCTGGCGATTAATCTGGGTCCACGTAGATGATCCAGGATAGTCTTCATTTTTTAGGGTCACCTTATTAATAATTTTAATTCCATATTCAATGATAGTACTCCTTAACCATTTTACCTAACGTATTCAGATTCCAGGAATTAGGACACGGACATCTTTGGAGGGACATTATTCTGCCAATCACAGTGTATCCTGGTTATTTAAGGTCTTTCATACCACTAAACCAATTGGCATAAAACTTCATTAGGAATAGTGATTTATCCTTATTCTACAGAAAATTTCACAGTAAAACTTAAAGTTAACTATTTCTGAAATCCAGAGCATTCACTGGGTCATCTTGTAGTATTCCATACTCAGTGAAAATGGAGAACTTCAGCAACTAACACAATATTGCAATAATTTGGATCCTCTGGGGAAAAAAAAAGTTTTAACCATTTTAACAGATTAAATATCCAACCAGTCAGCATGCTGGTAGAGGGTAAGAGAAACACAGAATGGGTCATGGAAGAAAAATAAGCTATTTATCAACCAGGCCTTAAGATCAACTATGTAAGTGGAGACTCTAGAAACCATGTTTCATGTAAATTTATTTTTTTTCTTCTATCATATCTGAATGACACAGGCAATCTTAATATTTTAATTTAAGTAAAAGGTGAGGTTAAGGCTATAGTGAATCATTCTGTAACGAGACAACTGTTTTTCCATTATTCAATAGAACTGGGGGCTGATGGGCAAAAGGGGCTGATAGCCTCCATTTGTCTTGTCTAGGCCACTTTCTACTCTTCAACCTACTATGAGTTCTAAGAGGTGACATTTATGAACTGCCTCATCCAGGCTCTCTTGAATACAGCATGAGTTTGAATTCAGACAATGAGAGACACTAGTTTCCTTCCTGAATCCTGATCCTCACATATGACGAGTGCATATTTTTAATATGTAAGCTAACTCACATTTACCTATTTTTATCTATTTTATCTCTCTTTCTTTTTCCTTATCATTGACTTTTCTTTTGCTCTTGCTCTCATTCTTCCTCAACTATCTCCAGATAAAACAATAAAGATAATAGGACACAAATCTGATTTTGCATGTAATATAGGAAATTAAATATTATCCTTTACATACAATATGTTGGATATGATAATTGAGAAAAGAGCTTTGGAATTATCTATATTAGTGTCTGAATCTTCATTTTGCCATCATGAAGCAAGGCTACTTGAATTCCTGGGCTAGTCAAGAAGTAATGAATCCAAGGCAGCCTATCTATCCCACTGATTACAATTCTCTGAACAAAATAGAAACAGCAACTACCTGAGACCTCTGAACAGTTAATAGTAACAGGCAGATTGAGGAGGGGAGTCAATGCTTGGAGAACAATCTATAACAGGGCTAAGTTCCTGAAATTTTTTCCTCTTTTATCTTTGTTTTAACTGAAAGAGAGCCCCATTGCAGAGCTGTGTAGTGGGGCATGGGCTGCCAACCCCCAGAGAATCTTGTTTTTCTGGCCAAATGATTGGGAGAAGTCCCTGTGAGTCAGTATATGGGAAGAAGTCCTCATTTTTTTTTTTTTTTTGGCACTGGCCCAAAGCCAATTCTATTCATAAAATTACCCACTTGTGGTGGTAGTAGCAAAGGCATCTAAAAGCCTGATAGAAAACCCATCTTTCTAACCAGAAAACCAGAAAAAGAGAGGTGCCTATGGCCTAAAGAGTGTTGAAGGAATCTGTATTTTTTCCTCATTCTATTTTTCCTCATTGGTTTGCCCCAAGAGGACCTTATTCAGGCAGAACTGTGGAGAAGCCTGGGTGGCTGTGTCTCATAAACAAATATCATGTTCCTAGACAGAGAAACAAAAAAGAGCAAACAGTAAATGAATGACAAAACAGAAAACCAAAATCCAACATTATCAATAATTAGATTATATGTAAATGGTCTTAAATGTCATGTAA
Organism: Herpailurus yagouaroundi; assembly: GCF_014898765.1. Lineage (NCBI taxonomy): Eukaryota > Metazoa > Chordata > Mammalia > Carnivora > Felidae > Herpailurus > Herpailurus yagouaroundi. Next base: position 37,609,420 of record NW_024412394.1, on the reverse strand, counting down.
AAGACAGAGATACTTGAATGGATTAAAAATATATGACTCATAATGAGTTGTCTACAATAAATTCACTTCAAATATAATTAAATAGGTAGGTTAAAAGTATATGGTTGGGAAAAGATATAACATGGAAACCTAGATCAAAAGAAAGCTAGAGTAGCTATATAGAGACATATGACAAAATAGACCTTAAGTAAAAATCCAAGAGGGAAAGAAAAAACAGGACATTACATAATAAGGAAAAGATCAATTCACCAGGAAGATACAGCAATCATGAATGGGCAGACATATAAAAAAAATGGTTTCAAAATATCTGAAACAAAAATTGAGAGAACATAAAGGGGAAATTGCCAAATGCATTTATACTAGGGAAATTCAACACCCCTCTCTCAGCAATTAATAGAAAAGTAGACAAAATTCAGCAAGGGTATAGGACAGAATCTGAACAAAACTATCAACCAATTTGAGCTAATTGACATTTAAACCTCTAAAATACTTTTATTTAATTGAACATGAAACATTCACAAGCATAGACCATTTTCTGCATCATAAAACAAACCTTAACTAATATAAAAGAATAGTAAATACACAGGGTATGTTCTCTGGCCATGACAGAATTAAAAGAGAAATCAAACACAGAAAAATACTGGAAAGTTCTCAAGTAGTGTGAAATTAAACAAACACTTCTATATATCCCATATGTTTAAGAGGAGTTCTCAAGGGAAATCAGAAAATATTCTGAACTGAATGAAAATGAAAATGCAACTTGTAAAAATGTACGAGATACAGCTAATACAGGGCTCAGAAGGAAATGTATTGCATTAAATGCTTACATTCCAGGGACACCTGCGTGGCTCAGTCAGTTTAGCATCCAACTCTTGATTTCATCTCAGGTCATGATCCACGCTCAGTGTGAAGCCCAATTAAGATTCTCTCTTTCCTTCCCCCTCTGCCCCTCCCCTGCTTGTATGCATGTGTGCATTCTCTCTCTCTTGCTCGCTCTCGCTCTCCCTCTCTCTCAAAAATAAATAAATAAATAAATAAATAAATAAATAAATAAATAAATAAATACTTACATTGTAAAAGAAGTGTTTCAAATCAATAGCATATGCTTCCACGTGAAGAAACAAGATAAAAAAATAGCATATTAAACCAAACCAAGAAGGATGGAAATGATATAAAAATTTAAATCGATGAAATTGAAAACAGGAAAACAATAGAGAAAACCAATGAAACAAAGACCTGGTTTTTTTAAATAAATCTATAAAACTGTTCATTCTCTAACCAAATTCATGAGGAAAAAAGAAAGAAGACACAAACTATCAATAACAGAACTGATAGCGGAGACATCACTACAGACTCTCATATATAAAAGTGATAATAAAGGAATACTACGAACACATCTCTGCCCATAAATTTGACAACTTATATATAAAATGGCCAAAACTACCAAAACTCATTTTAAGAGGAAATAAATAACTTGGATTATCTTTTTTTTTTTTAATTTTTTTAACGTTTATTTATTTTTGAGACAGAGAGAGACAGAGCATGAACGGGGGAGGGGCAGAGAGAGAGGGAGACACAGAATCGGAAGCAGGCTCCAAGCTCTGAGCCATCAGCCCAGAGCCCAACACGGGGCTCGAACCCACAGACCGCGAGACCGTGACCTGAGCTGAAGTCGGACGCCCAACCGACTGAGCCACCCAGGCGCCCCATAACTTGGATTATCTCGTGCCAAAAAAAATTATTTCCTTCTTGAAAACTCTCAAAATAAAGAAAAAAATCCAGGTTCAGACAGTTTCCTTGATGAATTCTAATACTTAAGAGAGAAACAATACCAGACTTAAGCAATATCTTATAGAAAACTCACTCATTTTATGAAGCCAGCACTACCCTGATTCCAAAACTAGACAAAGATGTTACAAGGCATGAAAATTACAGACTGATATTCTTCAAGATTAAAAATTTAAAAATTCTCAATAAAACAGTAACAAGCCAAATCTACCAATACATAAACAATACATTCCAACTGAGTGGAATTTATGCCAAGAACACAAGGCTGGTACAAAGCTAAAAATCAATCAATGTAACACAATATATTAATAGTCTAAGAAAAGAAAGACACATGATTATATCAGTTGATACATTAAAAAAATCAGACAAAATTCAATATCAATTTATAGTAAAAACTGTCAGCAATATAGAAATAAATAGTAACTTTCTCAACCTAATATCCTATCCTTTTATTTTTGTCCTCTTTCTGGTTCACTGTAGCTATTTTCAGGCATATGTACAATAATTAAAGCCTTTTATTCAGTTATGTACAGGCAGAGTATGCTAAATGCTTTACATACATTTGTGAATTTAATTCTTAAGGTATTCCTAACATACATGTGTATGCATATGTGTTTGTCTGTGTAAGAATACATGAGGTATTTCTTCATGGAATTGTCCTCACACCTTTGTTATTTGCATACGTCCAAACTCATAAAATTGTACACATTAAGTATGTGCAGTCCCTTGTATATCAATTAAGCTTCAATAAAGCTGCTATAAAAAAAGGATAAAGAATTCACAATTACCTGTCAAGGTGAATGAAGAAGAGAAAATGGAACTGAAAGTCACCTCAAATTTTTAACCATCTGGGGTATAGATGCAATGACCTGTCTATACAGTTTCTGACTAAAATAAAAGGAAAGAGAAACAAAACCTCTCTATTTTCTTAGCAGAAAGCTACTGAGAAGCCAGAAAACAAAACACTTAAGATTGTGTGAGGTTAAGGGATTGATATCAGTCAGGCATATCAACATGCCTAAGGGAATTAGTAAATTTACAAGTATACACGGATATAATCTCCCTCATTCTTTATAGTGAACCCTCAGTAAAAGTGGCAAGATCAATTTTGAATGAAATGAATAAAGGGAAAATCTTGTAACAATCTAGGACAAATCTAGGAACAATTTTTCACTATTGGAAAAAAAAAAAGAAAGAAAAGCTCTAGGCGATTGATCTGAATATAACCACCACTCACTTTTTTCTGTGTATTAGTCCCAATCACCATCATTGCTTTCACAAATCCTTGCACATACTTGGATTTTTAAATTCATTATATGTAATTTTAATAATTTTTAATCTACACTGTCTCTCTTGTATTTGATATAAGGGCAATAATTTTATCATTCATCTCTGCAACTCCATCACATAGCACAATACCTGACAAATAACAGTTAATGAATATTCATAAAATGAAGAATGAATTATGATGCCTGCTTTCCATGCCTAAAGTATTTTCCATCTATGATAACAATTATAGCTGTTCCATATAAATATTGAGTGCTTACCATGAACCAAGTATTGTTCTAACCATTTTACATAACATTAATTCATGTAATACTTAGAACTACACTATGAGATATCTACTATTATCACTTTTTCCACATAAAGAGTGTCTGCATATGCTTGTAAACAAGGTCATTTAGTTTTACTTATTCAGAGACCAAACAGGAAGAGTTTACATTTCTCCCTCAAACCCCTGTGGTAAGCATCCCTGAAGGAAAAAAAAAAATGTGGGCTGGGTATTTCTCCTGTAGTACCACTTTTATTACCTGCTTCCTCTCTACTCAGTAGCTAGAGATATCAGCAGACACATAGTCTTAAGTCAGACATCCTCTCAGTAGAAATCACTTAGAGAAGAGCCTGTTTCCAGAACACCAATCATAATATTGGGACATAGTAAACAGACTGGTTGCTGGTTTTACCCAGAGTTTACATATGGGCAGGGGAGTGTATAAATGAGATTTTATAAACAAATGAGTTATTTGAATAAGTCCAAATCATCTATAGAAATACTAAACATATTTACATGTTTAATCTATATGTATCATATAGACATGTTTCACATTCTTTTTGTTTGTTTGTTTGTTAAGTAGGCTCTACGCCCAGTGCAAAGCCTGAATTCATGACCCCAAGATCAAGACCCAAGATCCGAGCTGAGATCAAGAGTCGGAATCATAACCAACTGAGCCACCCAGGTGCCTCATATGTTTCACATTCTTACTGAAAGTCTTTCTTCTCTCTCCACAGGGACTCAAATTAGAGTCATGATCTTGCTTCTGGTCCACTTCACTTATAATAGCATCCTCCTGCTCTTGTATCATCTTTTGTTCTTTACCAGCTACAACAGCTGTTGTACTTCCTGCATGCAAATACTATCCCAATATTAAAATATTATATAAAGTTTTATGATACTTAACTATTGAAAAAAATTTTTGTACTCATCCATCACACATATTTTTGTCTTTTACACTTACTCTTTTTAACTGCATCATTTGTTACAAATCTACTGACTGTTAAAAGGGAAGCAATTTCTGGTCTACTGAGATCAGGTGGTTGTTTATTATCATAACATAAAGCTATCCTATATTTACTACCAAAGAACTTACCTAAAAAAGATGAAATGGGTCAGAAACATATGACTTAGAATCATAAGAGTAACTAGGGGCACCTACATGGCTCATTGGTTAAGCTTCCAACTCTTGATTTCAGCTCAGGTCATGATCTCACAGTTCTTGAATTCTTGAGGCCCCCCATCAGTCTTTGGGCTGGCAGAGTGGAGCCTGCTTGGGATTTTCTCTCTTTCTCCCTCTCTCTCTATCCTTCCCCGTCTCACACTGTCTCTGTCTCTCTGAAAATAGATAAACTTAAAAAAAATTTTTTTTTTAAAGAATCATACAGAGCAAGTGATCTTCTGATCAGTTCTCTCTCTCTCTCTCTCTCTTTCTCTCTCTCTCTCTCTCTCTTTTAATGCTTATTTATTTTGAGAGAGAGAGAAAAAAAAGAGATCACACGAGCCAGGGAAGGGCAGAGAAAGGGAGAGAGAGAATCCTAAGCAGGCCCCACTGTTAGCACAGAACCCAGTGCAGGGGTCAATCCCACAAACTGCGAGATCATGATCTGAGCCAAAATCAAGAGTTGGACACTTAACCAACTGAGCCACCCAGGTGCCCCCTGATCAGTTCTGATCTGTTCTAAGCAACTGATCTTCAGGATGTCTCTTGAATTCAATTAAGCATTTGATAAAATGTTTAAGAAACTTGAGATTTGCTTTAAAGTATTTCAGGAAAAGAAAAAGGTTAAATAGAAGAAACAAGTATGCCAAGAGCTTGATAAATGTTAAATCCAGGTGATATCTCTTCTCTTTACTTTTAAATATGTTGGACAATTGTTTTAATGTTTATTTATTTTTGAGAAAGAGAAAGAGAGAGAAAGCACGAGCAGGAGAGGGGCAGAGAAATAGGGAGACACAGAAACCAAAGCAGGCTCCAGGCTCTGAGCTGTCAGCACAGAACCTGACACGGGGCTTGAACTCACAAACTGTGAGATCATGATATGAGCCAAAGTCAGACTCCCAACCGACTGAGCCACCTAGGCGCCCCATATATTGGGCAATTTTTATGAAGCAAAATTTGAGGTAAATCTCTAAAAAATTGACTAAAATATAACGTTTATGAAGGAAAATTATAATATATTTATTTTCATTTGCATGAAATAAAGATACTAATGGTAGTAAATAAAAAATATGTTGGAAAAATAAGATCCTTTTCAGGATTATTTTCTTCGTGTTTGAAAGATACACTACAAGGTACATATAATTCTTTAGTCTTCCTACTGATCAAGATAAATATACCTCAACATTATTTATCAGTTGATTTCATAACTATTAATTTGGTATCTTGATGTTATGAATAGGTGGCTATTCTAATAGTAGTAAATATTTATTCTTTCTTTTTATCTTTTTAAATGAATATATTGATGCACTATCATAGTCAATACCCTGGCCTTGAAATACAAAATATTAGAATAATCAGCAAATATTTGTTAAAACCCTACATGTAACCCATTAGAGATACAACTATGAATAAGACTGAGTACCTACCCTTAAAGAACTAACATTCCAATTGTTTGCCTTCTGTGTTTTTCTATGACCTTGAGGAAATGATTTAATTTTGTTGGGGATCAGTTTCTTATCCAAAAAATGAGGTTAATCCTGGCAATTGTAGAACTGCAGAATTGTTTTAGAAATTAAATGTGATACAGTGGTCTGGGTTCTCCAAAGAAGAGATATACTGTAAGAATTGGCTCATGAGTTGATTCAAAACACGAATCTATATATATATATATATATATATTCAATATATATCAATATATATATACACACACACACACACACACTGGTTGGTGTTTATATATATATATATATATATATATATATATATATATATATACTTGAGGGATTGTGTATATATATATATATATGTATACACACACACACACACACACACACACACACACACACATATATATATATATACTTGTCTTCCTTTTCACCACAAGTTTCTATTTACCACTGGTTTCAGTTTCAGAATACTGTTTTCACAAAAATTTCTCAAATAAACAATGCCAAAAATATGGATTAACACTAAAATAAGAGTTAACCAAAGTTTTCCTTAATTATTGTCAAACATGCAAATATTTGGATGCATGTAGATGATTTATTAAATTTTTCAGATTCTATTTCATTTAAATCATTTCAGTTGAATCTCATTTTGTTTTAAATAAAGTAGCTCTAAAATGTTTCTAGATTACCATGAAAAGAGCATTACATTTTGCTCATCAAACCAAGGTAGTCTTCTGTTATTAATAGGATGATATTCAAGTCCTGTTGCTAAATATATTAACTGGGTTGGGACCTGAGTGGCATCTTTATCATTTTCTAGAACCATAGTATAGACAGATACATAGCTCTGATTTAATTCTACAATTTGCTAAGTATGAAATTAAAAGAAACGTACCTTTCAAAGCCTAAACATCACATGTAAAAATAAGAGTTTCAGAAATACTTGTACATTAGCACAAAGATTTATTTTAAGGTACTCACTGCAGCAGTACTAATAACTAACAATAGGTGAGAGGTTAAGCAAACTATGAAGTACCCATTTTATGGAATATAGAGGCTTGTATTTTGATCAACTTTAAGCTAAGAAACATTCATGGTTATGAATCAAATAACAGCTTCTCAACCCTACTCACCATCACACGACTTGTACTGTTCCTCATGCTGGGTTTCAGAACAAATACGTTTCAAGTGCTCTACTATTTATAAAAGTACATACCACCTGAGTTTTAAATTATCACATCCATTATAAAATATGAGAAATTTATATGCGGTGCTATGAAAATAATGCCAAGACAAATTTTAATGAAGATAGAAAGTTGCAGAATGATAAATACATTCTTATGTATGCAATTTACCCAAGAAAATAGTTATGCACACTTATGTGAATGCATATGTAAATACATAGAAATTGTAAGAATGCTTGTCACACTGTTAATTATACCTATTTCTGGGCAGGGTAATGGATGACAGTTGGATTATAAGTAAGTTAAGGAAAAGGGAATAGGGATGTCAAGGTGTTTTTATCTTTCTCTTTATATATTGCTTCATTGTTTTAATTCATTACAGTGATGACCTATATAATGAAAAAGGAGAATTAAAAAGAAACACATGTGTAACGACCCAGAACTAGAAACAGAAAAGGAAAGGATGCAGTCTTGACTGGGATCACTAGCAGGTGTGGAAAGGCACTTTTATATGGGAAAAGCTTAGGGGTTACAATCTTAATTGAAATAGAAGCTTTTTTTTGGCATAATAATGTACAAAAGAGTGAAGAAATAGCCTAGCATTCATACAAAAAATCAGGAGGCTGAAATTATGAAGAGGGCTGTAATGAGGTCACTTCTTGGGAATAACAAAGAAGTAAGTAAAGGAAAATACAGAATAACTGAAGACTTCTCTGAAAAGCTGTTTCTGAAGGGCGTATGTGCATGACTGAACAATGGGATTGTCGCTATGGAGAAGCAAGTTCAAACCATCACTGCTGTGTTTCATTCTCCAAATGGAACATACAAACGGGCTGGGCTGGGTGGGGTGAAGAGGGTTGCAGGGGTATCTGCTGTACTACACTCACCATCACTTTCGACTCCCTTTCTATTTGCTTATAAAGAATCGCCTGGTATAATGTTCTGGATCAGGGAAAGCTGACCTAATGTCGGATTATCTAGTGCTCCTGAAAGCTCTTTGAGCCTCTAGTTTTCCACTTATAAAATATGGAAAACGAACCCATCTCACAGTGTAGGTCTGAGTGTCAAAGGATATAACTTATGTGAAGGTGGTTAGAAAGTTACAAAGTGCCATACAAACTTTATCTATTATTTAAAAGGAAAAGAAATAAAGTTCTCTGGATGTCAATATAAAATCTGGTACACATCAGAAAAACATAGAGTCTAAGCACAACATGAAACTGAATGTAAAATTGTGTTTACTCCCTCAGGCTTGCAAATTAATTTTTTTTTACAATGCATGAAACAAAACCAAACAAAATGGAACAGTTGAACACCCTGTAGTAGTGATTCTGTTGGACTTAAATTAACCCTCCACTTTTTGATTACTGAAGATTTTCTCTTTACAGTTGGAAAAGAATATGAATAACACCAATCAATTGTGGATTTACCCAAAACACTTGATTATATGCCCAGAAATTTTCACCACAGCATGTCCCCCTTAATTTCCTTATCCTAATGCTCATTAGATTATGGAGGATTTACTAGCACTTTTGTGATATTTAAAATCACAGTACTTAACTAAACACAAGAGGAAAATAAGATCACTTCATTAGAGAGAAAACTGATTTTTTCAAAAGGAAAAGGCTATGGATTTCTGTTTTGTTTTGTTTTGTTTTGTTTTTTTGTTTTTGGAAAATAGTACCATGTCTTATTTCTGTGAAGAGGGTGATGTAAAAGATTAAAAGCATACATACCAAATGTCCCCTAAAACATTTTCAGTTATACCATCATTTTAAAAAGTGAAAATCAAAGTAGCGAAGTCTTCATATCAATTCTTCAGGTACGTTTTAAAAAATGTGATTCTAAAAAGCAGTGTATCATGGATTATTTTGTTTTATCACATTTATTGAGTGTTTACGAACTCAGGCCCTGTGTTTTCTGCTATACTGTGGAGTATGTCATTTAATGTCACAACACTCTTATAAAAGAAATTCTGTTTTTATCCCTACTTTGTAAATGTAATAAAAAGCTGTAATAGAAGGCATTTGGCAGTATCTACAAAACTGTTAAAATTGGTATTTACCTATTAGCCCAGAAATTCTACTTATTCTAGAAATATGCATACTCACATACGATATGAAGAATGTAGGGGACTGTACCTCGGTTTGTAATAGTAAATGACTACAAAACAACAGAAATATCAGAAAAACAGTAAAATAAACTATAACTCTATTCCAATTATCTAATGCTGTTTAACAATCCACCTCAAAACTTAGCGACTTAAAATAACATTTATTTTTTGCATGAATCTGTAACTTGAACAGGGCTCAGCAAAGACAGGTCATTGGTGATTCATGCAACACCAGCTGAAGTCACTTGATTGGGGGCTGGAGTAGGTACTTTCTATTCGACTTACTCACAACAAACAGGATGTAGGCTTTGGCTGTCAACTGGGAGCCAAGGTGGTGCTGTGAGCCAGGGGCCATGGTTCCTCACTCCTTTGATTGTTTGACTTCCTCACAACATGGCGGCCAAATCCAAGCATGGGCATTCCACAATAACCAAAGGAAAGTAAATCTTCTTTTATATCTAGCTTTCAAAGTCCATAGTATTGCATCCACCTAAGACACAAATCCTCCCATATTCAAAGGAAGGTATAATCTGTCCTATTTTCTAAGATGTAGTAAAAAAAAAAAAAAAAAAAAAGATCAGCAAGTATATCATTCTATCTTTATCATAAGATAGGGAGAAAAATAATAATACATGTTTGTATTTACATTTGCATTAGGAAGTCAAAAGTGTTACATAAGTGGGTTTTTTTTAATGTTTTATTTCATTTTTGAGGCAGAGAGACAGAGCACAAGAAGGGGAGGAGCAGAGAAAAATGGAAGACACAGAATTTGAAGCAGGCTCCAGGCTCTGAGCTGTCAGCACAGGGCCAGATGTGGGGCTCAAACTCCCTAGCTGTGAGATCATGACCTGAGCCAAAGTCAGATGCTTAACCAACTGAGCCACCCAGGTGCTCCATAAGTGGTTATGTTGTAAGTGAAATGGGAAGGTATAATCGGGCACATTGGTAAAAACAAGGTTTTAAATTTTATATATTTTTATATTATTTTGATTCTTGAATAGTGTGAATGCCTTATTCAATAATTTTAAAATGTGTGTGTGTGTGTCCAGAGACACTTAGAGAAGTAACCTACATAAGCTCACCTAGGTGGTTATCATAGAGTTGAAACTTAAAGCTGAAATTTAAATCTAAGCTCTTAACCACATTGTCATTCTGCCTCCCTAGATGGGCTCACTCTCTAGATTAGGGCAGCTATCCTGAAAGTACTACTCCTTGACAAACTGGACGATGGACAAATTTCTCATAGGGAATGAGTCTTGGTTAGCTCTTCGTACATTCCTTATTGCCTGATCTCTTCCACATCAAATATAACAGACAGCATTGACAGTGGAATATTTTACTAGTTTAAAAAGAGAAAGAGAAAAATGATCCTTAAGAAGCAGTTTTATATTTCCAGGATTTTCACAAGCTAAATAACATTTTCTCTTAAGATCACATGCTAGAGAAATGAACACTATCTCCTTCATATAACTCATTTTGACTGTCTGAAAATCCCACACCCACAACAAAGTTTGTTGTCAGCTTATTCATTTTTTGGAAAAAACAAAAGACAAGCCATCCTTATATATTTAGAAACATCGAAAACAAAAAGCAGTCTCATAAGGTAAACAAATTGCTTACCACACATGCTTATAAATGTTAAGTATCTTCTCCACAAAAACCCACCCACTGGTGACCTTAAGCATAGAGAAAACATGGAGACAAATGACTGACTTTCTTAGTCCAGGACCACCATGGACTTTGAATATTAGGGGAAAACATAGACTACAGCAGGAGACAGGACAAGATGAAAGGTGACATTACCTAGCACCCTCCTCCTAGCCAGCTTTCTGCCCTCCTGGGAGCATTTGAACCATAATGAGCTCTCTAAAACAGGTTTATGTAGTGGAGAGACCTGGTGCATTTGAAGACTTGAGTTCAAGTCTTAATTATACCACTGAGAATAACGACACATACCCACCATGCTCGTTTCACCAGATTGAAGTGAGGCTCTAAAGTATTTTGTAAACTGAATGAAAATAAGGCTTTGCAATCATTAAATTAAGGAAAACATGTCAAGCCATTGCCAACGTCATGGAGTTACCTGGCTTGAATCGGAACTTTGTCACAGCATGAATGAAGCAAACGGATGTTTCTTTAATACAAAGGGGAAAAGGGAAAATTCTATTTCCACGGTGATCACATCTTACATTAATGAGTGTTTGTTTTAAAAACTAACCTAAAACAATCAAACAGAGGAGAGGTTGATGATGATTATAAGGCACATATGCACATTATTACTACTGTCATCGTGATTATTATTGTTTCCCCCAAACGGTTGATTTTGGGACATTGAAAACAAAATAAGATAGAGAGGCACCTAAGCTTTTTGTTATTTAAATTATTTCATTCCTTCTTGTGCATGAGGTTAGCCCTTTTCTTCAAGCCTTTCCCATATAGCTTACTTGAGGAAGAAGGAGCCATCATTGTGAGTCAACAATAGCTCCCCGAGTGAGAAGTAGTCTAACTAAAAGTTACCAAGAGACAACACAAAAAAAGTCATAATAAATCTCTAACATCCATCGAAACCATCCTAGAGAAAAACAAAAAGGATGACTTTCCTTATGGAGAGGTTGAGTTACCATTTCCTTTATCTCTATGTGCGGAATAGGAGCCTTTGGATAACATTAGAATCTAAATTGGCTTAATTAAGTCTTCCACAAAGAAAATTTTAAAAACTAAGAAACTACATATGACAAAGTGTTATTGAATTAATAAAAAAGATTCCATATGTCTTGGGTGCTGCACACTCATAAATCATTGGTCAAGTCTCTAAATGGCAAATACATTAGTAAGTGCACTTCAACAAGGAAAAAAGTGTTGTTCAGTGTAAAAGAAATGAAGTGAGGATTAAGGTAATGTGATTCAACACTCAAGCATTCAAATTATCAGAAAATTTCTTCAGGTTTTCCATTAAGAAACGATCAGACATTTATTCTGATTAGCATACAATGCACTTATTTTTGTTGATAAAAATCACTATTTTTAATACAGTTTCTATTTGACCAAATCCACCAATAACTTGCAATTTGTTTACACACTAATTATAGAAGTTTTCAAATGTTTGACTAATACATCTCAAAGGGAGCCTGCAGTGTAACTGCATGAGCCTCTTTGGGTAAAGAACAGAATTTATGATTTCTCTGCCTTAGTGTACTTCAGCTGAAAATGATCAGGGCAAGGAAAAAGCATACAGGCAAATGGTAAGAGGTTTAGAAAAAAAAATGAAGAACAATGTAAGGGTAAGCAGAAGCCTTAAGAATCACATTCTTTTGACTTTGGAATATTTTTGTTTGTTTGTTTGTTTTGCGATAAGGTTTTGCATGATATATGAGGTATTTGTTACAAATGATGGATCCTGGTAAAACACTGACAACTCTTTCTGATGAGACTGCCCTGCATTACTGGTTGAATTTAATAAATAGCATTCAACCTATAGAGACAGTGTAGGTCTTTACAAAATAAATCTCTTAAAAGTATTTATGGAAATAAAATGAGGGAAAGAAGAGAACTCAAATCTTTTTTGCAAGTCCATCTTTATAAGAAATCCCTAACATACGCAATCTGTACTTGGAGACACATTAGACCATATCCATTCACCTTAATTTGTATTATATGTTTATGTGTTTTTTCCTTGAAATATTTAAAAAGCACCTTATAAGCATACCCACTTTGAGAAAAAGAGAAACACATCTACAATATGAATATGAATGGAAATTTTATTTGGCTAATATACAACAGTCACCAACCCTCTGATGGAGGGGTATTTTGCCACCTACACAACTGACTTCCTCTGAAACACTTTGTGCTCTGCTGTGCTGGGCTGTGCTCCAAACATCTACAAGCTGTGATCTTTAAAAGATAAAGGCAGAAAATGTGTTTTGTTTGTAAAGTCTTTATTTCTGATGTATTATGGTGAATGCCATCATAAAAATCTGCAAGAACCTAAAGGAAGCTTTTAAGAACGTGTATTGTTGAAGTTTTCTTGTTTTCAACTAACGTACGTAAAGAAACCTTCCTAAGCAGATGGACTACTACAGGCAGGAAAATAACATATATTTGAAAGAGCACACCATATTGTGCATGTCATGAGGGCTCAATGGGCTAAATTAATATATGATGGTTTTGTCTTCCCTTTCCTTATTTAACACCTGCTGTGATGAGCTTGAAATCTGAATATTTCTGTATTAGGAAATGGTAAGTTTAAACGGTAAGTACTGGCTTTTCCTCCGCTTTACAGAGCATGTCTGTATAGTCTGTTGAGATTCTGCCCATGGTCTCTGTCAGTGGGATGCAGAAGAACCCAACCAGTCATGGCAAGTGGAAGGTTTAAACTACTGTCTTGGTAATATATATATATATATATATATATATATATATATATATATATAATTTATAAAAGGTGAAATTATTTACTGTGGTTTGCCATCTCCTAAGTATTGAAATAGTAAATTATAAGTATTCCCTCCAGATATTATAAATTCAAAGTGTCCTTGAAAATTATTGTTTGATACTTCCCTACATCTATATACACATGCTGATAAAGCCACAAGAAGCAGCTCCTTCCCATTTTGTTAATAAACTAATTTGTTTTGAAATATAATTGGCTTCATAACTAAGAATTTTGCAAGTAACTGATTAAATGTTTAAATTTATAAGTGAAAGTACACATGAGGTTTTCTTTGATTTTTTTAAAGCCAGTTTCTGTCGTTTGCAACCAGACTATCCATGATAATAATTATGAGTATAGATGTTGATTAGTGTCATGAACAACAACAACACAAAAAAACCTAAAACCAACATCCATAACAAGACTTGAAGATCTGGAAAATTCATTAATTGATGTCAACTTCAATAATTTCTTTCTCCCAGCAGTATCATTGTACCATTAAGTCTCTGTCCACAGACTTTCTGCCCCACCACACAGTGCCACTGTTCTTGTCAAGCAATGTCCTCTATGTTGCCAAATGTAGTAAGCACTTCTCTGTCTTCATCTCAGAGGACCACTCCGAAACATCCAGCAGAGTTAAGGACTCCCTTCCTGACTTGTCTAACATCACACCCCAGTTTTCCTCCTCCCTCACTGGCCATTCCTTCCTAGGAAACTTAGATGGCTTTTCCTACAGCTACTCAGTCATCAAATATTGGCTCAGTCTCTGCACCTTCTAAGTGACTTCTTTATAAGTTTTATTTATATGATGGTAACTGTCCAACCTGTACAATCAGCTCCGGTTCATGTACCCACCTGCCAGTCCAACATGTCCACTTAACTCCCTGACATACATCTCAATATTCACATGTCTGAAACAGACCTCTTGCTTCTCTCCCCCTAAAAATCTTCTCTGTCTTACTCCTTCTTAGCAGCACCATCCATGAGGGCTGACTTTGAGATTTTCCTTGGCCCTCACTCCCTTCACCCATTAGTAGTTTCTGTTGAGTCAAATTCCAAATCATCTCCCAAATCTACCCTTTTTTCCATCTTCACTGTTGCAACCCACTTTCAGGACCCCATAATTTTTATATTAGACTCCTACACTAATCTCCTTCTCTTATCCTCTATACACCATGACAGGCAATGATTAGGATAAACTGTATTGAGTAAATCATGTCAATATGATCAGTTCATTCATTCTCTTAAAAAAAAAAAAAAGAAAGGAAAAACAATGCTTCCTTACTTTGGTTTATGAGGCTATCTATGAACTAGCTTGTCTCTTTGAACTTATTTTACATAATGCTGTCCCTTTTTACTATAGTCCAGCCATTCTAACATTTTTCTGTTATTCTAACATGCCAAGCTCTTTTTCTGTTACTCTAACATGCCAAACCTTGACACTAGCTATTTCCTCGGTCTAGAAAGAGATTGCCCAGACCCTGCAGACTATCTTAGTCTTTTCATTCAGACCTTGGATTATGTATTCCTTCCTCAAAATATTCTTTCCTGGACACCAAATTTTACATTGACCTCCTGTCCCACTCCACAACGAACACTTAATATGACACCACTGTGTTTTACAGCATTTGTTATTAGTGATTTATTGTTTGCATTCCTCTATTAGAAGACAACTTTCAAACAAGCAGGATACTAGCTTGTTGAGTTTGTTGCTAAGTGCTTGAAATGTAATATAGGTTCAATAAATGTTGTTTGAATAAGTATGCATGTTACAATGCCAGGAGTGCCCTAAGAAAGCTTCAGTTGGGGAGGGGTATAGGCACCTTTGGAGTTATTTTTATACATAAAATAACATTTGGCTTTGTTCATTTACCTTAACCTAGTTCCAGTCTCGTCTCCAATCATCAATTAGTAACTGTGCCCGGAGCCTTCAAGTAAATGCTTATTATCCCTGAATGCCTTTCTTTAAATAAAAAATATAGATTCATACTAGTTCATTTAATATGTAAATAATTTTTACACCTCTACTATATGTCAGGCACTGTCCTGGGGACTCAGGATACAGCAGCAAATAATACAGATAAAAATACTTGCTTGCACCGATTTATATTCTGTTGAGAGGGCATGAACCATAATCAACAAAAATAAGCAATATACATAGTATGTGCATGGTGCTACATGTTAAAGGTAAAAATAAAAACACCCAAGAAGTGTAGGGATCAGGATCCAGACTTCGGAGGGAAAGGAGTTGTCATTTTTTAAAACTAGAGTAGCAATTAAAAGGGATATTTGAGTGAAGACATGAATGAGATGAAGGAGCGAGTTATCCAGAAGGCTCTGGACAGTGCAGAGAGAACAAGGGCAAAGAGCTGGAGGACAACGAGGATTCCAGTGTGCCTGGAGAGGAGTGGCAGAGAGGGAGAGATGCAGAAGATGAGGTCAGAGAAGGGGGCGGGGGGAGCAGATCACCGGGAGTCTTTCAGAAGAACACTGGCTTCTATGCCGGTGAGAAGGGGCAGCAATGAGGAGGGACACGGTCTGACTTCCCTTTTAACATCTCTGTGGCTGCTGTCTTGAGAATAGACTGTAGGAGAGCAACAGGAAAAGCAGGGAGATCAGTTAGGAGGTTACCACATTTCTTCCTTACAGACTTTTGTGAATATTGTGAAAAGATGAGGTGTGCACCTAGTCTATGACTGGTCCCTTCCTCTGCCTCCATGAATGTTTGGGTTAGACAGCATTCACATGATGATATGTGCATTGAATGGTGAAACCCTCCCTAGTCTAATAATTAGCTGCAAGATACATTTTTTAAGGTGGGGGGGGGGAAATGAGAGAGACACTGACTCAATATACTAAAACTATAGGCCCAAATGGAATTCTCAAATGAACATATCCAAAAGTAAAAGAAAAGTAATGGCATTTTAAATTTTTTTCTAGAAAAATAATTTATATGATCTAACTATGAATATATGTACTCCAACATTACCACATCAAAAATACATGCTTAAAAAAGCACCACAAAATAAAATTTCACATGACAAATTTTAATCAATTGTATTTTCCCTGATCTGAGCAATATTTCCATGTATATTTGCCATTAAGTGAAGCTAGATTTTTGCTGCCTTTTGTAAAGGAGAAGAGCACCATCTTTTAATCAGAATACACTCTCTTTCTTAAGAAAGACAATGAAAGATTTCTGTAGAGGTCACTAAGCTTTACTTCTAATTTACCAGCTTCGCATTGATGTGATCCATTTCAGATACTACGCAAGGAGGATACTGACAAAGGGAGAAGGTGATCATTACTTTTTAAACCAGTTATCTTGAAAGCATTCAAGGGAAGAAACAAATGTGAAAGAACAAAAAGAAAACAATGAAATGAGAAAAGACACACACACACACACACACACACACACACACACACACACATTATATAATTTTCATTAAAAAACAGCATAGTACCATAAAAGGAAGCTCCTATTATTGAACAGTCACATAATAAATATATTTTGGTGATCTGTTTTTAATTGTAAACAGTCATATTTTCAGACTAACTTTTTGTCAATACAGACAACTTCTGTAACCAAAGAAGACAATTCCATGTTCACTTTATAAAAAGCAAGTGGATATATTATAAAAGACATTTTTAGAACTGACGATACTGAAAGTCATAATGTTTCTTTTCAATGGACAACTGATGGTAAGTAAACACAATGATCTTTTTTAATCAGGTTGCCAGGTTCCACCTTTGCTATAAGTATATGATATGCAGGTGAGGTAAAACATGCTCTGATAGTAAGTTGTGTATTACTGAAGCTGTTGGGGCTACGTAATTAAAAACAAAATCTTCTCCTGACTCAGAAATTTTCTCCACAAAGGTAGCAGAAAAAGAAAACACTTATTATTGCATAAACATTAAACCAGAATATAATGCACATTATAGGCAAGCTTCTAAGAGATTGCAAAGACAATCTCTTTGTCTTGCAAATCTCACCCCTTTGTATAGCCAGGCAGATACATCTCATTCCATACATGTCTTCAAGATAAACAATAACTGGGCTTCTAGTAAGAGGCTTTGACATCACCATTTATTACACTTAGGTTCGTTCTAAATTCACCTGGCAACCCGGCTTGCCATCTGTGTTAGTTAATTGGCTTTATAGAAAGGAAAAATATTTTTTTTCCTATTTTTATGGCAGGAGATAGCTTTACAAATTGGAAACAAGTCCCAGATAAAGTTCTGAGTTTCAAACTACTATATTTTCCCAAACTGAAAAGCTGATTGTCTTAATTAATGAGTTTTTCTATCTCTAGCTCAAAACTTTTCCATTAATAGTTGCAAAATAAGGCTATATTTAGAAAATATATATGAATCTCTTGGGTCTTTCCTCTTCTACATATGAAATTAAGGCCAATTCAGAGGATTATCACATCTTTTAGATCATCTTTCTAATTCTTTAAAGTGGAAATTTAAAACCAAATACTTGGAAAAACACTGTTGTTTTTTCAATGGGGCTTGAGCACTAGGATTAAAAAAAGAAGGTGTAAGTATTGAGCTAAGATAATAATTTAGTGAGTGGTCATAAGTGACAACTGAAACTTTCTTGCCATTATGCCTGGTTGAAGTGGAATGAAATCAGCAACAAAAAAATTCTTACCCACATTCCCACTGGCCCGATCCCCATTTCTCATGCCATAGTTACAGGGTACCAGAGCTTTCATCTCCCTCTCTTTTCTCAAGTCATTACAGTTCGCCCTTGAACAACACGGTTTGAATTTACACGCAGAATTTTTTTTTTTTGGTTCCAGTACAGTACTGTAAATGTATTTCCTCTTCCTTATGACTTTCTTAGTACCATTTTCTTTTCTGTAGTTTACTTTATTGTAAGAGTACAGTATATACCACATATAACATACAGAATATGTGTTAACCGACTATGTCATTGATAAGTCTTCTGGTCTTAAGTTTCCATAGTTAGGTTTTGGGGGAGTCAAAGCGATATGAGGATTTTCAACCATACCCCAACCTACTGCTGTTATTCAAGGGTCAACTTTATAACTCTACTGAGGGCAGCAGTTTCTCTCCGACTCCCTCCTCTTCGTTAGTTTTTTCTCATTTCTTTTTCATTGCTTTCTCTTGGCAGGCTCAATGTGAACAAAGATGAACCCACTAGGCACTCAAAGTCAATTACCAAGTGATAAGAAGCTATCAGCCACAAAGAAAAAAAAAACAACTAAATGGTATTCGAAAGCAGTGGATGAGAAGATGTAAGGAAATGTAATACTTTGGTCCAACTTTTCTCTGTGGATTTAATAATTTCAATGTCCTTACTTAACCTCTGCACGGTCTAGCAAGCAGATTAGCCTCTCTGATCGGTTTCGGGCACCAGATGGGAGTGTGAGCCAGGAGGGAGCAGGGCAGTGCAGCACAAGTGAAAGAGCTGCTGGCTAAGCTGCCGCAGTGGAACTGCAGCTCTGATCACCGAGCCTCGGAGAACCGGATCATTCGGTTTTATATTTATTTCATACATCACTGATATCCCACCTTGTTCACAAAAGGAAAAAAAAAAGATTTCAATCGGATCATGGGCTTTAATTAGCTAATATTACTTTTATACAATATTTTTATTAGACCACAGGTAATTTGTATTCTCTTTAAAGGCCAAGCTTCAAATTAAGGCGGCAAACTGGCTGCCCACGGTTTGCATTTGGCTGTTGGACAAGTTTTTTCTGACAGACACAGTGTTTTTATAAAAACAGAACTGAAATCCCTTCAGGCAGTGCACATGAGCGTGTTCTCTCCAACCCCCATCCCTCTCTTATTTTGCATTCCACCTGATTCACACATTGGTTTATCTACCAGGCTCTTACAGATATTTCAAATAGAAGAACCTCACAGTCTTTCAATCCATGCCGATTTGGGTGAGCCAAGAAAGACAGTGTGCGCAGCCATAACACATATGTTCCTATCTGTTCAACATCAATGTGCTTGTATCGAACGTACGGGGTTTTCACGTCCCATATGTTCCATTTTAGTTTACCAGATAGTCAAAAAGCTAATGCTTTATGCTTTTAATTCAGCTCCATTATAATTTAACTTCTTTTATTTTCTATCAAGAAAAGTGTGGGGAGGGGGGAGTGTCTGGGTGGCTCAGTTGGTTAAGCGTCCAATTTTTGATTTTGGCTCAGGTCATGATCTCATGGTTCGTGGGTCTGAGTCCTGAGTCAAGCTCTCTCCTGACAGCACAAAGCCTGCCTGAGAGTCTCTCTCTCCCTCTATCTTCCCCTCCCTCCACTCATGCACACTCTCTCTCCTAAAATAAATAAACTTTAAAAACAAGTGGCAGGGGCGCCTGGGTGGCGCAGTCGGTTAAGCGTCCGACTTCAGCCAGGTCACGATCTCGCGGTCCGTGAGTTCGAGCCCCGCGTCGGGCTCTGGGCGGATGGCTCAGAGCCTGGAGCCTGTTTCCGATTCTGTGTCTCCCTCTCTCTCTGCCCCTCCCCCGTTCATGCTCTGTCTCTCTCTGTCCCAAAAAAATAAATAAACGTTAAAAAAAAAAAATTTAAAAACAAGTGGCAAAGTATCATTCTTCTCTGTCTTCAAAATAAGTGAAAATTATTAATGATTGAAATATGTATTTAAGAATTGGATGCATAATAGATACTTTCCTTTGACCTCTTAATCAAATAGTTCGATGTGTATCTTGCATGGTTACACTTGTAGAATGTTTTAGCAATCAACATATAACAACAGTCGTCTACTACCTATGTTCCTGGGGAAAGCTGAGAACAAAGCTGGGGCAGTCAGTGCTTCTGTCAGCTCACCTCACCTTTCTGCCACTTTACCCTAAACACGCCAGTGTTTGTAACTCATACTGCTCTAAGTCAGTTTATTTTCATCTTATTCGTGCCCCTTTTTCATCCTCGCTCCAAACTCTTCATTCTGCCTAAAATGAATTTTATTCTCCACATCATGAATCCATATCTTCCTGTTCTTCTACCTCAAATGCAATACTATTTTTCTCCACAAAGTGATCCCTGAATAACGTTATCCTTGGGGTTGTCCCTCCTTATTTTGACTTTGGAACTCAAAATTATTCCACATTTTGCATACCGTATTTTGAAACAATCCCCCAGATGTTTTATATATTTGTTACCTTCTGAATTAAATTTTAAGTTCCTCTAAGACAATGGCTATGTATCTTCTATTCACCACAGCTGTCTTTAATTACTCTAATTATCAGATTGTTCTAAAAGAATACACATTCCATATTTTCTTTTCTTCTATCACATAAACCATGGACTAAAGATATTTCAACTATGCTGTAGATATTCCAACTTTTCAGCCTCTTTACTCCTAAACTGCTACTTATACCAAAACAGGGACAACAAATCTTTTGTTATGTCACATATCTTGATTTGTAGTTTAGAAAATATAACTGCCACTCATCCCTGCCTAAAAATCCACCTAATGGCACTGGAGTTACACAACAGTTTGCTTGGCGGGATTCCATAATTTGGAGGGGGCACTTAATGGTCAAGTCACCGGAAATAACAAGTAAAAAACATTCAGTCCTTTCTGAATAGTACTTCCATTTGGCTGGAGCAGTAAGAAGGAGGGAACAGAGGCAGCTTCCTCACCTGCCTCCATTTCCTATCATGAGGCAGAACTACCCCAGGGTTTTGGTCTTGGAATAGGTTGTGGCAGACCTTGCAGACAGTATCTCTTCTCTCTTTTCATAAAGCTGGTTATAAGTGCTAAGATCTGAGCCTCAGCTGTGATTTAGAATAGAGGGCAAAGGGATGGGGTATCCTTTAAAATAAAGACTGTAACAAGAGATGAAGAAGGGCATTATATCATAATTAAGGGGTTTATACACCAAGAAGACCTAACAATTATAAACATTTATGCTCCAAGTGTGAAAGCACCCAAATATATAAATCAATTAATCACAAACATAAAGAAATTCATTGATAATAATACCATAATAGTAGGGGACTTCAACACCCACTTACAACAATGGACAGATCATCTAATCAGAAAATCAACAAGGAAACAATGGCTTTGAATGACACATTGGACCTGATGGACTTAACAGATATATTCAGAACATTTCATCCTAAAGCAGAAGAATATACATTCTTCTCCAGTGCACATGGAACATTCTCCAAAATCGATCACATCCTGGAACACAAATCAGTCCTCAACAAGTACATAGTGTGCATATTTTCAGATCACAATGCTGTGAAACGACATCAACCACAAGAAAAAATTTGGAAAGGTAACAAATACTTCGAGACTAAAGACCATCCTACTAAAGAATGAATGGGCTAACCAAGAAGTTAAAGAGGAAATTAAAAAGTACATGGAAGCCAATGAAAATGATAACACCACAGCCCAAAACCTCTGGGATGCAGCAAAGGCAGTCATAAGAGGGAAGTATATAGCAATCCAGGCCTTCGTAAAGAAGGAAGAAATGTCTCAGATACACAACTGAACCTTATGCCTTAAGGAGCTAGAAAAAGAACAGCAAATAAAACCTAAAACCAGCAGAAGACAGGACATAATAAAGATTAGAACAGAAATCAATGCTATTGAAACCAAAAAACAAAAAAACAGTAGAACACATCAATGAAACCAGAAGCTGGTTCTTTGAAAGAATCAACAAAATTGATAAACCACTAGCCAGTTTGATCAAAAAGAAAAGGAAAAGACCCAAATAAATAAAATCAAGAATGAAAATGAAATAAAATCAAGACGCAAAATAATTAAAATCAAGAGATCACAAACAGCACAGCAGAAATGAAAATAATAAGAGAATATTATGAACAATTATATGCCAATAAAATGGGAAATATGGAAGAAATGGACAAATCCCTAGAAACATATACACTACCAAAACTGAAACAGGAAGAAATAGAAAATTTGAACAGACCCATAACCAATAAAGAAATCGAATTAGTAATCAAAAATCTCCAAAAAAAACGAGTCCAGGGCCAGATGGTTTTCCAGGGGAATTCTACCAAACATTTAAGGACTTAACACCTATTCTCTTGAAGCTGTTCCAAAAAATAGAAATGGAAGGAAAATTTCCAAACTCTTTCTGTGAAGCCAGCATTACCTTGATTCCAAAACCAGACACGCTGCTAAAAAGGAGAACTATAGATCAATTTCCCTGATGAGCATGGATGCAAAAATCCTCAATAAGATATTAGCCAACCAGATCCAACAATATATTAAAAAAAATTATTCACCATGACCAAGTGGGATTTATACCTGGGATGCAGGGCTGTTTCAATATCCGCAAAACAATCAGTGTGATTCATCACATCAATAAAAGAAAGGACAAGAACCATATGATCCTCTCAATAGATGCAGAGAAAGCATTTGACAAAATACAGCATCCTTTCTTGATAAAAACCCTCAAGAAAGTAGGGATAGAAGGAGCATACCTCAAGATCACAAAAGTCATATATGAAAGACCCAACACTAATATCATTCTCAATGGGGACAAACTGAGAGCTTTCCCACTAAGGTCAGGAACAAGACAGGGATGTCCACTCTTGCCACTGTTATTCAACATAGTATTGGAAGTCTTTGCCTCTGCAATCAGACAAC
This sequence comes from Herpailurus yagouaroundi, assembly GCF_014898765.1. Taxonomy (NCBI): domain Eukaryota; kingdom Metazoa; phylum Chordata; class Mammalia; order Carnivora; family Felidae; genus Herpailurus; species Herpailurus yagouaroundi. The sequence continues at coordinate 37,586,123 of NW_024412394.1, read as the reverse complement.
ACAAATAAATGAAGGCATCCAAATCAGCCAGGAGGAGGTCAAACTTTCACTCTTAACAGATGACATGATACTATACCTGGAAACCCCAAAAGATTCCACCAAAAAACTGCTAGAACTGATCCATAAATTCAGCAAAGTGGCAGGATATAAAATCAATGCACAGAAATCAGTTGCACTCCTATGCACCAAGAATGAAGCAACGAAAAGAGAAATCAAGGAATCGATCTCATTTATAATCGCACCAAAACCCATAAAATACCTAGGAATAAATCTAACCAAAGAGGCGAAAAATCTGTACACTGAAAACTATAGAAAGCTTTTGAAAGAAATTGAAGAAGACACAAAAACGTGGAAAAATACCCATCCTACTGGATAGGAAAAACAAATATTGTTAAAATTCAATACTACCCAATGCAATCTACATATTCAATGCAATCCCTATCAAAATAATACCAGCATTCTTCACAGAGCTAGAACAAAAAATCCTAAAATTTGTATGGAACCAGAAAGACCCCGAATAGCCAACGCAATCTGGAGAAAGAAAACCAAATCAGGAGGCATCACAATCCTGGACTTCAAGCTGTATTGCAAAGCTATAATCATCAAGACAGTATGGTATGAGCACAAAAACAGACACTCAGATCAATGGCACAGAATAGAGAACCTGGAAATGGACCCACAAACATATGGCCAACTCATTTTTGACAAAGCAGGAAAGAATATCCAATGAAATAAAGACAGTCTGTTCAGCAAGTGGTGAATTATCTGTTTTCAGTTTAAAATTTATATCTGGTGATGTGCTTTCACTGTACTGCAACAATTGTTTAAAGATGAAAATTGTTTAAAACATGCTGTCTTGAACAATAGCAATAACAGCAAAATCAATGGTGTCAAAAGATACTTTAGGTATATTCTTTAATATGAAATTTAAACATTCATAGACAAGCAATATAAATTCCCTAGATGTTTTGTTTTATTGTTTTTTTTTTATCTTCTATTGCAATCTGTTATTTTTCCTGCATGTTGTTTTACCCCTGTTCCTTAGATTACTTTTGGTTAGATTCAAATTTTACAAGAGTCTACTGAAAATGTCTACATTACTTGTCCAATTTTGTCATTTACTGGGCAATCCCCCATAAAAATATTCACATATGGAAAATATGCATTGCGGAAATTTTCAAATCAAACACTAATTCTTCTCAATTCAACGCAGTTTCTGCGAAGAGTTATATATATATAGCAATGAAGCAATATCAGTTCTAAATTTGTTCAAAGTTACTTTCTTAATCGTATCCATTATTATCTTAATTATTTAGTTGTTTTTTTAGCCACAAATAATATGCACTAGTTTTTGGTGTCCATGTTAATATTATGCATAAACATTTGCCATAATATTCAAATTTTGCTGCAATTCCTGCCAAATGGAAAAGTTCCCATAAACATGCTCATAAAGTTGCTTGGCTGATCTACTGATGTTAGACATTGCATCACTAAAAACCGATCGTGCGTTCAACTGCCACATGGAATTATTTTTTCTCACTTATATATAGTTTCTGTTCTGCACCACAGATACTTACAGATTTTTTAAAATCACATTAAAATTCTGAATGTTTAATATTATTGTTTAAAGTGTTATTTCTTTCTCATGATTACCTGAAATACATGAAAAACTTGCCACTCCTGGACACAACCTTTTCTACCTCTGAAGAGTTTGAAATACAGACAAAATGCAGAATCTTTTGCAATAGAATGAAGTAACCAGATTCTTTTTTCCATTTGAAATATTCATATAATATTCATTTCCAAAACTTCCTACCTTTTGGAAAGACAGACTTTCTTACTTGAGATCAATAGCCTTCAAAAATTCCATGGATGCACTTGGATTTGAAAAAATCCTGTTTCATTGAATGGATTCTCTGCAATGTTTTCGTCTTTTAGTTTTTGTTGAAACTTATTTATCAGTTATACTTAATATTTCTGAGCTTATTTTACCAAAACTAAATCATTTCTCTTTTTTCTCTGGTGTTCTGTATTTTTCTCTCAAAGTTTTCTGTAATTTAAATTATTTTATTTTCTAAGGTTTTTTCAGCTTTCACTTTTTTTCTGATTATGATATTTTTTATTATTTTCTTTCTGGAACTCCCAAAGTTTGCATTTAATATAACATGTAGGAATATGCTACCAAATTTTATTAGAAGTTAATATTAGCACTAATACGTGTCATAAAAACAAAACCTGTAATAATGTAATTAATAGATAATTGCATATTAATTACTAATTTATATCAATAAAAATCTGCCTTATGAATGATTAATAGTAAATAGGTATTAGTTGTTGCATCATGTTTCATGAGTGCTATTTATGATATTAATAATCACCAACTAGAAACTGATTTCAATAGTTCATTTTTAATTTATTTATTTAAATTCAAATTAGTTAACACACAGTGTAGTAGTGCTTTCCAGAGTAGAACCCAGTGATTCATCATTTACATATAACACCCAGTGCCATCACAAGTGCCCTCCTTAGTGCCCATCACCCATCTAGCCCATCCTCCCACCCACCTCACCTCCAGCAACCCTCAGTTGCAACCTCTCTTATGGTTTACCTCCCCCTCTGTTTTTATCTTATTTTTCCTTCCCTTCCCCTATGTTTATCTGTTGTGTTTCTTAAATTCCATATATGAGTGAAATTATAAGATATTTGTCTTTCTCTGACTGACTAATTTTGTTTAGCACAATACCCTCTAGTTGAATCCATGTTGTTGCAAATAACAAGATTTCATTCTTTTTGTTCTCCAGTAATATTCATACACACACACACACACACACACACACACACACACACACA
>NW_024412394.1:37543272-37583263 GCF_014898765.1 Herpailurus yagouaroundi | reverse complement strand
ACACACACACACACACACACACACACACACACACACACACACACACACATACACATATATACCACATCTTCTTTATCCATTCATCACTCAGTGGACATTTGGGCCCTTTCCATAATTTAGCTATTGTTGATAGTGCTGCTATAAACATTGGAGTGCATGTGCCCCTTTGAAGCAGCACTTTGTATCTTTTGGATAAATACTGAGTAGTGCAATTGCTGGGTCTCAGGGTAGTTTTATTTTTCAATTTTTTGAGGAACCTCCATACTGTTTTCCAGAGTGGCCGCACCAGTTTGCATTACCACCAATAGTGCAAAAGTGTTGCCCTTTCTCTGCATGCTGATTAACATCTATTGTTTCCTGAGTTTTAATTTTAGCCATTCCGACAGGTGTGAAGTGTCCTGGTTGTTTTCATATGTATTTCTCCAATTATGAGTTATGTTGAGCATCTTTTCATATGTCTCTTTTCCATCTGGATGTCTTCTTTTGACGCATTTATTCATGCCTTATTCACATTTCTTCATTGCATTATTTGCTTTTTGGGCAAATAGGTTTTGGATATTAACCCTTTATTCGATACGTTATTTTCAAATATCTTTTCCCTTTCTGTTGGTTGCCTTTTGGTATGTTGATTGTTTCCTTCTCTGTGCAGAAGCTTTTTATCTTGATGAGGTCCCAATTGTTCATTTTTGCTTTTGTTTCCCTTGCCTCCAGAGATATATCTGGTAAGAAGTTGCTACGGCCAATATGAAAGAGATTGCTGTAGGATTTTGATGGTTTCCTGGCTTTCAGTTATATCTTTCATCCACTTTGAATTTATTTGTGTGTATGAAGTAGGAATGTGGTCCTGTTTCATTCCTCTGCATCTTATTGTCCAGTTTTCCCAGCACCACTTGCTGAAGAGACTGTCTTTATTTCATTGGATATTCTTTCCTGCTTTGTCAAAGATGAGTTGGCCATATGTTTGTGGGTCCATTTCTGGGTTCTCTATTCTATTCCATTGATCTGCGTGTGCCAGTACCATACTATCTTGATGATTACAGCTTTGTAATACAGCTTGAAGTCTGGGATTGTGATGCCTCCTGCATTGGTTTTCTTTTTCAAGATTGCTTTGGCTATTTGGGGTCTTTTCTGGTTCTATACAAATTTTAGGGTTGTTTGTTCTAGCTCTGTGAAGAATGCTGGTGTTATTTTGATAGGGATTACACTGAATGTGTAGATTGCTTTGGGTAGTATTGACATTTTAACAATATTTGTTCTTCTGAGCCATAAGCATGGAATGTTTTTCTATTTCTTTATGTCTTCTGCAATTTCTTTCATAAGTTTTAAACATGCTGATCTTTTACATCTTGTTAGGTTTATTCCTAGGTATCTAATGGGTTTGGTGCAATTGTAAATGGGATCAATTCCTTGATTATTCTTTCAGCTGCTTCATTCTTGGTATATAGAAAAGCAATTTATTTCTGCACATCAATTTTATATCCTGTGACTTTGCTGAATTCACATATTCTGGCAGTTTTTTGATGTAGTCTTTCATATTTTCTCATAGAGTATCATATCATTTGTGAAGACTGAAAGTTTGACTTCTTACTTGCCAATTCATATGCCATTCATTTCTTTTTGTTGTTTGATTGCTGAGGCTAGGACTTCTAGTACTATGTTGAACAACAGTGATAAGAGTGGACATCCCTTTCATGTTCCTGACCTTATGGGGAAAGTTATGTTTTTTTCCCATTGAGGATCATATTAGCTTTGGGACTTTCATATATGGCCTTTATGATGTTGAGGTATGTTCCTTCTATCCCTACTTTGTTGAGGGTTTTATCAAGAAAGTATGCATTACTTTGTCAAATGCTTTTTCTGCATCTATTGCAAAGATCATATGGTTTTTATCCTTTCTTTTATTAATAAGGTATATCACATTGATTGAGTTGCAAATACAGAACCACCCTTGCCACTTAGGAATAAATCTTACTTGATCCAGGTGAATGATTCTTTTAATGCACTGTTGAAATTGACTTGCTATTATCTTGTTGAGAATTTTTTCATCCAGATTCATCAGGGATATTGGCCTGTAACTCTCCTTTTTAGTGGGGTCTTTGGCTTTAGAATCAAGGAATGCTAGCTTCATAGACTGATTTTGGAAGTTTTCCTTCCATTTCTATTTTTTTGGAATAGTTTGAGAAGAGTAGATATTAACTCTTCTTTAAATGTCTGGTTGAATTCCTCTGGGAAGCCATCTGTCCCAGTACTCTTATTTATTGGGAGATTTTTTATTTAACTGATTCAATTTCTTTGCTGGTTATGGGCTGTTCAAATTTTCTGTTTCTTCCTGTTTCAGAGTTGGCAGAATGTGAGTTTCTAGGAATTTGTCCCTTCTTCAAGATTGCCAAGTTTGTTGGCATATAATTTTTCATGGTATTCTCTTATAATTGTATTTCGGTAATGTTGGTTGTGATGTCTCCTCTTTCATTTGTGATTTTATATATTTGGGTCTTCTCTCTTTTCTTTTTGATAAGTCTGGCTAGGGGGTTATCAATTTTGTTTATTCTTTCAAAGAGCCAGCATTTAGTTTCATTGATCTGTTCTTCTGGGTTTTTTTGTTTGTTTGTTTGTTTGTTTGTTACTATATTATTTATTTCTGCTATAATCTTTATTATTTTCCTTCTACTTGATTTGGGCTTTATTTGCTGTTCCTTTTCTACATACTTTAGGTTTAAGGTTAGGGTGTATATATGGGATCTTTTTTGCTTCTTGAGATAGGCCTGAATTGCAATGTAGTTGCTTTGTAGGACTGCCTTATTTTCATTTTCATTTACTCCCATGTATTTTTTTTATTTCTTTTGAAGTTCCTGGTCAGCCCAATCATTCTTTAGTAGGATGTTCTTTAACTTCCATGTACTTGAGGGCTTTCCAAATTTTTTCTTGTGATTGATTCCATGTTTCATAGCATTATGATCTGAAAATATGCATGGTGTGAACTCGATCTTTTTGTATCTGTTGGGAGTTGATTTGTGACCCAGTATGTGATCTATTTTGGAGAATGTTACATGTACACTCAAGAAGAATGTGTATTCTGCTGCTTCAGTATGAAATGTTCTGAATATCTCTGTTAAGTCCATCTGGTTCAGTGTTTCATTCAAAACACTGTTTCCTTGTTGATTTTCTACTTAGATGATCTGGCCATTGCTATAAGTGCAGTATCAAAGTTTCCTCCTATTATGGTATTATTATCAATGAGGTTTTTTTTTTTACATTTGTGATTAATTGATTTATACATTTAGGTGCTTCCAACTTGGAGGCATAAATATTTATGATTGTTACATCTTCTTGAAGAACAAACTTCTTAATTATGATATAATGCCCTTCTTCATCTCTTGTTACAGTCTTTGTTTTAAAATCTAGTTTGTCTGATATAATTTGGCTACTCTGGCTTTCTTTTGACACCCATTAGCAGGATAGATGGCTCTCCATCCCCTCACTTTCAATCTACAGGTGTCTTTAGGTCTAAAATGAGTCTCTAGTAGGTAGAATATAGATGGCTCTTGTTTTTTAATCCATTCTGCTACCCTGTATCTTTTGATTAGGGCATTTAGTACCTTTACATTCAGAGTGATTATTAAAAGATATGAATTTAGTGCCATTGTATACCTGTAGAGTTGGTGTTTCTGGTGATATTCTCTGGTCCTTTGTAGTCTTTGTTACTTTGGTATTCTTTTTTTTTTTTTTCTCCACTCAGAGACTCCCCGTTAAAATTTCTTGTATGGCTGGCTTAGTAGTCATGAACTCCTTTAGGTTTTGTTTGTCAGGGAAAGCCTTTATCTCTCCTTGTATTCTGAATGACAGACTTGCTGGATAAAGAATTCTTGGCTGCACATTTTTCCCATTCAACACATTGAATATGTCCTGACATGCCCTCTGGGCTGCCAAGTTTTGGTAGAAAGGTCTGCTGCTACCCTAATGTGTCTACCCTTATAGGCTAAAGACCTTTTGTCCCCAGCTGCTTTCAGAATTCTCTCTTTATCTTTGTAGTTTTGAAGTTTCACTATGGTATGCTGTGGTGTTGATCTGTTAGTGTTGATTTTGAAGGCAGTTATCTATGCCTCTTGGAGTTGAATGCCTGTTTCCTTCCATAGATTAGGGAACTTCTCAGTTATGATTTGTTCAAATAAATCTTCCCCTTTATCTTACCTTTCTTCTTCTGGGACTTCTATGCTACAGATATTGTTGCATTTTATGAAATCACTAAGTTCTCTAAGTTACCCCTTGTGATCTAATAATTTTCCTTCCCTCCTTTTCCAGCTTCATTATTTTCTGTAATTTTATCTTCTGTATCTCTATTCTCTCTTCCGCTTCTTCAATCCTCATTGTCACTGTATCCAGTTAGTTTTGCATCTCAGGTATAGCATTTTTTAATTTCATCCTGACTAGTTTTTTAGGTCTTTTATCGCTGCAGCAAGTGTTTCTCTGGTGTCTACTATGCTTTTTTCAAGCCCAGCTAGTGGTCTTCTGACTATTGTTCTAAATTCTTTTTCAGATACATTGCTTATATCTGTTTTAAGCAAGTCCCTGGTTGTGATTTATTCTTAACCTTTCTTTTGTAGAGAATTCCTTTGTTGTGTCACTGTGGCTAAGTTTCTGTATTTTGTGTGTTTTGAAAGCTTGCTATGTTTTCTGCACCTGAGAGTAATACTATATTAAAAAGGGGTCATATACCGTCTAGGGTCTGGCACTTCAGGAAGTGTTTCTGATATATGCTGTGTGGACTCTACTGTTGTGTCTTGCTTGCTCTTTCCCACTGGTCAGTAATCTCTAGAGCTCCTCCTTGCTTGCAGCGGGGGAGTGTTTGGACCTTTAACTAGGTGTGCTTTTATTTGTTTGTTGAGGTTTCCCTAGAAAAAGAGATGGAAAAGCCTGATTCCCAAAAAAAAGGAGAAAAGGAAAGGGAACAAAAACACAGAGAATCAAAAAACTATGAGGCTGATCCCAAAGAAAAATAAAGGAAAGAAGTAGAAGAAAAGAAAGAAAAAGTAAAGCATAAAAAATCCTGATCCAAAAAAATAAAAAAAGAAATGGAAAAAACAAACACGAAACTATAAGCCTGATTCCAAGTGAAAAAAAGAAGAGAGAAAAAAGGAAAAAGAACTGCCGGTGTCATTTTGAAGCACCCAGTTTCAGTACACTTGGTGCATGGAGGTTACTGGGTGTGCTGGTCTTCTGGAGAAGAGGCCAGCTGCATTGGCTCAGGGTCAGTCCGGCCCCAGTAAATAAGCAGTTGCCAGGCATGGGGTGGGGCCTGGGGGGTGGTTTGGTGTAAGCGTGTCTCACCTCCATTGGGGGCTGCTGTGTTGCTGTCTAATGTCCCACCATGTTGGTGTTAGGGGAAAATTGTGCAACTCCAATCTCTCATCCCTTGACCTGGGATCTCACATCCCCCGCTGTTTAGGCAGTCCTCACAGAATAGCTAGGGTAGGGAGCTCTCCCTATGCCACAGCTCTCCTGCAGTTTTTCTCTGGTGCATGGCCAGAATTCAAAACCCAAAGTCTTAAAGGAGCCGGCATGATGCAGATCCTCTCTCCTCCTCTGGAGTAGAGCCTCTCCGCCCTGCTGATGAAGGTCCTTTCTTTGGCTGGCACCTGCAGGGTTTTTGGTCCTTGGGAAAGCATAAACCATCTTCCAAAAGTACTCCAAGAAGGGGAATCTTCTCTCCCAGTGTGCCCCAGAGATCCATACATCATGCTATGTACCCCAGGGTCAGCTCTGTCCTCTGCACCCCAGGGCCAGCTCTGTCCTCTCCAGGAGTGTGCACCACAGCTTCAGTGTGGAGAAAGTCACACACTTCCAAAACTTCATTTTAAACTCAAAAAGCTGCTCAGAAAAACAACAACAACAACAACAACAACAACAACAACAACACAAAATCCAAAAATCTTGGACATTCGTTACTTCTTACTCCCCAGTCGATGGTCCAGAGAGGTTTTCTTCTTGTGCAGACTCAATGTTGCACTTTCTCAACCTCTCGTTCTTTCTCTTCTTTTCTTCTTTCCACTGAAAGGGTTCCCTCCTCTCCATGACACCGCTGTTTTCCTCCCCCCAATTCACTTCCATTTACTAAGCTGTCTGTCTCCCAACTCTGGAGATCCTTCTGTCACTTTGCAGATCAATTTCCTGGGTGTTCCAAGTAATCTGACCTCAATACAGCTGTGTTTTAGGGAAGAGGAAAGCCCAGGATTCCCCTACTTCTCTGCCTTTTTAACTCCTCCTTGATTTCAATAGTTTCAACAGTCACTTGAAACACCATCTCTAAAGACAGAATATATAGCAAACATTTTCACTTTTCTGCATTTTGGTATTTTACAAAGCATGTTTTTATGTACTACATAATTTTTAGGATCCTGAGTACATTAATAATTTTTCGAAGTTAATAATTATTGGTCATTTGGGGTGCCTGGGTGGCTCAGTTGGTTAAGCATCTGGCTTTGGCTTAGGTCATGATCTCACGGTTTGTGGGTTTGATCCCCACATCAGGCTCTGTGCTGACAGCTTGGAGCCTGGAGCCTGCTCAGATTCTGTGCTTCTATCTCTCTCTGCCCCTCTCCTGCTCGCACTCTGTGTCTCTCTCCCAAAAAATAAATAAATATTTAAAAAAATGTTTTACATAGTAATTATTGGCCACTTGTCCAACAAATTATTAGGAACCTACCATATCATATGTCAGGGCATTACTGTAGGTTACATACGCATTACATCAGGACCACTAATTTGAATATTATTTTTATATTATCCTTTGTCTTGAGAAAATCATGAAGGACATCGAAATTAGATCATTTGAATTTCATCACTTTTCACTCTTTCTATATATATTTTTGTAAAGCTTATAATCCCTAGATAACAAGAGTATTATCTGTCAAATTTAAATGTTTTATATCATGTCTGGCATAACATCAGACATATAAGAATCATCAAGAAGCTTTGAACTATTGGTGATTCAATGGCATAGGATATCTAGCGTGCTATGCAGACAGGGTTCTAAAGGGTCTGTGTCTGGACTCTATGGTAAAGAAGGTCATGAACAACTAGCAACATCTGCCATGTGTGAGCTTCTGCCAGGTAAGGTTGCCCTAACAGTCTCAAATTTAGAGCAATAAAAGTCTATTCTTTGCTTAAGTTACATGTCAACTCTTACATGTCTGCTCTTGATGGGATTCTGTTCCATACATCTTCTTTCCGAGATTTAAGCTGAGAGAAAAACCACATTCTGAGATGTGCTGAGATGTGCAAAGGGGCACGAGGACTATTGGAAACACATAAAGTCTCTTAAATCTTCTAGCTAGACATGCCATTAATGGAATCCAAGTATACTCCTGCCACAGGAAGCACTATGTAGGTCATACAGTAATGAGCGGAGATGCATAATCCTCACAGGGAAGGAGCAAGCAACTGAGAACAATAATGCCACCTACCACAGTACTTGTGTGTCACTCCTAAACTAATAAATTATTTCTTTAATAATAGTATTAATAATTATTATAATCATTGTTGCCTTTAATATTATCACTGTAAAAACCCTGAAAGCCAGATATAAAGGGCTGCCTAAAAAGTACTATACCCAATTTTAACCTTCTTAAACAGAGCCACAGTGCTCCTTTAGATTCAACTTCTATTTTAGTTCATCATGCTTGGAACAGGTTGTCAAGGCTGAACCAAAGTGGAAACATGGGCTTATCACAAATTCACTTACCAACAGACAGCCTTCGTCTCAGAGTCAGGGCTGAACTTGAGCACCTATAAAACAGCACAGGAGAAAGGTTAAGAGCATGTAACCCAGATTAGGAAAACAGGTCCAACTTTATTTAGCACTTACTCCTGTTTTAACTTTACCTAGCTTCTCTAAGCTTCAGTATCCTCATATCTAAAATGTTGAAAAGAATGGAACCTACTTCAGGGGACTGTTGTGAAAGACTAAACTAGGTTATGCAAGAGTACTGTGTAATATGTGCAAGATATTGTTATAGAAGTGAAACATGAGAACGTTCAGTTATTGATACTTCTATCTTGATTATTATCCTTATGTTTGGATGATAATCCTTTCTTAAAGAGGCTTCTTAAAGAGATAAAAGTAGATGGCACATGACATCTGCCCTTGATTGACATTTTTGAAACTATGATGAGACTAGTATAACCTGAAATACTACAGTTTCCAAGGCGTATGTAATGTTCTGTCTTCCAACATATACAGACATGATTAGACTTTTGATGGCTTTAATTTCTTTATTCTGAGAAAGCAGATGTGATGGCCATTTATTTATGCAAATGAAGAGTGAAGGATTTATTCTGACCTGATGAAGTTTGAGATGACGTGGGGTCTAAGGAATCAACTAAAGTGTATAAGAATATTAAGCATGTTATAATATGAAATATAACATTGAAATATATCATTGAATATTATGCTCCTTTTAGAAAAACTTTTCCGTTCTAAATATTAATTTAGACTCTACTGTATCTGCAAAATCTTGCATGACTTAATGAAGAAGTCTATCTTTCCTTTGGACTATTCATTCACACAGGGCATTAAGGTTGAAGCTCAGAAACTGATAGGAGGCATTCATAAGCCTAAATGCCTCATCTTGGAGAGTTGACTTGGAAAATATCAGCCATAACAACTTCTTGCTGTCCTATACCATGTTTGAGAAATGTTAAAGAATTTAAGTTTGTAGTCATTCATTTTGTACTTAATAAAAGGAAATATAGAGTGAAAGTCATCTTGATATGTAGTTCTTATATTGATTTTGGTCTATACATACGGTGTATTTACTCTGTGAGATATAAGGATCCTTATTGTGAGTAGGGATAAAGTTTTGTATTAGTCAGGGTTTTCCAGAGAAATAAAACCAATTGTGTGTGTGTGTATGTATGTGTATGTGTATAAAATATATGTAATATATATGTTTTACATATATAACATATTTATTATAAGGTATTTGCTCACATGATTCAGGAAGCTGAGAAGTCCCACAATCTGCTTTCTGTAAGCTAGAGACCCAGAAAGGCCAGTGATTAAGTTCAAAGTCCTAAGAGCCAGAGAGCCAGTGGTGTAGATTTCAGTGTGAAGGCCTGAGAACCAGAAGCACTGAGGGCAGGAGAGAGAACTTTCTGCTCATCCAGTAATGCAGAGAGAGACTGAGTACTCTTACTCCACCTTTTGTTCTATTCAGGTGCTCAATGGATTGGACAAAGCCCACTCACAATGGGGAGAGCAGTGTGCTTTACTAAATTCGCCAATTCAAATGGTAATCTCTTACAGAAACACCCTTATAGACACACCCAGAAATAATTTCTCCCCAGATATCTGGGTATCCCATGATCCCGTCAAATGGACACACGAACTATCACAGGAAAGTTTCCTCTGAATGTGGAATTCCCACTTTTGCCCATTTTACCAAGATTCTGGGACAGGATTTTGAAGTTAATCATATATGAGTATCAAGAGGAACCTCTTGCTTTTTCTGGGTCTTTGGCCTAGAGTCCAAAAATTTGAGCCCTGTTGCTTAAATCATAAGCAGAAAACTAGCCTATTCAACAAGGAGGTAGTTTCCATTGAATAGTCTCCATTCACCATCCAAATCCACTGTATACTCTTTTCCACCCCACTCTGTGCTCCAGGACTGCATCAATGTACTATCAGTTGTATTCAGCCAGTGGGAGACACTGGCAAGAGACGGGAAAGTAGGTAGCTCCCTTCCTGTCAGGACACAGGTTAGATGTGGTCATATTCTGCTACCTAAAGTCAAGGTGCCTAGCAGATATTCCTCTCCTATAGTCATAACTACAGCTCTTGGCTTCCAGCAAATTCTCCTTTTTACCCTGTCAATTCCAGAGGTGGTTTTAACAGCTTCCTTATATAACTAAGCACAAGGTACTTGACAATCCCTTGAGGGTTTCTCTGTACCATGAAACCAGCGCATTAGGTTGACCTAATTCTTGAATGAGGGAATCTTCCCCACCAGGGAAAACAATCATAATTGCATTAAATTGGGGGCCAAGACTGTCCCCTGGTCACTTGGGGCTCTGAACCAACAGGCAGACACAGAAGGACTAGTGATTGATTCTGATCACTAAAAAGAAAACAAAACTGGGGTATTGCTGCTCAAGGAGAGCAAATGATTTCAACAACCCATTTGCTCCAACCCAAATGAACAAATTATATTTATATACAGACACAAAATGCAGATATATATAGATATATATTTTTTTTCTTTTATTCTTGTGCCCCTTAGCTATCCCTGGGTGACCTCAGAAATTAAAGCACATCAGGGTGAAGATCAATTACTGGCAATATTTCCCTTCAACAGAATCATCTCATAATTTTGAACAAAGAAGTTTTCAAGGTTCTGAAGTTAAACCTTCCTATAAATTTTTCAAAAGGGCCTCTCATTAGGTCAATTCAACTAAGCATCTTCACAGCCAAAGCAAAGAATAAATTCTAAGCAAAAGTAGTTAAGGTGATTAAAGACTTTCACTTACAAAAATAAATGTGGTTCAATCTGCCTACTTTTGCAATGATGACTTAAAAAGTAATTTTTATTTTATGTTCATTGTTCACCCTACACTGACAGTGCTGCTGTATAAAAACAAACAAGATTAATAAAGACAAGAAATTCTACTTGGTAAAGGCCATTCATCACACCTATAATTCTGCTTCCAGGGATTAATCAGTGCATAGATTAGGTGTTACAAAAATTGATAATAGTTGTCATCATATGTGATTTTTCACTTAATCAATTAATCATAAGCAGTTTTTACACTTTTGAAATCAAGCAACATTTGAATTTCCTGACCTAATACTACTCCCATGTACCTATTTAATTGCTTAAAGGTATAGGGATGTGCTTTAGAAAGGTTTTATTTGTTTTTTTCTAGAAAAGGACTTACATTATTTTTTTTTAATTCTTTGAACTCAGGTGCACATAATTGGATTATTATCCTTGACGATAGTATGATTACATCATTGGTACATGTGTGGACCTATTTTGAATTTTTTATTTTTGTTTAATTTTTTATTTTGACTAACATAATAAGCACTAACCAACTACTTTTTTTTTAAGTGAGCACACTGACAATAACCTGTGTCTAACAATGCAGTCCTCTTTTCTTAGCAACCTGCCTCCCCCTTCTTGCATTACAAGTATCCTGAGTCCTATGCCCATCATTTATTTCCTTATCTTCCTATATTTTATCGTAATTGCATGTATCCTTGAAAAGTGCTTTGAATTTTTAGTTGTTTTAACATTTATTTAATAACAAGTTTATCAGGTCATTTGTTATACGAGCGGGGTGCTTGTCATAAAATATGATATGCAGTGATATGGTATATGCCATTGTAATACACTCATTTTGTCTGATTTAAAATTGCTCATTGTGTCAATACCGTATCACACTATGTGAATAGCTCACCCATGTTTTCTCCCTTAACTGGGCATCTGAATCATTTTCAGGTTCTTACTATGTAAAATGTGCAATTATGAACATTCTTGCACAAGTTTCCTATAGTACATTTGCAAAGTTTTCTCTTGAAGATATGCCTATAGATCCTTGGGTGTCACAGAGTATGTGAGTTTCAATTTTAAGAAATAATACCATACCATTTACAAAATTCATTGCAAAAATTAAACCTTCCAACAACGAGATATGAGAGAACCAGTGTACATGCATCCTCTTGATATTGTCAGATTTTAAAATTTTTGCCAGTGAAATGAGTGCAAAAGTTTATCTTAACATAGTCTTGCTTTGCATTTCCCCGATCATTAAAGATGTCAAACAACTCTTTACATATTTGTTAGCTATATGTGTTTCCTCTTACATGAAATATTTTTTAATGTATCTTGCCTATTCTATCAGACTGTTTGTGTTTTGTTTATTGGTTTGCAGAGGTTCTTTAGATAGTCTTGATACTAATTTATTGTTTGTTGTATGTAGCAAGAGTAGTATGTTTTTCTACATATATCACTTACTTACTGATACACAATTGTCTCCTGATCAACAAAGTTTCTACTTTTAACACTGTAACATTTATTACTACTTTCTTTTAGAGACATGCTTTTTGGGTTTTATTTAAGAAAAGATTTACCTTTATCTTTAAGCTTTGATTTTGACACCTAAGTGTTTAATCCATCTAGAATTTATTTTTATGTTGTTTAATGTAGGAATCCAGTTTCATCTTTTCATTTATTTCATCTTTTAAAATATAATCATTTTTCAAAACACATTTTTTTAATAAATGTAATCATGTTTCTATTCCATGTATTGATTAATTCTTTTTTCTCCTATAATCTAAAATGCTATTTCTGTGATATACCAAAGTTTCATAAATGTGTGGGTATATTTCATTTGACCAATTCTGTTCCATTGGCCATTAGAGAAAAAAAATCTCTGGATTAGTACTAAACACTAATTTAATCCCTATCATTTCATACCTCCTGATACTTGGTAGGATAATTCTCTGCTTCTATAGTTCTTCAGAAATGTTCTGGCTATTCTTGAACGCTTGCCCCTCTATAGAAATTTCAGAATTATCTTATAAAGTGTCTTGTACAACCTGGCAAGTGGGTTTGCATTAATTTTGTTTCATAACCCTTTCACTGGGATTGCATTAAATTCTAATCCACTCCATAGATCAGTTGGGGGAAACTGACAAATTTAAAGTGTTGATTCTTCTGAATTTGTCTTTCTTTTTCTCTTTTGTTTTGAATTAATATACTATTTTTATTTCAAATTCAAGAATTATATCCATATATCTTGGTAGAGTTTTACATAAATATATCCAACTAGCATTCTTAGAAATATCTTTGATACATGTACCTTTAAAAAGTGTATTAAATGTAACACAGTGTGGTGAATACATTCTTTCCCGAAATAACATTACTCATGCAATGAAATTTTATATAGAGCATGAAGAACACACTCTTTCAATGAATTTATGATTATGATATAAATTCTCATTTAGTCATCCTTTAACTATTTTTTTAGGAACTCACACACTTCTCTGTAGAAATCTTACACATTTATCAGCTATGTTTTTAATACTTGATATTCTTCATGACTACTGTAAATACTGTCAAAGAGAAGCCATTTTCTTGCTGTTTGTTTTTAATATTTAGGAATGTAACAGACAGTATTAAGTTGAACCATAAAAAATTCAACTTTTATATGTCAAAGTGATCAAATGAAGGGCAAATGTAATGTGATTCAACCATATGTATTATCTTATATTCAGCCACTTTGATAAATATTTCCATTTTTCTAGTAATTTGTAGAGTTTCTTTAGATTTTCTATATAAATTCATTTCATATTAATTGGTTTTATATTAAAATTTTTCACATTGTATATGGAATGATACTGTGAATTCTATAATCATCACTTACATTTCTGTATTGTAGAAGAAGTTCCAGGCAAAACATTAAGAAAAAAATTTAGAAACATATGGCTGTGGGAAAGAGAATATATATGCATAGGTAACCACACATGACATTAATTTATATATAAAATCTAAAAAACTTTATAAATTATTAAAAATAGGAATATTTATGAAAGTGGTTGAATACAAGATTACATTGTTTTTCAAAACTTGTATATTGTTTTTTCAAAAAAATCATCAACCTTATTGGTTCTGTTAAACATCTCTTTTTCATCTTGTTTCTATTTTATTGATTTCTTTTTTTAATCTCCTTCCTTCTCATCTTTGGCCTTACTATGTTTTTCTCTTGCTATGTTCTTATATAGGATATAAGATTTTTCCATTAGTAACTTTTTTCTTTAACATAAATATTTACATCTCTAACTTTCTTTCAAAGTTACACTTAGGGCATCCCATAAGTTTTGACATGTGTATTTTCACCAGCATAAAGTTCTTAATTATTTTATTATTTCTAATATGTTGCTTTTATAAAATAGCAAGTGTTTTAGCATAGAGTGCATATCATACATACTTTATGACCACAATATAATTAGCTTAGCAGTTAATGACAAGAAAAGTCTCAAAATGCACACTATGAGACAGAGAAAGAGAGAGACAGAGAGAGAGAAAGCACTTAGAGTACTCTAATTCTGGATTGCCATTTTTTTTACATTAATATGTCAATTCTTAGACATTTTCTATGTACTCTCAGTGCTTTTTACTCTGTTCTTGAGACTGAAGATATATCGTATACATGAAAAGAGAGTTCCATGGTGTTCCATCTCCCTACTCAGTTTGGAACCACTGAGAATTGCCCAATTTGAAATCCATCACTCCTATGCATAATAACATATATTGATCTTAGTGTCTGATGTTTTCCTAAAAATTTTCTGTGTAATTTTTCTTGTTATTAGGCAAAGCGGTTTTTGCTACTGAAGTGTGTGAAAATTTAAAAGCACTCAATAAATGTGAACTAAATCACCCATGCATTAATTAGTCGACTATCAATAATGAAAGGCTAATTTAGTTTTTCCAGAGTGGTACCCTATACTTCCCTAATTTCCTTAGTTCCTTAGCATTTTAGCATTTTATTGGTCAGCTTCCTCCTGCTCTTCCAAACTGTATCCACATTTTGTTTTTCAGAATTAGGGCAGGTACTGTTTAACCTATAAATCCAAAATAAATGTTTTTGGGCTCCAAATTGCACATGGCAATTAACAAAAACCAAAGCTAAAAATTACAGCTATGGTTATGACATTTCAGATATTATTCCAGATAATGTGAATGCAAATTCTAGTTCTATTCTAGTTTTATTTACGACTTTAATTGAAACTAAATAGTTTTGTGTGTGTGTGTGTGTGTGTGTGTTTTTAACCATTGGCAATAGAGAGGATGAGACTCTAACTGGTCTACTTCTTCAGGTTAGTTTTTTAGGCTAATGAAGTACCCTTTACTAAACCAAGTACAGGCAAAGTATCACAAAGATTTTCCATTCAAAGGAGAAAAACCTACTTAACTATTTAACCAGAAAAATTCCTTTGTACGCTTTGCTTGTAAATGTTGGCTAAAATAAAAATAAAATGCCACCATAGGGTAGTGGAGAAGACTCCCATGTTTTACTCTTATTTTTGTCATTATAAGCTGAGCTGGATGGCATAGGTGGCTTAGCAGGAGCAATAACAGACTCCATAAGACTGAAAACAGCTTGCCGGCCACACTTTTGATCCGTGATACAGAAACAATATTTGTTTAATTTCAAATTAGGTATATTTTCCATAAGTGCAATACTAGATATACAAAGCTGTTATAGATAGAACAGCCTCTGAAATAATGCAGGAGGATTTGAGATCGACAAAACAGAATACCAATCCTTCTCCAATTTTTAAACCCAGGCACTAACAATCTAACCAGCTTTCAGTCCCTGGGGTAACACATTTGGAAAATTATTTGGGGCACCAGACAAATCAATATGACCTAAGAGCCTTATTGAGAGCCGCTGCAAGGAATAATGATCATCATTGCAGGTTCTGGACAGCAGATTGCTTGCTCATCGTTGATTAGAATGGCACTTTGATATGAGAATTTTGGGGGTCTTTCTTTCACTTCATTTTCCCCAAATTGGTAAAGTGTAAGCATATCGAATCAGAAGAAAATAGGTGGCAGGCAGGAAAGAACGTTTGCAAACAAAAATAGGCATATCATTAATATATGATGAATTTAATGACAACAATTATACCTTTCCACTTTTTCCAAACTTAACATTTAATGCTATATGTGAACGATTAATAAGGTTAGGTCCTTTAGAGAGAATAAGTATCTCATCTAGTTCTTCAAGAAAAAAAATTGAGGATTTTTTTTGTACATTCACAACCCATGTACAATTATCTCTTGCTATTCAAAATCTCACTATCCATTCACTATAATGACTTGCAAAAACTTTTACCAGAAATTCAAAAATCCTCAAAATCAAAATCAAAATCAAAAATTCCCTAAACCAAACTATATGTATATATCAGCAAAGACATCTAATCGGGTATTCTTCTCATGAGAGGACTTTGATCATATTGCACTTCTATCTCTGCTGTTCTGAGGAGATTGTGATGGTGCATTAAAGTTGATTAAATCTATTACATATCATTACTCTTACCTTCTCTACCCTTTCCTTTACTGGGAAGTTTATGCTACTGTTTGCTTTAGCTAGGTGCCTGGGGGCACTATCAACAGGCTACAATTTAGTTAGAATCTTTTCTTTTTTAAATATTTTTTAATGTTTATTTATTTTTGAGAGAGAGAGAGAGAGAGAGAGGCAGACTGCAAGCAGCTAAGGGGTAGAGAGAGAGGTGGAGATAGAATCTGAAGCAGGCTCCAGGCTCTGAGCTGTCAGTCCAGAGCCCGCCCAGAGCCCGATGCGGAGCTCGAACCCAAGAACAGTGACATCATGACCTGAGCAGAAGGCAGAGGATTAACAGACTGAGCCACCCAGGCAACCCAGTTAGTATCTTTTCTACGTTTAACATATTGTTTCATTGTTTAGTTGCACTGGAGTACCAGCTCCTTGCAGTGTAGTAAGAAAATCCACACTAACATTGTATACTGCTCAGAAGTATATTTCCCCCTGACTTTATTATTTATTAAATAGTTAAGCATTTTGCATTTTGAAAGCTTAATGCTATCCAGGAATCATTTCTGGACTGTTATTGAAGTATTTAAGAATGTTTCAATAGGGAGGAGCCAAGATGGCTGAACAGCATGGAAGCTTTTTGTGTGTCTCACGTCAATGAAATATAGCCAGACCAACACTAAACCATCCTACACACCTAGAAAACTGATTGGAAGATTCACACAACAATTTGCACAACCGGAACCACAGAATTCAGCAGGTACACAAGACGAAGAGCGGAACTTGAAGCAAGAAGCCCCAAAAGGTAGGGAACCCCTTTTGTGGGCAGAGAGAGGACGGAGTCTGGGGAGGGGGGTAGCATATGGGAAAAGCACCCCTCCCCAAAAGCAGCTGGAGAGAAAGTGGAAAATTGGAAACAGCCGCAGGGACTAAACTAAAAAGGGAGAAAGGAGAAAGGAGAAGGTTTAAATTCCATTAAGACTAAACAAGGGGAGCACAAAGGCTGCAACTCTGCAGCTGGATACCTGGCGGTGCTCTGGTGGGAAAGGTGAATCTCCAGGAACAGAGTGGGGTCTGGGAGGTTCTCAGGCCACATGGGGAAAAATGGTTCCACTGCTGGAAGGACATTTGGTAGAGACTGTTGAAGCCACCTGGTCCCAGCAGACCCCAGAAGGCAGCCACACTCACTGGTGCTAGGGACACGTTGTTGAGGGTGAAGCCTGGCACCAAATGTGTGTTGCGATTTTCCATGGTCCCTGAAACGCTGAGGCTATACTGTCTCACAATTTTTTTAGGGGGCGGGCTGGCACCTGGCTGCAGTCTCAGGGCACCTGCAACAGCAGGATCCAGCGGGCGTTCCTGGGTGCAGCCAACACTCGGCCATTGCTTGGTGAGACCCTCCCTCAGAGGGGCAGAGTGGGTCAAAGCCGCAGTCTTTCGGAAGTAGGGCTGGGGAAAATAGCCGCATCTGAAATAAAACTTGGGAGAGAGGTACTGCCTGGGGTCTGGTCATGGAGAGTGGAAAAGCGAGGAGTGGACAAGAGCTGAAGACGGAGGACTGGTGCACAATTGCTGATCCGCGAGAACAGACTGGGTGGCTGGGTGGCACCATTTTTCACTGCTTCCGCACATGCGCATGCACACCTACGAGCACCACAACAATCCACCCCAGTAGGCTAGCAGTGCCATCTACTGGAGAGCAGAGCTATTACAGCGAGCCCTGCCCAACTGGGCCAACTTCACTCTTCAGGAACACAAACCTCACCACCAGCTTAATTTATGGACTATAAAGAGCTACATGGACTGACCTCTAGGGGAAAACAAAGCAATTTCAGTCCTACTTCAATCTGTTAGCACGTTCATCTATTCAATTTTTTTTCTCTCTTTTTCCTTTTTCTCTTTTACAATTCTTTCCTTTTTCTTGAATACAGAAAGAGAAAAAACTCATTTTTATTTTCAGTTTTTATTAAAAATACCTGTCTTTAATTTTTATTACTATATTTTTTACTTTTGTGTAAATTTTTTCAAATTCTACTTTACTTCCATCATTTTATTTTAGTCTACTTCAGTGTACTCACCTTTTCAAATTTTCAAACAATTTCCTTCTTTTTCTTTTTTTTCTTTTTCATTTCTTTTCTTTTTCATGAATGTAGAAAGAGAAAAACTTCATTTTTACTTTCAATTTCTTTTAAAAATATTTTTAACTTTTATTACTATATTTTTTGCTTTTATGTAATTTTTTTCAAATTCTCTTACTCCCATCATTTTATTTCAGTCTACTACAGTGTATTTACCTTTTCAAACTTTCAAATGATTTCTTTTTTTGTCTTTTCTTTTTTCTTTTTTTATCTTGTTCTCGTTTTCATTTCTTTACTTTTTCCTTAAATACAGAAAATGAAAAAATTCATATTTCCTTTTTAATTTTTATTAAAAATATTTTTCTATAATTTTTTCTACTATATTCTCTACTTTTGTGTATTTTAGTCTACTTTAGTGTATTCATTTTTTCAAATTCTCAAACTATTTCTTTTTTTCCTCACCCCCTCTTTTTTTTTTGTTTTTTTGTTTTTTTGTTTTTTTTTTTTTTTGGTTCTCTAATCTGTCAAACCACTTTCTACACCCAGACCAAAACACACCTAGGATCTAGCATCATCTATTCGATTTTTGTGTGTGTGTTTTTGTAATTTTTAATTTTAATACGTTTTTGATTTTAATTTTTTTATTTTCAATTTTTCTACCTCATTAATTCCTTTCTCCCTTCAAAATGACAAAACGAAGGAATTCACCCCAAAAGAAAGAGCACAAAGAAACAACAGCCAAGGATTTAACCAACACAGACACAAGCAAGATGTCTGAACCAGAATTTAGAATCACGATAATTAAGAGTACTAGCTGGAGTTGAAAATAGATTAGAATCCCTTTCTGCAGAGATAAAAGAAGTAAAAAATAGTCAGGATGAAATTTAAGATATGTTATAACTGAGCTGCAATCATGGATGGATGCAGCAGCGGCAAAGATGGACAAGGCAGAACAGAGAATCAGCAATATACAGGACAAACTTATAGAGAATAATGAAGCAGAAAAAAAAGAGAGAGATTAAGGCAAAAGAGCACGATTTAAGAATTAGAGAAATAAGTGACTCATTAAAAAGGAACAACATCAGAATCATAGTGGTCCCAGAGTTGGAAGAGAGACAAATAAGGGTAGAAGGGTTATGTGAGCAAATCATAGCGGAAAACTTTCCTAACCTGGGGAAAGACACAGACATCAAAATCCAGGAAGCACAGAGGACTCCCATTAGAGTCAACAAAAACCGACCATCAACAAGGCATATCATAGTCAAATTCACAAAATACTCAGGCAAGGAGAGAATCATGAAAGCAGCAAGGGAAAAAAAGTCCCTAACCTACAAGGGAAGACAGATCAGGTTAGCAGCAGACCTACCACAAAAACTTGGCAGGCCAGAAAGGAGTGGCAGGATATATTCAGTGTGCTGAATCAGAAAAATATGCATCCAAGAATTCTTTATCCAGCAAGGCTGTCATTCAAAACAGAATGAGAGATAAAAATTTTCCCAGACAAACAAAAATTAAAGGAGTGTGACCACTAAACCAGCCCTGCAAGAAATTTTAAGGGGGACTCTCTGAGGGGACAAAAGATGAAAAAATATATATATATAAATAAATAAATATCAAAAGCAATAAAAGATTAGAAAGGAATGGAGAACACCACCTGAAACTCCAACTCTACAAGCATCATAATGGCAATAAATTCATATCTTTCAGTACTCACTCTAAACATCAATGGACTCAATGCTCCAATCAAAAGACATAGGGTAACAGAATGGATAAGAAAACAAGACCCATCTATATGCTGTTTACAAGAGACCCACTTTAGACCTAAAGACACCTACAGATTGAAAATAAGGGGATGGAGAACGATCTATCATGCTAATGGTTAACAAAAGAAAGCTGGAGTAGCCATACTTATATCAGACAATCTAGACTTTAAAATAAAGACTGTATCTAGAGATGCAGAAGGGCATTAGATCATAATCAAGGGGTCTATAGACCAATAAGACCTAACAATTGTAAACATTTATGCGCCAAATGTGGACCACCCAAATATATAAGTCAGTTAATCACAAACATAAAGAAACTCATCGATAGTAATACCATAATAGGAGACTTCAACACCCCACTCACAGCAATGGAAAGATTATCCAATCATAAAATCAACAAGGTAACAACGGCTTTGAATGACACATTGGAACAGATGGACTTAACAGATATATTCAGAACATTTCATCCTAACACAGCAGAGTATACATTCTTCTCCAGTGCACATGGAACGTTCTCCAGAATAGACCATATACTGGGACACAAATCAGCCCTAAGTAAGTACAAAAAGATCGAGATCATACCGTGCATATTTTCAGACCACAATGCTATGAAACTCGAAATCAACTGCAAGAAAAAATTTGGAAAGGTAACAAATACTTGGAGACTGAAGAACATCCTACTAAAGAATGAATGGGCTAACCAAGCAGTTAAAGAAGAAATTAAAAAGTATATGGAAGTCAATGAAAATGATAGCACCACAACCCCAAACCTCTGGGACACAGCAAAGGTGGTCATAAGAGGAAAGTATATAGGAATCCAGGCCTTCCTAAAGAAGAAAGATCTCAGATAAACAAGCTAACCTTACGCCTTAAGGAGCTGGAAAAGGAACAGCAAATAAAACCCCAAAACCAACAGAAGACAGGAAATAATAAAGATTAGAGTAGAAATTAATGCTATTGAAACCAAAAAAACCTAGCAGAACAGATCAATGAAACCAGAAGCTGGTTCTTTGAAAGAATTAACAAAATTGATAAACTACTAGCCAGTTTGATCAAGAAGAAAAAGAAAAGGACCCAAATAAGTAAAATCAAGAATGAAAGAGGAGAAATCACAACCAACAGAAGAGAAATAAAAACAATAAGATATTATTAGCAATTATATGCCAATAAAATGGGAAATATGGAAGAAATGGACAAATTCCTAGATACATATACACTACAAAAACTGAAACAGGAAGAAATAGAAAATTTGAACAGACCCATAACCAGTAAGGAAATCGAATTAGTAATCAAAAATCTGCCAGAATACAAGAGTCCAAGGCCAGATGGCTTTCCAGGGGAATTCTACCAAACATTTAAGGAAGAGTTAACACCTATTCTCTTGAAACTGTTCCAAAAAATAGAAATGGAAGGAAAACTTCCAAACTCTTTCTATGAAGCCAGCATTACCTTGATTCCAAAACCAGACAGGGACCCCACTAAAAAGGAGAACTATAGACCAATTTCCCTGATGAACATGGATGCAAAAATCCTCAATAAGATATTAGCCAACCAGATCCAACAATACATTAAAAAAATTATTCACCACGACCAAGCGGGATTTATACCTGGGATGCAGGGCTGGTTCAATATCCGCAAAACAATCAGTGTGATTCATCACATCAATAAAAGAAAGGACAAGAACCATATGATCCTCTCAATAGATGCAGAGAAAGCATTTGACAAAATAAGCATCCTTTCTTGATAAAAACCCTCAAGAAAGTAGGGATAGAAGGATAATACCTCAAGATGATAAAAGCCATATACAAGCGACCAAAAGCTAATATCATCCTCAATGGGGAAAAACTGACAGCTTTCCCCCTAAAGTCAGGAACAAGGCAGGGATGTCCACTCTCGCCACTGTTATTCAACATAGTATTGGAAGTTTTAGCCATCAGACAACACAAAGAAATAAAAGGCATCCAAATGGGCTAGGAGGAAGGCAAACTTTCACTCTTCGCAGATGACATGGTACTCTATATGGAAAACCCAAAAGATTCCATCAGAAAAGTGCAAGAACTTATTCATGAATTCAGCAAAGTAGCAGGATATAAAATCAATGCACAGAAATCAGTTGCATTCCTATACACCAACAATGAAGTGACAGAAAGAGAAATCAAGGAATCTATCCCATTTACAGTTGCACCAAAACCCATAAAATACCTAGGAATAAATCTAACCAAAGAAGTGAAAAATCTATACACTGAAAACTGTAGAAAGCTGATGAAATAAATTGAAGAAGACACAAAGAAATGGAAAAAGATTCCATGCTCCTGGATAGGAAGAACAAATATTGGTAAACTGTCGACACTACCCAAAGCAATTTACATATTCAACACAATCCCTATCAAAGTAACACCAGCATTCTTCACAGAGCTAGAACAAATAATCCTAAAATTTGTATGGAGCCAGAAAAGACTCCGAATAGCCAAAGCAATCTTGAAAAAGAAAACCAAAGCAGGAGCCATCACAATCCCAGACTTCAAGTTACACTACAAAGCTGTAATCATCAAGACCATATGGTACTGGCACAAGAACAGACACTCAGATCAATGGAATAGAATAGGGAACCCAGAAATGGACTCACAAATGTATGGGCAACTAATCTTTGACAAAGCAGGAAAGAATATCCAATGGAACAGACAGTCTCTTCAGCAAGTGGTGATGGGTAAACTGGAGAGCAACATGCAGAAGAATGAACCTAGACCACTTTCTTACACCATACACAAAAATAAACTCAGAGTGGATGAAAGACCTCAATGTAAGACAGGAAGCCATCAAAATCCTCGAGGAGAAAGCAGGGAAAAACCTCTTTGATCTTGCCCGCAGCAATTTCTTACTCAACACGTCTCTGGAGGCAAGGGAAACAAAAGCAAAAATGAACTACTGGGACCTCATCAAAATAAAAAGCTTCTGCACAGCGAAGGAAACAATCAGCAAAACTAAAAGGCAACCAACAGAATGGGAGAAGATATTTGCAAATGACATATCAGATAAAGGGTTAGTATCCAAAATCTACAAAGAACTTATCCAACTCAACACCCAAAAAACAAATAATCCAGTGAAGAAATGGGCAAAAGACATGAAGAGACACTTCTCCAAAGAAGACATCCAGATGGCCAACTGACACATGAAAAAATGCTCAACATCACTCATCATCAGGGAAATACAAATCAAAACCACAATGAGATACCACCTTCCACCTGTCAGAATGGCTAACATTAACAACTCAGGCAACAACAGATGTTGGCGAGGATGTGGAGAAAGAAGATCTCTTTTGCATTGCTGGTGGGAATACAAGTTGGTGCAGCCAGTCTGTAAAATGGTATGGAGTTTTCTCAAAAAATTAAAAATAGAACTACCCAACGACCCAGCAATTGCACTACTAGGCATTTATCCAAGGGATACAGGTGTGCTGTTTCGAAGGGACACATGCACTCCCATGTTTATAGCAGCACTATCAATAATAGCCCAAGTATGGAAAGAACCCAATTGTCCATCAATAGATGAATGGATAAAGAAGATGTGGTATATATATACAATGGAGTATTACTCAGCAATCAAAAAGAATGAAATTTTGCCATTTGCAACTACATGGATCAAACTGGAGGGTATTATGAATACCCTCATAAGTGAAATTAGTCAGAGAAAGACACAAATCATATGACTTCACTCATATGAGGACTTTAAGAGACAAAACAGAGGAACATAAGGGAAGGGAAACAAAAATAATATAAAAACAGGGAGGGAGACAAAACAAAAGAGACTCGTAAATATGGAGAACAAACTGAGGGTTGCTGGAGGGTTTGTGGGAGGGGGGATGGGCTAAATGCGTAAGGGGCATTAAGGAATCTACTCCTGAAATAATGGCTGCACTATATACTAACTAATTTGTATGTAAATCTAAAAAAAATAAAAAATAAAGTTAAATTATAAAAAAATAAGAAATAAAAAAATAAAAGTCCTATAAAATCTCCTGCCACCAAAAAAAAAAAAGTATTTTTTCAATAATATTTGGTTGTAGTTTTGTGAGGGGTTTCGAATCCATTATGATTTTCCCATTAAAAATAGCTCCTTTTCTCTGAAAATTTGCAATCAAACATTCTTTGTAGGACTGCAAAAAGATTTGGTCAATAATAGCTACCTATACTATGAAAAATTTACCAGAGAAAGAGACCTCCACGTTAGTTCACTTACTGACTGAACAAATATTTACTGTGAACTTTCTATGTATCAGACATTGATAACACAGCAGCAAATAAAGATGTGCCCTCATCCTAGAGAACACTGGGGGATAAAAGACAACTATCAAAATAAGTAATCAGGCTATATGAGATGACAAGAGCTAGGGAGAAAAACAAAGCAGGGAGGGGAACTGGGGAGTGAGTGGGTAGGGAGATGGGTAGGTTCTTATTTGTTAAAGTGTGGCTCTAAGAGTTTTCATTGTTAAATAATTCTGTACAAGGTACCTAAAAAACAGACCATTTTTCTCGGATTCTTGCTAGTTCTAAAAGTGCTCACCACCTGGACAAACTGAAAAAGAGTCTATTCTAGGAAGAAGAATAAATGGAAGCTTGGAAGTTCTTAAGAATGTGTGTAAATTGGACTTGTGGATATGGTTTTAGGAGGAAGAACCAGGCTTCATTCTGGGGGTTATTATTAGACAGAGACAGTGATGAAAGCAGAATGGCCACCTGGACTGAATAAATTATTTATAGACAAATAGGGATAAATACAACTGTTTAGTAAGCAGTAGGATAAATCTGCATCATCCAGGACTATGTAGTTCCTGAACTAGGAAGCTCTCCATTTATTCAGGAGCTATATTGTCACAAAGATAAATCTCCTAAATTAGAGCACTTTTAATCTTAACAATTATTATTATTTATCTAATAACAAGTATTCCCCCCTCTGTATTTATACTTCTGGCACAGATCTTTAATGTTATTTAAAATGGAATAACAATGCCGATCACACTGAAGCTCTTACAGTGGCGTCTGACAGAATTTTCTGCACAGAATCTTACAGTGACCATCACATAACTATGCTTTGTTTTGGTGACTGATCTGGCAGTTTTTCTCAGACTTCTTTGGCATGGTTGAGATGCTCTGTGGTCAAAAGGCATGAAATATACCTTGTCTGTTGGATCAGAGATGAAGGCAGAGAGGTCATTGTAATGGTGAACACTATGTGAAGGATGGATTTAAAACATTGGTCTGTATGTTACAAATCTTGCCCTCTAAATTCATGTGAGATCTCAATTTAATTGAGAACAACAACAACAACAACAAAAAAAGACAAATCATATTATGTTTTGGTACCTCTAATCACTTTACCTCCGCCTTTCTATGATTGTTACTTTCTTGCAAATGTGTGCATAGTCTGTCTTATTGAAAACCCCAGGCTAATGAGAAACCACAATTATAAATGTACATGAATAGAAAAACACTATAGGATATAATGTTCCATAATTGGTGAAACAGCTCTTGCTATTTCAACACCACCATACTGGCTATTTCTCTATATCCCACCCATTTTCAGAGGTAACAGGTTAATTTATCACTTTAACCTTGAAATATTAAATGTGGTTAAAAATCTGTAACAGCTAAAGATAAACTTATGTTTATGAGCAGAGAATAGTTAATAGTTTGTCACTATAGAGGACAAAGCGTGAATTAGTAGAGTCAGTGTTAGCAGTCCTGGATCCAAATCCTGGCCCTATTACTTCCTAGTTGTGAGACAAAGTATAAATCACTTAACTTCCAACCCCACAGTCCTACTCAGAAAATATGTGGATACACTCCCTTCCACCTGCCTTGCCTCACAATGTTATTATGAGACTTGAATAAATAAATACCTGGAATGTAGTATTGTGAAATCCCCATTTTTCCAGGTCAATCAAAAAATGATCAAATACTGGCAATCTCCAATGGTTCAAGATAATAAACACTCAATTAGTATGTCTTCATTTAAAAAAAAATAATGTTTTATTTATTTTTGAGAGACAGAGGGCAAGTGGGGGAAGGGCAGAAAGAGAGGGAGGCGTGGAATCTGAAGCAGGCTCCAGCCTCTGAGCTGTCAGCACAGAGCCCAACACAGGACTCAAACCCACTAATCGCGAGATCATGACCTGAGCTGAAGTCAAATACTTAACCGACTGAGCCACCCAGGTGCCTCTTTCTTCACTTTTAAAGAAAGTTTTATAGAGCTCTTTCTTGAAAAAGGAAATAACTTTTAGTGAGTGAGATTCTACAGTTGAAAATAATTAGCAGTTTATACAAATATAACAAGAGTTCAGACATGGTCACTATCAGGAAATTAAGATCTGTGCAAATGTTACAGATCTCTGAAACCAAGCATATCATCTACTGAATAATGCTTAATAAGCTGGGCCAAATGAAGAAATGATTATAACTGAAAATGTTATAAAAATTGACTTAATGTGAGTAAATGCAGTGGTATGTAGTCTTTGCTTCTGGACAATAGTCATGAATCATAAATCAGCACTAAACAATACTAATTTACATTAGTTTTTTCAATGACATTAGTAATGATGACATTGCAGCAGTCTCAAAAAAAAAGAAAATAGTTCAAAGAAAGCACATCTTCCCCTTCAGATCCTGGGCAGACTCTGAGATATACTCTTGCTGGGTCATCCAGGTGAAATTCAATGCACTGTAAAACTTTACTCTGAGATTAATCTTTAGACTAAAAGCATGACAACTATTGAGATAGACATAGTGATAGTTATGGAATGCTAACAAATGGAATCATATACAGAAAAACACAGGGCACTACGATTCATAAACTTAATTTCAACTTGAATTTGAAAAAAAATAACATTTTTCTTGTTTTCTATGACTATGTAACAAATTACTCCAAAATTGAATGGCTTAAAGTAACAATGTGTTACTTCCTTCTAGGATTCTGTGAGGTGACAAAATTAAGCTGAGTGTTCTCATTTGGAGTCCCATGTAGTTTCAGATCCTTAGAGTCTAGGGTTGGAGTCATAGAAGACTCAGTTGGGATGGTTGTCCAGATGACTTCTTCATTCACACATACCAGATGCCTCCCTACTCCTTCATGTAGCCTTTCTGTTCAGCCTGGGTTTTTTGCCAGGCAGCTCAGATCTCTAAGAGGTTGGATGCAGACACTGCTAGTCCTTTTAAAGGCCAGGTCTGGAACTGAAGTGGCAACACTTCTGCCATATTCTCTTGATCAAAATAGGCATAAGTCAGCCCAAGTTCAAAGGGGTGGAGGAATAGATTCCACCTGTCCAGGGAGAGGGAAGCTATTGATAGTGGCCATCTTTGGAGACAAGCTACCACAAAAATATGAGAAGTAAGACAGAAGTCCAGAGTCCAGAGTAGCATTACCATATTGACATCTTTCATGTCTCTTGTTAAGTCTTAACTCTGCCACTTATTGGTTGGGAACTCGTGGGCAATTTACTTCATCTCTCTGACCTTAGTTTTCTTATCGATAAAATGGAGCTAATCATCACTAATTTATAGACTTGTGAGAATTCAAAATATAATATCCTCAAAGTGATTAGCACATTTCCTGGCTCAATAAATACTAGCTATTAGTAGAGTTGCATTTGGGACTTTCATTATATGACATGTAGGAAAATGATTCCTAAAAAAAAAGCACCTTTTTTTAGAGAACCAGAAAAGGTGCTCACATAACTGACTCATCCATTCATTTAAAAATATTTATTAAGTTTAGAACAGCTGCCCGGAGATATGCTGGGCGCTAGGATAGTATAGATGACTATAGTAATGTTCACAGACTAGTGGAAGAGAACTGTGAACTGATTAGTTAGACTAAGGTGTTGCAAATGCTGTACAAAAGAAACACAAATGAGGAGATTGGAAATGTTGGGGAGACAGGGGTGGATTCATAAGACAAGATAACATTTGAAAGCCCTATTATGGACTGAGTAGGAAAATTCTATAATTCTATTAAATGCAGTTCCCAGAGTAAAATAGGGTAACAAGAAACAGAAATAGGCTATCAAGTCATCAGATAAATTGGGAAATATGCAAAACGACTTAAGGAGAAACTTTCTCATCAACAGCAGTTACTCTCCTTGAATCACCTCTTCCCATGCTCAAATTCCCAGCCCCAGCAAGTCCCATTGAAGGGATAAGGAGGATATTCAGCTTCTTCAGTTCTACTCATTGGAATTAACTGATTTAATGAGAAGATGCCACGCCCGAAGAGGAAGTTGCAGGCCTCTCTAGGACTCCATTGCTAGATAGTTTCTTTTCGTATGTTGACCTGTTTTGACCTCTTCTCTTTACCTTGCTATATTTCTAATTTCCTTTCACTCTTTCTTATCAGAATGGATGAAAATAAAAAATTTGGTTCATTCTATGCTTCTCCAAAAGTACAGTTCACAGGTGGTTAGAACTGTGTGTGGGGAAATTTTGCCTCTCAGTTCTGTTGTTTAGAAAGGCCATGTAAAATAAGATAGATATTTTTAAAGACAGCAAAGATCCCTATATCCTCAACTTCGCTACAGTCGATGACTTCATCAGCATCATCTAAACACATGGGTTTCTGCCATATTTTAATTGAAAATCAAAGACCATCCTCAATCCTTTGTTACCCCCCAGCTATTCTCTCTCTCCTGTTCCTACCAGAGTCATCGGCATTACTGTCCATCCTCACTTCCTTGTTTGTCATTCACTCTTCCATCCCTGAACACCTGACTTCCATTCCCACCACATTACTGAAGCTGTTTCCCAAAAAGGTTACCAATCACTGCATGTTCTAAACACAGAATACACTTCTTAGCTCTTATTCTACATGGGTTGTGGCCAGAATTTTCCATTGACACCTTACTATTACCAGCACCTCCTTTAGTTTCTATGAAACCACTCTCTGGCCCACTTTCCTTTCTTTCTCTCTGACCTCTCTAGCATATTCTCCAACTCTGCTCTTCTAGTGCTCATGACACATGCTGGTGTTTCTGGAGCTCTGGGCTAGGCCCTCATTTCTGTTCATCTTACATATACTTCCTTCCTAATTTCACCCCTTTACATGGTTTCAATTGCATCCCTATACTGTTGACTCTGAAACTTCTGCTCTGGCTTCCACATCTCACGTATACACCCATTACCTTACACCCATTTATCCAGGTCCTACCAAAGCCTATGACTATCTATCTATGACTATGCACATGGATTATATTTTCCCATCTTATTTCATTCCTTTTAACACAGTGTTCTTCAAACTTTTTTATTGTGAAATGTGTATATACATGTTACAAAAACATACAAAATTAGAAATGTAAAGTGGTTGAAATAAAATAAAAATAAATAGAAGTTCAAATGTTTCTTTTCCTGGCCCAACAAGCCTGTCTTTTGTTGTACCCCAGGGGTTTTGAATTGTGCTTTGGAGACCACACCATATGCCCTCATCATCATGTTGCCCTGCCTAGAATATTGAAACATTGTCCTACAGCAACATGCAGAAGGTTGAAACTAGACCACTTTCTCACACCATTCACAAAAATAAACTCAAAATGGATAAAGGACCTGAATGTGAGACAGGAAACCATCAAAACCCTAGAGGAGAAAGCAGGAAAAGACCTCTCTGACCTCAGCCGTAGCAATCTCTTACTCGACACATCCCCAAAGGCAAGGGAATTAAAAGCAAAAGTGAATTACTGGGACCTTATGAAGATAAAAAGCTTCTGCACAGCAAAGGAAACAACCAACAAAACTAAAAGGCAACCAACGGAATGGGAAAAGATCTTTGCAAATGACATATCGGACAAAGGGCTAGTATCCAAAATCTATAAGAGCTCACCAAACTCCACACCCGAAAAGCAAATAACCCAGTGAAGAAATGGGCAGAAAACATGAATAGACACTTCTCTAAAGAAGACATCCGGATGGCCAACAGGCACATGAAAAGATGTTCAGCGTCGCTCCTTATCAGGGAAATACAAATCAAAACCACACTCAGATATCACCTCACGCCAGTCAGAGTGGCCAAAATGAACAAATCAGGAGACTATAGATGCTGGAGAGGATGTGGAGAAACGGGAACCCTCTTGCACTGTTGGTGGGAATGCAAATTGGTGCAGCCGCTCTGGAAAGCAGTGTGGAGGTTCCTCAGAAAATTAAAAATAGACCTACCCTATGACCCAGCAATAGCACTGCTAGGAATTTATCCAAGGGACACAGGAGTACTGATGCATAGGGGCACTTGTACCCCAATGTTCATAGCAGCACTCTCAACAATAGCCAAATTATGGAAAGAGCCTAAATGGCCATCAACTGATGAATGGATAAAGAAATTGTGGTTTATATACACTATGGAATACTACGTGGCAATGAGAAAAAATGAAATATGGCCTTTTGTAGCAACGTGGATGGAACTGGAGAGTGTGATGCTAAGTGAAATAAGCAATACAGAGAAAGACAGATACCATATGGTTTCACTCTTATGTGGATCCTGAGAAACTTAACAGGAACCCATGGGGGAGGGGAAGGAAAAAAAAAAAAAAGAGGTTAGAGTGGGAGAGAGCCAAAGCATAAGAGACTGTTGAGAACTGAGAGCAAACTGAGGGTTGATGGGGGGTGGGAGGGAGGAGAGGGTGGGTGATGGGTATTGAGGAGGGCACCTTTTGGGATGAGCACTGGGTGTTGTATGGAAACCAATTTGACAATAAATTTCATAAAAAAAAAAAAAAAAGAAAAGAAACATTGTCCTATTTCTATCCTCAAGTCCATTTACAGTACTACAGACAGAGTGAGCATTCTAAAAAAAAAAAAAAAAAAAAAAAAAAAGAAAAAAAAAAGATTCTAGTTCAGTAAATAAGACCCTTTTGTCTATCAAGTCCCACAGCCCATAGCCAGCCTTCCTCCCCGTTCCCAGATTTCCCAGAGCCTTACAGCTGTTCTTTCCTCTTCTTATACCCAGCTCCTGACTTTTTTGCACTCACTCCTTCATGACTTAAAGTTAACCTCAGTAATTATATCCAAAGAAAACTTTCTAGGCAGGGATAGATGGCTCTACTTTGTGCTTCCAAACTATCCTAGGCTTTTCTATTTTTTAAATCATAACTCATTCACTTCAAAATGTAATCATTTGTTTGAGCCTGCCTCTCCAACCACTCCAGACTATAGTATGTCTTCCTCTCAGTGTCTTGCATATTATCTGGCACATAAATGTCTTTTGAACTTGTGAATACTGCCTATGAGCTTTCAGTTTAAATTTAATTTATTTCTCTTCTTTCTCCCTGAATATAGAGATGCATGTGGCAGGAAGGGTTAGAGCTCAAGCTTTGGAGTCATGCAGGCTAGGCATACAGACTCAAATCCTGGCTTTGTCATTTCTTATCTCTGTGGCTTTGGGAAAGTCATGTCTAAAACTCAGTTTGTGCACCTGTTAAATGGAGTAATAAATATTACCTCATACAATTGTTGTAAGGATAATACATATAATATAATTAGTACATTTAAAGATACACTATAGAAATTCAATATATTGAGCACTTATTCTTTTTTAAGATTTTCTAAAACTGAGGAGTTTGAAGTGCACCCTAAAAGCTTATTCAATCATTCTATAAGTGATAACTGTTGCTGACTTCGGGTGAGATGTTCTGCAGGTCTTTCAAGCACTTGTTAGCTTTTGAACTTCCTTGTTTCCGTGTTTTGTTAATAAACCTCCATCATCTCATCTCATTTTGATCTCAGAATATTTTTAAATGCTGGTTTTTTTGTAGGTGTGTCTCCTGGTAGAACATACCTCTTTCAATTTAACTGCAAATTTTCTTCTAACAGATCTTCCCGTCTATTTCTACTGTCCCTTTTTAATCAATTTTCCACTTTGTTTTTTAACTTTAATTTAGAAGCTTTTCACAACTTTTATTTATATCACCCACAAAGCAGTTCTGATAAAATTTCGGTCTTCAAATTTAGGTCATGGAGTTCTACAGAGTATTATTTTCATATATTTTTCATTTCACCTTTTCCTTTATCTTCCTCAACTAGAGGGACACTGAAGCTAACATAACCCTATAGTAGGTTTGAACCCCTATGGATATATCATCTGAGTACCAAAATAATAAAAGAACAATTAAACTTTGAAAAATCAGTGGTATATCTGGCTTGCCATTCTGTATCTCTCAGTGAATAACATTTAATGCTTAGGGGAAGGTGTTAAAACCCATTATACTCCTAACTGTGCAAAACTATTTCAAGAAAAAATTAGTTTTCCTTTACGAGCTAATCATCAGCTTGAGGCTAAAACATAAGGACTAGAAGATTCCAATGCTTGGGAAATACTCCCCATAGTAAAATTGTAGAAGCTTTCCTTAATCTTACATGTTCTTCTGTAGTCAACATCTTCCAGGATTAATTCAGCCCCCTATCACACTCTGCCCACAACTATTTTTTTAAAGAATAAATAAGCCATTCTTTCTTTTCTTTCTCTTGAAGTCCTAACATTAGCAGAAGATAACCTTTGAAATAACTGATCAAGTTAAATTTCTGTTGAAAATAGGGGAAAACGTATTTTTTATAAGATATGCCTTTTATTGATATTGTTTCTTCCTCATTTTTTTCTAATGTTTTCCCCTTTAGCAAAACTTGTTCATGAGAAAGAGCTTGAATCTAGTCAATAGATGGATAATATAGCCAACCAAAAAGCAAAACAAAACAAAACAAAATCCAAAAAAAAAAAAAAACCCAAAAAAACAAACTAAAAAACAAAAACAAACACCCACAGGACTAAAAATAAGTTATTCTATAAAATTCACCATGGAACTGCAGATATGACATGAATTCCTTGTCTGCAAATCTAGGGTGTCCTGCTAGATCCTCCTTCAAATAACAGAATTTTTATTTCATGTTATTCTGAGCATGACCCTTATCTGGACCCTTACCAAAATGATGAATGGCAGCATGTACAACATGTTCTTAAACAACATCTCCAGTCATCCTTGTGTAAAATGATCAACCTCTGTATTTGTGCTCTAGTCATTTGAATCCTTTAACTCTTTCACTGTAATATTACATTACTTGTCTTATAGATAAGCATTAATGAAACCTAATATCTATGGTAAGTAAATTAGCTTTCTTATTTAAAATAAAAGTAAACCGGTAAGACACAAAACTAAGAATCAATCTCACTTCCAAGCAAATATCACTGAACAGAAAACTCACCACAAACAAGATGGATTCCTTTTTCTTTTGCAGTAGGGGGAGACGGTTATATTTTCTGGTAGTTTTAGTGTAATGGAGAGGTGATTACACTGGTCATTTTTTCAAAACATAACCATACTTAGACTACAAAACAATACTATAGAATAAGAATATCTCACTTAATCCATACTACAATCAATATTAATGATAGCTATTAGAGTCTCATCTTTTTATGTCCCACTTTTTTCAGCAAACTGAATCTTAGAAAGGTTTAGCTATTTATGCAAAATAAGACAATTTGAAAATATGGTCCCAAACCAGTTCTCTCTCTAGTCAGTCACATTGCCTTCTCAACCAAAGTAATGTTGTTTAGCTCTATTAATGAATGCTTCAGCAATGTGCTTCCTGTCTACAATGTAAAGGTTTAGATTGGTGGAAGGGCCTTGCTGGGGTAAAAAGGACTATTAAAGAGTTTCTTGAAATAACAAATAAGTGAGATTGGAATAATCATAAGAAACTAGCACCAAACCAGCATGTATTGGGTTCTAGGCACCACACCAATCCCTTGACTAGGTAACACATACAAACTGTAACACAAATAGTATCATCTGGGCACTCTTGCAACATT
Source organism: Herpailurus yagouaroundi (assembly GCF_014898765.1). Classification (NCBI taxonomy): domain Eukaryota; kingdom Metazoa; phylum Chordata; class Mammalia; order Carnivora; family Felidae; genus Herpailurus; species Herpailurus yagouaroundi. Next base: position 37,549,521 of record NW_024412394.1, on the reverse strand, counting down.
CATTGAATGCCTTTCATTGTGCATTTATATTTAAAATATCATGAGGTTGTTGTTATTATATATTTCACAGATGAAGAAGTTGAAGTTTAGAGACTTTAAATATCTTGCCTAGGGGCACCTGGGTGGCTCAGTCGGTTAAGTGTTCGACTTCGGCTCAGGTCATGATCTCGTGGTCCGTGAGTTCGAGCCCCACGTCGGGCTCTGCACTGACAGCTCAGAGCCCGGAGCCTGCTTCGGATTCTGTGTCTTCCTCTCTCTCTGACCCTCCCCCGTTCATGCTCTGTCTCTGTCTCGAAAATAAAAATAAACGTTTAAATAAATAAATAAATAAATAAATAAATAAATAAATAAATATCTTGCTAAGGTCACACAGCTCTACCTGATGGAGAAAGTCCAGAGCTGACTTCAGAGCTACATGCCCCAACTACTAAGCCTCACAATTTTTGGGAAAGTACCCAGAGACTATTCATGACACTTATGATGGCTGTTTTGATAGAAAATGGAGGAATGCTCTAGAGTATGTAGCTTCAAAAGGAAAGCACAGAGTTCTGAACTCTTCTTACGTAATTCATGACTAAGTGATTTTCATATAAAAAAGTTTTAAGTTTCGGGTGAGACACCAGAAATTTTGAGCTGGGTCTCCCCTGAGCTCTTTATCTCTCAGATATGTACATGCCATTTAATTTTATTCTCTTAATTGCCTCACATCTTTCCACTTCTTGCATGTGGAATCAAATCCATATATACTCTTTCTAGAGTTCACATTCAGTAAGAAACTAGCTTTTAAATGGAAGAGTGTAACTATTTTTGACATAATCAAGGATTCTAAAATTTCAAAAAACAGAAAACATAAACATCAAACAGAACAACCTGCCTACCTTCAGGGCTCCTGTGAAGCCATGAAATGTGCTCCTGTGGCTCACATATTTTGGCCTTTGCTCTTCTCTACTACAAGGAACCAGAACTCCTTGAATAATAGCTGATGCAGTGTCCTGGGCCATTGAAAAGCAAACCGAATATGAGTTCTTTTTTGTTAAAAAATGCTTCCAGTGTACACTGTGGTGGTAGCAGTAGTAATAGAATGGACAGCCTAATGGCCAAGTAGGAAAAAGCTGAGAAGCTATAGGGAAAAAAAAATTGGAACACACTGATATTTTTAGACTAGTCCATGATGATGCACACAGGAAAAGGTAACAAAAATTGCCCTAAAAAGTGATGATATGCAAACATGAATTTATCGCATAGCTATAAAAATGCTTTATGTTGAACAACACAAATTACACGATAACACTGAATGTTCAGTTAATTGCAAGAGTATAAACTGCAGCCATGGATTTATTTTTATAGGGAGATAAAATTTAGAAAGACATGTAAAAGGGAAGTGAGTGTTGAATAAAAATTATCCCTGAGAAATTTCAAATAATATGAGAAAAAAATCACATATTGTCTATCTTTGTGGCAACTAGCTCCCAAGATAGCACTCAATGATTCTTGCTTTTTGGTATTTATACCTCACATGATCCCCTACTACACTGAGTAGGAGTGAACTGGGTAACCAACAGTATGATTTCTGAGGCTGTCATAAAGGACATTGCAGCTTCTGCCTTGCTTTCTCTTGGATCATTGACCTGGAAAAATGATCTGGCACATCATGGTGAATTCAGCCCTCTAAAGAGGAACTCATTGCAAGGAACTGAAGCCTCCTGCCAACAACCAGAACTAATTTGCCAGGAACATGACCGAGCCACCTTGGAAGTTGTGATAGTTAATTTTATGTGGCAAGTTGACTGGATCACAAGATTCCCAGATATCTAGTTAAACATTACTTCTGGATGTGTCTATATGGGTAATTCTGGATGAGATTAGCCTTTGAAATGGTGGACTCTGTAAATTAGACTGCCCTCTCCAATGTGGGTGAGCATCATCCAATCTGTTGAGATTCTAAATAGAACAAATGGCAGAGGAAAGAGAAATCTGCCCTTTTTTTCTGCCTTATTACTTAAGCTGGGACATCTGGTTTCAACTTTTTCTGCCCTCAGCTGGGATTTACATCATCAGCTCTCCTGGTTCTCAGGCATTCAGACTGAGACTGAATACCACTGACTTTCATCAGGCTCTCACTTTCAGGCAGCAGATTATGGGACTTCTCTGCCCCTACAAGCATGTGAGCCAAGTTCTCATAACAAATCTCCTTGCATATTCTATTGGTTCTCAGGAACCCTGACGATTACAAAGGTTGATCCTTCAGCCTCAGTCAAGCCTTTGTTAGTATCTTGCCTGGAACGCATGAGAGATTCTGACTCAGAACCACCTAGCTAAACTGTTCCCAAATTCCAAGTCCATAGAAACAGTGGCAGGTAATATACATCAATTGTTGTTTTAAGCTGCTTATTTTAGGGGAAATTGGTTATACAGTAACATATAACTAGTATAGTACTGGAAGAGAAAAAATATTCAGAGTAGTTTGTTAGAAGGTATAAAGTTCATATATCCATGGAAACAGATTTAGGCATATGAAGAAAAGTACATAATGTTTGGAAAAGACACAGGTTCCTCTGAGCTTTTTTACCTCCTCAGAGAATAAAAAAGAGGGAGTCCGGGCAGCTGGCTGACTCAGTTGGTAGAACATGCGACTCTTGATCTTGGGGTTGTAAATTTGAGCCCCACAATGGGTGTGGACATTACTTAAAAATAAGATCCTTAAAAAGAAAAAAAAGCGGGGGGGAGAGAAAGCCAAGACAATTGTGAAAAGGGAGGAAATGATAGATCAAAAGAAAAAGAAAAAGCAAAGAGATAAAGAACATGAGAAAAGCCCATTTTGACAAAAATATCAAGAGACTCAGAATGGCCCCATTTTTAAAAGATATTTAAAATAGGCTGACTTAACACCACAATCACTAGTGACTTATGGCAGAAATAAAACATCTAGTTGACCTTATAATTAGATTATAATGCAAAAAATCAGAAGCATAGCCACCACAGGGTTTTAGGAGAGGCAGCCCCAGATGATATAGGGGGCAATAATTAGGGTAAAGAGAGAAAACAAAGGAAGAAAGATTTTGTTGTTGCTTTATACAAATATGTAAATACATATATCCAAACCCATATATTGGAGTGTCTTGGGCACCACCAATATGGATATTCTTTTTGCTGACTCCAGTCATGTAAATACAAGTAATAATCATGTAGTTGAATCACACTCTTCAAGTCAATCTGCACGGCTATGTAAGGAGAAAGGTATAAACTTGGTTTTCATTTGCCTCCACTAACATGTCTCATGAGGGTAACTTTTTGGTATATAAAATGCAGATACATGTGTACTGCAACCATTAGACAGTATCTAAAGGAACAGGGTTCCCAGCAACTTACATCTTTATGTCCTTTTTTTTTCACACTCCAAGTAAAATTTAGCTAGGTACATATTTGAGTAATAATTTTACTAACTATAGGGTAAAATTGCACCATCTTTCATATGTGGTACCTAATCCAATGATTCAGGTTAATTTGTATATTCTCCAAAAATCTTGAGTTGAGACATGATTTCAACCATATAAACTTTCATATAGAAATATATTATTATAATTTATTTTCTTTCTTAAAGTTAATGGTAATGAGTCATTTTTGTACTAATTAACAATATCATCTAATTCAAAATATAAGTGGGGTATTGGTAAATAGCTTATATAAATGACAAAGTTGTCAACTTTGATGTTTCATTTTGCTTGGTTTATATCTATTAAAGGACTACTTGTTAAACTATGATCAGTGATATGGAGTAAGTCTACAAAAATTCATTTTAGAACCTTCTCTAACATCATATTAATTCCTAGGCTCATTAATTTCATTACAGAATCAACCAAGTTAAAAGTTAATAAGTATGTTAAATCTTCCAGATTTTATCTGTTTTTTTTCATTTTATAGAAATAAAGAGCAACATTTAATAACACATACTTTCAAGTTCTAAGTGAACTAACTCAAACTGATGGATCCAATTTGTGATATATTTTAATGACAATTGCTTATTATATCTAATTTCTAATAACTACAGAAATTATTTTATACAAGAAATGTTCCATGCAAGAGAAAGTTGCATCCTTCAACCCCACTAAGAAACCGAAATACAAACTTACATTCTATACTTTGTGATTTTATTATACTTTTCCATTTCTTTATTCTAGAAGCTTTTTGGAAAGCTGAGCCCCTGTCCAGTTTTGATTTGAATTCCATATACTTAGAATATTACACTAACATAGTCATTTAACTACATGGGCTACAACTACAGCCTCCACATTTTTCTGTTACTGACTCTATGGGGTTTGTTTCTTATAAAATCTTACCTGGATTAGCTTACTGTTGTGTACTTCTTACTCTACACATATTTTCCTTTTTTTTTTTTTTTCCCTTCATGTATCTTCCTTTAAAAACTCCACCCTCCTTTGATACAACATTTTGGCTCCTACTTCAACTGTGCAAAGGTTGAAGTTTTAATGTCCGAATTCTTTTCCTGGGCCTTTAATTTATTCCATCTATTCTATTTGGTCCTTCATAGGAAATAATAATATTTAAGTTTTTATTGGAGTTGACGGGAAAAGAATGCCCAGGAAACCTTTTTTTTTTCCAAGAAACCATTTTTGTACCTAAACTAGATTCAAAAGTTATTCTAAAATGTTAGCTGAAAGTTCATCTTAAATAACACTGTGGTCCTAAAGCTTAGTCCTAAAGGACTAAAAGGAGTAACTAGGTTTTATCTAGTGACTCAAGCACTATAGTTTTCTAGCCATAGCAGGAGAGGCACCTGTCCTCTTCCACTGGTTAATTTTAATCCTTGCACAAATCACTGAGAAGTTCTGTGAGCAAGCAAACATATAAATTTCTATATGAATATGTATGAGTATTTTTATTGAAGTATATTTTGAAATAAGTCTGATGTAGCTATTTATGGAAGTGTATTTCTGTTGACCAATGAATTGTTAACATCTCTATATTCTCTTAAATCTTTATTTATGTGGTATCTCTTGCTGAAAGTAACAAACCATGTGAATTTCAACAAATGTTATAACTGTAACACAACATAAAACATAATTCTTCAGATTTTTTTCTTTCATAGCTCTTTGCCATACCACACTCCAGACTTTCAGGTTCTATTTTTCTGTCAAGTACCAAGCATTGGAATTTAATTCTATATACAGGATTTCATAATGAATAGAGAAAGTCAAAAATAGAAACATTTCAGAAGTAAAATATAAATCAAATAATCATTAAATCTATTATTTACTTAATTTTGCATATTTGAAATTTCACACCCATTGTTATTTTAAGAAATGGGCAATAACAATATTCTTAAGGCCAAACCTTGTTATATTTACAGTGATTGCCTTGTTAATTTACAGAGAGAAAGACACAGACAATAATTATTAATTTTTAGATAGCTTTGGGTAGTATTGACATTTTGACAATATTTATTCTTCCAATCCATGAGCAGGGAATGTCTTTCCATTTCTTTAAATCTTCTTCAATTACCTTCATAAGCTTTCTATAGTTTTCAGCATACAGATCCTTTACATCTTTGGTTAGATTTATTCCTAGGTATTTTATGCTTCTTGGTGCAATTGTGAATGGGATCAGTTTCCTTATTTGTCTTTCTGTTGCTTCATTGTTAGTGTATAAGAATGCAACTGATTTCTGTACATTGATTTTGTATCCTGCAACTTTGCTGAATTCATGTATCAGTTCTAGCAGACTTTTGGTGGAGTCTATCGGATTTTCCATGTATAATATCATGTCATCTGCAAAAAGCGAAAGCTTGACTTCATCTTTGCCAATTTGGATGCCTTTGATTTCCTTTTGTTGTCTGATTGCTGATGCTAGAACTTCCAGCACTATGTTAAACAACAGCGGTGAGAGTGGGCATCCCTGTCGTGTTCCTGATCTCAGGGAAAAAGCTCTCAGTTTTTCCCCGTTGAGGATGATGTTAGCTGTGGGCTTTTCATAAATGGCTTTTATGATCTTTAAGTATGTTCCTTCTATCCCGACTTTCTCAAGGGTTTTTATTAAGAAAGGGTGCTGGATTTTGTCAAAGGCCTTTTCTGCATCGATTGACAGGATCATATGGTTTTTCTCTTTTTTTTTGTTAATGTGATGTATCACGTTGATTGATTTGCGAATGTTGAACCAGCCCTGCATCCCAGGAATGAATCCCACTTGATGCATAGGGGCACTTGTACCCCAATGTTCATAGCAGCACTCTCA
>NW_024412394.1:37458082-37542872 GCF_014898765.1 Herpailurus yagouaroundi | reverse complement strand
TTAGAGTGGGAGAGAGCCAAAGCATAAGAGACTGTTGAGAACTGAGAGCAAACTGAGGGTTGATGGGGGGTGGGAGGGAGGAGAGGGTGGGTGATGGGTATTGAGGAGGGCACCTTTTGGGATGAGCACTGGGTGTTGTATGGAAACCAATTTGACAATAAATTTCATATATAAATAAATAAATAAATAAAATAAAAAATAAAAAAATAAAAATAAAAATAATTATTAATTTGACCTATGATCCACCTATTGTGTATTCAGCTATAATCAATGTTGGTAGATATAAATACTGGTATTGTTCCAAAATGATATCAGTAACTTTTTTTTTCTATGAAAATAGGAAAGTACCAATAGTCAATCATTTTATGTGCCTACCATGCTATTTGTTTAACTTAAAAAAAATTTCAAGCTTGGTTAAGTAATACAAAACCCACCTCTTTGGAAATATTTATTTTCACTCTGATTATCACTGTCAGTTATATCTTTATATATTTGTTACAAATTCAGCAAGAATATTTCATATATTTGTTGCCCAATATCTCTAATGATACTGCCTTTAATGCCTCAGTTCTTTAACATTACGTTAAGTCAAATAACTGCTTATTCCTGAATTCTAAAAATTTATATGCCAAAGTTTTTCTTGGTATATTAATTTTTTACTCTTTTGACTTTCTGAAATGTAGTTACTATTTTAACATTTAAACAAATTTAAAAATTGAATCATGTGTAAAAAAACTGAATTATGATATACCTGTATTAGTTACTTTACAGCTTTTATATTACATGCAATTTTCCTACACTTAAGACTTACATAGTATTACAGTCCATTAGCCTAATACAAACAAGCAAACAAATCCACAACCCTTCTGTTTCCTGAAGCCCCTACATTTGAACCATTAACTAATAGGCTTACATGTAGCCACATCTTATGAGCCCTCCCCTTCATGTCCATCATTTAACTTTGTGTTGTGTATATTCCCCTAGAGCATTACATTTCAATTCCGTCTGACTTCTAAAGGCTTACTTCAGCAGATGTTCCATACGGAGCTAGAAGGAGTTGCCTGGTAGTTAGGTTTCTATAATTTTAATCAAATATTCAGTCATGTGAAGCCAGAGGGAGTTTCTGTTTGAATTACCATAAATTTCACGCAGAGATGCTGTGTGGTGCAAAGAATCGAAAACGTTGTTTTCTAAGAGGTTAGAAAGTCAGTTGAAACACAGTTGAATACAAATAAAACTATTTATGCAAGAGGAAGTAGCCTGATTCCCTCTCTTGTTTTGCCTAAACCTCAAAACCAGGCTGCCCTCATCTGTTGGCTACAAAGTTTCCACCACAGACTATTATTTGACAGATGCTAGAAACCACCCCTTCTTCCCTAAAAAACCTCTCCCATCTGATGTCTGAATTTTTTTCAGAGGATATGTGGGCCCTCCTACCTTCACAGACACATTTAAAATGCATGTACCCCTCACAATAGAAAAACTACGGACTTCAATTTGAGTGAAGGTGTAAATTACTGGCATTAGACCTAGGAGTTGGATCTGTGACTGCGTTCACATGATGTGTGAAAACTGTGAAGGAAAGAAGAGGGTGTTGACAGGCAATAGAGCAAAATGACAAAGCAGTGAGTCACAAATACCAAAGGCCAGACACTGTAATGTACAACTTTACTTAAGGCAATCTACTCCCTAAATCTTGGGTGACGTACTGCAAAGACATAGAAGAAATTTTGAAATGGAAAAGTTGAAATGAAAAGACAAAAAATTCAAAGGATTAAAGTCAATCTCATGTTTGGATTTTATAGTTCTCATGGCAGCAGCTGTACTTGTATAGTCCTGCTTTATAACCAGGCTCAGACATCATTTTAAAGAGATAAACTTGAATCCTTAAGATGTTGAAGAATATACTTCAGATTTATACAGCTTTTTCTTGTGCTTATTCTAGGTAATATGAAGTTTAAGCTAATACAATCATTTTAAGACAAAAGCAGACAAAAGACAAAATCAGAGACTATTTTACATGCCTTTATATATTTTTGTCTGCATACTTTGTGTTTTAAATAATTGTAATTGCTTTAATTGATATTTTCACTAGTCTTATAAAAATATAATTACTATGAGGATATCATTTGTATTTAGACAACTGGACCTTACAATGCACATGGCGAATTTTTTTTTTTTTAAATCAAGACAGAAGTGAGTTTTCATTACGTGATTATTTAAATCCATGTTCCAGAGAAAAATAAAAATGGTCTTCTAAAAATCAACTTGCAGAGGGGCACCTAGGTGGCTTAGTAAAGTAACTGACTCATGGTTCATGAGTTTGAGCCCATGATGGGCTCTGTGCTGACAGCTCAGAGCCTGGAGCCTGCTTCAGATTCTGTGTTTCCCTCTTTCTCTGCCCTTCCCCTGCTCATGCACTGTCTCTCTCTCTCTCTCTCAAAAAAATTTTGTTTTAAATAATAAAAATCAACTTGCAGAGTCATCCACAGGTTTTCACGGGTAAAACAGTCACGTTGAATGTAAAATTGTCAAGTTGTAAGTGTAAACTCAATCAGTACAAGCTAAATTATGCTGCAGTAACAAACAACTCCTAATTTTTGGTGGCCTAACTCTGCATATCCAGTATAGATGTGAAAATGGTGCTACTCATATATTTTTACTTATGTGAAGATGGTGCTACTCATCCAAGCTGACACAGGTTCCTATCAACATATATATTCATGATGTCTCAAGCAGGAACAATTAGTGTGGCAAATCACACACTAGCTCTTAGAGCTTCCACTTAGAAATGGCACATGAAAATTCTGCTCTGCATTTCAATGACCATGCCTAATTTAAAATGAGTGGTGAAAAAATTAGAACAAATAATATTAAAAACTGTGTGGAACCACAGAAGACCTCAAATAGCTAAAGCAATTCTAAGAAAGAAGAAAGCTGGAGGCATCACAATACCAGGTTTCAATATAAACTACAAAGCTATAGTAATCAAAATAGTATGGTACTCGCACAAAAACAGTCCATAGATCAATAGAACAGAATAGAGACTCCAGAAATAAACCCACAATTATACAGTCAATTAATCTATGACAAAGGAGGCAAGGATATACAATAAGGAAAAGACAGTCTTTTCAATAAACGGTGCTGGGAAAATAGGACAACTACATGTAAAAGAATGAAGCAAGACCACTTTCTTACACCATACACAAAAATAAACTCAAAATGGTTGAAAGACCTAAATGTGAGACCTGAAACCATAAAAATCCTAGAAGATAATACAGGCAGTGATTTCTCTGACATCAGCCATAGCAACTTCTCTTTAGATATGTCTTCTGAGACAAAGGAAACAAAAGCAAAAATAAACTATTGGGACAACATTAAAATAAAAAGTTTCTGCACACCAAAGGAAACCATCAAAAAGACAAAAAGACAACCTAGAGAATGGGAGGAGATATTTGCAAATGAATTATCTGATAAGGGGTTAATATCGAAAGCATATAAATAAGTTATGCAACTCAACATTGAAGGGAAAAAAAATGTTAAAAAATGGGCAGAGGACCTGAAAAGACATTTTTCCAAAGAAGAGATACAGATGGCCAACAAATACATAAAAGGTGATCAACATTACTAATCATCAGGAAAATGCAAATCAAAACCACAATCAGATATCACCTTAAACCAGTTAGAATGGCTAAAATCAAAATAACAAGAAATAACAAGTGTTGGCAAGGATGTAGAGGAAAAGGAATCCTCATGCACTGTTGATGGGAATGTAAATTGGTACAGCCACTGTGGAAAATGGTATGGAGGTTCCTCAAATTAAAAATAGATGGGGCACCTGGGTGGCTCAGTTGGTTAAGCATCCGACTTTGCCTCAGGTCATGATCTTGTGGTTCGTGAGTTTGAGCCCCATGTTGGGCTCTGTGCTGACTGACAGCTCAGAGCTGGAGCCTGCTTCAGATTCTGTGTCTCCCTCTCTCTCTGTTCCTAACCTGCTCACACTCTGTCTCTCTCTCTCTCTCAAAAATAAATAAATATTTTAAAAAAAATTTGACAAATAGAAATATCATATGATCCAATAATTCCACTATATTTACCCAAAGAAAACAAGAAAACTAATTCAAAAAGATATACCCTGTTTACTGCAGCTTGTTTACAAGAGCCAAGATATGAAAGTGACCTGAGTGACCATCAATAGAGAAATAGATAAGGAAGATGTGGTGGATAGATAGATAGATAGATAGATAGATAGATAGATAGATAGACACACATATACATTTATATATATATATATTTATATATATAACATATATATATATGTATATATACACACACATACACACACACACACACATATATATATATATATATATATATATATATATATAAAAGGATGAGATCATGCCATTTGAGACACTATGGATGGGCCTAGAGGGTATTATGCTAAGTGAAATAAGTCAGAATGAGAATGACAAATACCATACCATTCTTACTCATAAGTGGAATTTTAACAACAACAATAACAAAACTAGATGAGTAGACAAACAAAAAGCAGAATCAGACCTATAAATACAGAGAACAAACTGATGATTGTTAGAGTGGAAGGGAGTTGGGAGTTGGGCAAAATGGGTGAAAAGGAGAAGGAGATACAGGTTTCCAGTTATAGAATGACTAAGTCACAGCAATAAAATTCACAGCATAAGGGACACAGTCAATGATACTGTAATAGTGTTGTAACAGGACAGATGATAGCTTACGCTTGTGGAGAACACAGCACGGTATATTAACGGGTGAAATGACTAAGTTGTACACCTAAAACTAATGTGATATTGTGTGTCAACTACACTTAATTTTTTTTTAAAAAAAGGGTGTGAAATGTTGATAAATTAAAAAACATGAGTGGTAAAGAACAATCCTACCACGTTCTTGAAAGGAGAGAAAAACTGGTATATTTGTTAGCAGACCTAATGGCCACATAAGCGATAACTAGGCCAACAAAGAACAGAAACTAAGGCATGCATTAAGCTTAGCGCCCAACCAGATGCTGCTCAGAGGTTATAAAAATGGTGATGAGTGCCGAAATAGGCATTAAGTTTTGCTTCATGGGAAAGATGATTCAATCTATTCCACTATAAGAAAATGGCTACTAAGAAGACCACAACAGAGCTGTGCCCCCAAAGACCTGGCTTCCTGAGATTCGCACTAACTTAAAGGTATAGAAATGGGTCCTCTGGACTCAAAATGCAGCCGCAAATAGCCTGAGAGTATGAGTCAGTGTTAAGGATGTTGGTAAGTATTCTCTGGTTGCGCTTAGATTTCATTTTCGTTTCCTTTGCTCTGTAATGTAAAATCACTTTGTATTGTTATTGGTAGTATGCCTTTTATTCTAATAGAAATGGCCTGAGTAATTACCAAGAGTTTTAACTGGAGGCCTGAGACCTCATTGTGCTCCAAAAGGTTACCACCATTCACTAATACTAATGGAATATGTTGTTAATACTAACACTATGGGAATACTAATTGGTATCTTTCTATGTATCTGCACAAAATTATGTGTTACTATTTTCATATAGATCTGATACGGATAGAGTTTTGTTTTATCACAGACAAGACACTTCTAATCTATCTATTGGAGTGAAATTGAACATAAATAAATAATAGTTTGTTATCTACAAATTTGATAAAAACTGCAACCACACCATTACTGAGAGCTCAAGGCTGTTTACAGATCAGGCCTTTATATTCACAGTGTCTCTAAAATTTTGTAATCCTCCTCTTTATTACTTCAAAGCACCCTGAGGTTCATAACCATGTCTTTAATCACCCTTGAATTTAGCGGAGTTTCAGGCTGATGGGACGTATGGGTGAGAATAAAATGTGGTCTTATTCATAAAACTCTTCCAGGTCCCAGGAGCAGTAGACAACAGAATTTACGTCCCTCACATTTCATCACTGATAACTATAGGCTTGAACTAGACTATGATAAAGCTTTACTTCTTCAGCCAAAAGTTTACATTAAGTAAGTTGGGGGGCAAATATGAGTGGCACTGAACTTTGTGCTAAGGAAGCAAATCCTGGAATGATATTCTAGTTTAGCATTTTTGTATTTATAAATGTATTCACCCTGTGGCTATACCGCTTAACTTCCAATAAATTGGTCATTAAGGTTTGAATTGCTATTACCCTAAGTAATGTTCCCTTTTTTTAAAATACTAATCAAATTCTTTTGCAAAATGGGCAATGCCCTAAGTAGGTTACAATGAAGAATAAAATAGCAGAACTTGTTACAGAACATCACTTTTGTTCATAGTCTTCTTTAATTTGATGATTTTACTCTGTCCCCCAATTTTTAATATTTTTCTGTGAAAAAACAAACATTTTGGAAATTTAAAAAATTGAGAGGGACCGTGAACTCTTGAAATTATGTTTAAAAATCTCATTCTTACTCTGAGTGAAAATTAGGAGAAACACATTTCATTTGCACCTTCTAAGAAAACCCTATTTTCATAACTCCTGATAATAAGTAGCTTAGGGGGATATTATTTTTAAATAAATAACTTTGTCCGTAAGTATGCAACTCAGCTGAGTAGAATAAACAATGTTAATGAAGTCTTAAGTTTAATGTTAAACAAAATCACAGTAGATCCCAAATGAGAGGACTATTTGCCAAATTCAGCATTTTACCTAAAGCAACTATAATTTTAAAGTACTCTTATTTTGAATATAAATTCAAATTCCCACTATAAATAGTCATTTCCCACTAACAGTAGCGGAATGCTAATCAGTATATTGCATGGCCCTTGATTTTTTTAATAGGAGGGAAAACAAACGAATGTGGTCAGGAAAGGTCCCTTATCTAGCTACTATTATAACACTGTCTCTCAGCATCTCAACCCAATGGTCTACAGTACTGGCATCAACAAAGGGGCAATAATATTCACGTTATTGTATTGCTGCAAACTTTAAGTGAGACCAAATATGAAAGAGGGATGTTCAGTGCCTACAAAATAGGAAATAGGAGGCATCCAAAACCCAATAATTGTTATCAGAGCACAGGTTGTGGTTCACACCAGAAAACTCAAGCGATTCTTTAATCTTCTCCCTCACTCACATCTGCCCAAATCCAATTAATCACTGAATTCTAGCCTACAATTAATCTTTAAATTCTAGTTGAGTAGCAGTTGATTCTATTCACTTCTGTCCACTCATGACAACTTTATTCCAAGCCTTATTTTTCCACCAGATTTACTCTCCATAAATATTTATTGAATGGATAAATATTTGGCCATCAATTCCATCCACACTGTATTATTCTCCTTCCCCAAATCGACCGAAGTCTAGCCTCAATCAGATTTTATCGACAGTGCTTACATTATGTATCTGGAATGGCTTTATTCCCATCAATCCTACTAAGGATTCAGAAGAGAAACCAATCTGCTCTTTAATTTAGCTAATTAAGTATGATGTCCATAGCTTTCTTATGGCACTTAAAAAATGTTTATTTATTTATTTTGAGACAGAGAAAGAGCGCACGTGTGTGCAAGCAGGGTAAAGACAGAGAAGGGGAGAGAGAGAAAGACAGAGACAGAGAGAGACAGAGAGAGACAGAGAGAGATAGAAAGAGAATCTCAAGCAGGCTCTGTGCTGTCAGTACAAAGCCTGATGTGGGGCTCGATCTCATGAACCATGAGATCATGACCTGAGTCAAAATCAAGAGTCAGATGCTTAACTGACAGAACCATCCAGGTGCCCCTCTTATGGCACTTTTAAGGCAACTCTGTTCTAAGAGATTAATTTCTTAAGAACAGGATCTATGAAATGATCATCCTTATGCTTCTAAGAGCCTATGACAATTTCTTCTACATAATTGAAGGTTAATACTAATTTGTCTTGATATTTTTGATATTTTAACATTTTGCAATATCTCTGAAACCTGGTTGTAAATTGTCTAAAGAAACTTATTTAGGAGGCAGATTTCCAGGCCCTATTCTAGTCTAATAAATCCAAACCCTTGGAGTAGGCCTACAGATTCACCTCTTATATAGGCTTCTGAGTTATTCTGTATATAATTTATACACTTATTCTTATACAACTTATACTAATTCTATACATAACTTCCTTATATGGATAAGCAAGTTTAGGTACTTACATATCCATTTCCTTTTTTTTTTTTTTTCAACGTTTATTTATTTTTGGGACAGAGAGAGACAGAGCATGAACGGGGGAGGGGCAGAGAGAGAGGGAGACACAGAATCGGAAACAGGCTCCAGGCTCTGAGCCATCAGCCCAGAGCCCAACGCGGGGCTCGAACTCCCGGACCGCGAGATCGTGACCTGGCTGAAGTCGGACGCTTAACCGACTGCGCCACCCAGGCGCCCCTACATATCCATTTCCTAATGATAATATTAAACTTTCATTGAGAGTCAGAAACCATTGTGTTTATCTGGCTTTTTTGAAATTTTGCTATTTTTAGTAGCCTAAAAATTTATACTTTTATAAAATCATCTTTATCCAAGTCCTTCTTTATTAAACTACCAAATCTAATACTGTCTTTAATCACTAAAAGATTTAAACAAGAATAAAACCTCACATCATTTTATTTCACTTTAAAGTTCCTACTGCCACTTTATATGGGCATTATATTTTATAATTGCTCATTTGTTTTTCACCAGTTCCATTATTTTATCTGCTTTTCAACTATTTTCTTTTCAGTCTTTTTCACAATCATCATAATATTTTCAAAATTCATTTTTATCACTGGGTTCTCTAAAAGCCATCTTCAGTTAAAAACCCTTTTGATCTACTTTTTCAACATTAAAGTTATTTTCTAGCATTTGACAGTCATATTTTTTCTTATATTTATAATTTATTTCCTGGCTAGATCATCCATTTTCAATCTGCCAAATTGTGGCATTATTTCAACTCACAACAACAGCACGTAAAGTCCTGATTCCATTCTTAGATTTGAAATGATGCATAAAAATTACCTAGTGAGCAAATGTCTATAGTTTTCTCTCTTTCCCCTTTTCAAAAGTTATATGCATTAGCACACCAATGATGCAATTTGATCCAAAGCACTTGACAGAAAAACATGATCAATAATGAAAGTAGTATTAGATCAAAACAAGCATCAAAATTCATTCTAAAGAACAACAGAAAAACAAATATATTGATTGATATAGTTTGATAAAACTCAAGTATAATGAATCTATAATAATAACGAATGTTTGTGAGAAAAAGCATTCTTTTTAATAAATCTACAACAATCAATAATAGTTAGCATTGGTTCAAAGCCTATTTTGTATCAGAAGCTCTACAAAATTATGCCTAATTCTATTTACAGTAACTCTACCAGATTAAGTCCCGCTGCCTCCGGTTGATGGATATAGAGGTGTCTGTTAAATAATTTTTCAAAGGCATGTGACCAATTAGTAACCTACTCAGGTTTTAAGCCCAAGTCTACCAGTGTCCAAAGCATTTAACGACACTATTTTGCCTGACACTAAAAAAAAGACCCATCATAACCACTAAACTCCTAAGGGACCAGTTGTGTCCTGTTCCTTTCATTCAGTCACTTACCCTTCCTGGGTCTCAATTTCTTCTCAAAATTAAGATAGTGTATCAAAATTTCCCAAAGTTCCCTGCAGCACTGAAATTCTGAGATTGTAGTGTAGAGAATCCAAGTCTTTCTATTTCATCTGTTGTTTTCCTTTAGAGTGAACAACCATTACCATTTAACTGGTACTCTAACTTCCTTTGACTTTCTAACTCCTGCAACTTCTAAATCTTGTTTATTTCTATCACTGGAATTACTGCATAAGAGAAAATGAAAATCTTGCCCAGTATGGCACTGATATATGGCATGTTTAGTTTCCACATCTAGAAAATTCAAGTCCTGGTTTTTTATGTGCTCCAGTTAATGAACTCTCCTGCTGCTTTTGTGAAAACAATGATCTTGATATGACTGCACTGTTTGCCTCTTTGTTCCATTGGTTTCCTCACATGTATTATCTTTAAACTGACTTCTGTCAATGAGTTAAGTACAGTGTGATGGGATTCCTAATGAAAACATGAAACAACAAACTTTCCCATTATAAAAAGGACATGTTTTGCTTCATATTAAATTCAAACCACTGTTCCTAAGATTAGCTAATGTATTTCATGTATTCATACATAAAATGACATATTCTGAATCAAGGGTTTGATTAGATGTGTTTGCACATGGTTTTTGAGTTTATCTACTGATTTGAGCATTTAATTGGTTTTTTCTTACTATTTTTTGGTACAATCCTTAAAAATCATTGAAATGATATGGATTTATTGACAGTGTTTTACACTTTAAAAAAATGTTTATTTATTTATTTTGAGGAAGAGAGAGAGACCGTATGGGGGAGGAAGAGAGGGAGAGAAAGGGAGAGAGAAAATCTCAAGTAGGCTCCATTCTGTCAGTGCAGAGCCCGAAGCAGGGCTCAATCTCAAGAACTATGAGATCATGACCTAAGCCAAAATCAAGAGTTGGCTGCTTAATCAACTGAGTCACCCAGGTGCCCAAATAGTGTTTTACATTTTAATTTCTAGTCATATATTTGGATAAGATAATTATCATGGATGAAAGGAACATGACTTAGAATGTGGCAAAAAACAACCACCATGTTTCTAAAGCATCAATAAGACACCATTTTTCTTAAATCATATTGGCAAAATACATAAAGTTAATTAACATCAAATGGGACAAAAACAAAACAAAACAAAACAAAACAAAACAAAACAAAACAAAACAAAACAAAACTGATGTGTAGGAAAGTATAAACTATCATGAATGGGAGCATAAAGTGTTGTAGCCACTCTCCAGAACAGTCAGTCTCCACTAACTAGAGTAGATACATATATCACATAATCCACTAATTTCATTCCTGGATAAATCCTATGGAAATTCTCACATGATCTCTAATGAACATGTTTGAAGATATGCATCTCAATGTTGATTGTGGCCATGGAAATTACGGACAGCCTAAGTTCATTACAAAGGAAATGAATAAGTTAAATTTGGTAGATACATATACGGTATATACCACGTACACATAATATGCAGCTGCCAAAGATATAGCAGTAAAAATAATAACACAGATAAATCTTTCAAGTAACTTTGCATAAAAAATGGAATAAGGCCTATAGCCCAATAATATGTAAATAAAAATCATCTACATACGCAAATATATATGGAATGCTACATATTTTCACATGGATATGTTCACATTAATGATTTGTGTCAAATACATTAGAGTGAGAATCTATAGAAGGATGTAACAATGGAAATGAAGATCTAAAATAAGCATGACAAAAGAAAGGTCCCAGCAAATGCAATTCCTTAAAATGTAAAAATTGGCTCTTGAGCCAATACCTACAGAGCAGAAGACTGACTTGCCAGCTCCAAGCAATCAGGCAGGAAAGGTCACACTCTTCCTTCTTTTGCCTTTTTGTTCTATTCGGGCCCTCAAAGGATTGTACTGCTTACCTACACTCCGGAGGGCAAAACACTTTACAGAGTCCACTGATTCAAATGCTAATTTTATCCAGAAACCTCTCACACACACCTAGAAATAATGTTAGCCAAATATCTGGGCACCTTATGATTCAGACAAATTGATGCATAAAATTAACCATAACTGTATTTTTTAATGAAATTTAAGTTTTGTTCATTTTAAACATTTTGCCACCATGTTATTTACATGGTAGGTATTCTGTTAGAAAAAAATTTATCTTTGTTCCAAGAGGAACAGAAAAACCCTTGAAGCATGTCACAATAAACCTAAGACTTTAGTGTTGATACTAAACAAAGGAAAGCTGAATCTTGGTAGTCAAGATAAGAATATTTTATACATAACAGTTTTACATAATAACAAGTAATTTGAAGACTTCCAGAGCAGGAAGGTCACATAAGCCTCCCTGTGCAGCCTGGAAGGGCAGTAAAAAGAATGAAAGAAAGGACTCAGAATCCTGAATTTACCTGAAGGACACTGTATTTTCAACCAAAGGTCACTGAGTTGCCTTGACTTGACAAGATTAAATTTTCCTCTATGAAGCCAAAACAAGAGTTTATATGTTAAATTAAGTCTAGATATGGAATAATAAACATTATAATTTTTGCACATATGATGTTACTGTGCAAAATTCACACAGGCTAAATACATAAATAGCCTAATATCTTTAACTATTCAAGTTGAAATCATCTTCACAATGAACAATTACTGTAATGTAGAATTAAGAGGAAGCAGTTATTAAGGGGGAAGGTATGTAGCATTATTAGCACTCAATAAAGAAAAACTGGTTATTTCAAGTATTAATTTCAACCCAGATTCATCTAAAATGTTGCTACAAGCCAAGAATGTAATAGAATATTTTGGAAAATAATTATATGTCTTTTAATATTAAGTTTAAATAGATTCTTTTTTAGTATATGGGTAATATTTTTTTATTTTTAATTTTTTTTTACATTTTTTCAAGTTTTATTTAAATTCCAGTTAGTTAACATACACTGTAATATTAGTTTCAGGTATACAGGATAGTGATTCAGCACTTCCATACATCATGCAGTGCTCATCACAACAATTTTTTTTATTTTTAATTTTAATGTTAACATACAGTGTTATATTAGTTTCAGGTATATAGTCTGGTGGTTCACTATCTCATACTGTATGGGTAATATTTATACAGGTAAATACACATATTATTTTATTCGCAAAGGACATACAGCTGATTCATATCTGAGTTAAACCCTGAAATATCTTAAAAACGTAGTGAGTTGAAAATTCCAAAACATAGCACATAGGTAAAAACACAACTAACTAATGTTGTGGAAAGTCCCATGAAAAAGGAACCACGTTATTACAGAATTGCAAGAAGACAAAGAATAAGAGAAATTATAACCAAAAAACTTGTAAAAAAAGTAAATGTATTATTAAAAAAGAGTCCTTCTATGTAACTATATTTTAAACTGTGACAGTGCACCTATGTAAAGCAAGCATTTTGAATCATTGGCAGGTCTTATATGGCAGTAAAATTGTGAGGATATTCATTACAATCAACCATAAAAAGCTCTAACGAAAAAAATTATGAATAAGCACTTAAGATATTAGGGAAGTGCATTATGTTAATATATTTCTCCTACTTTTACACAGAATGTAAAGGCTATAATCCATTCTTTAAAAGTAAGCCAGTAAATCAAAAGCCCTTCATTTCTAAATAAAGAAACAACATAGAAGTTGTAAACTATGCTGAGAATCATTGTATATAAAATAAATATTTGGGATTAAATTCAGGTAAATTCTGAGGAAAGCAGATAAAAAACCTAATGATTACATTTACTTTGAGTAAAATTATATTTATGAACAAAACATTTTAAGAAATATGGGGATTTTACTAATTAGCTCATTTCTTATAATAAGATCATCATTCGGGTATGTCATATCAGAACTTGTGAATCTAAAAAGTCACAGGTGAATTTTGTAAAACTCTAATTAGAAAGTAAAAACATTTAGGATACAGGCTCAGGAACTTCATATTAAACAAAACAAAATAATAAAATCATAGTTATTAAGAAATAAGGTAGAAAAGGACTTTTTATATGGTGGAAATTGAAGTTCTAAATGTTCTTGCTCTCCTATGGCATTAATTAATGTAGGAATTCTAGGATGTAAATAGATAAATTATTTTACTAATAAGAAATTGGAGCACATAGAGTTGACATTTTTGGTGTTAATTCATGCAAAGAAAAAGGAAATTTTAAAGTGTAATAGTTAATTGGATTTTTTTCATTTTAATGAAGTGATTTGTACCGCAATGAAATGACTGAGTCTCAATTTTCGGATGTTATGCTTGGAGCCTCCATAAGATTGGAAATCATAAAGCAAAAAACATGTGACATCTGTTTACAGTGTTCCTAGGATTTCTGCACCAAACCCCAATATTCCCACCACTCCCTCACACACTTCTGACATGCAGCAAAATAGAACTTAGAAATGGCTTAACACAGAGATCCTCAGAAATGTGTACAGATTTCCCAGGGCCCCAAAAGCAATGGAAAGTCACTCAGATCGTGGAGGCCCTCAGTCCAGGAGAGGTTGTTGACCCTCACTATGAAAGAAACTAGAGGAGCGTCTGTGTGGTTCAGTCTGTTAAGCATCTGGCTTCGGCTCAGGTCATGATCTTGCAGTTTGTGGCTTCAAGCCCTGTGTTGGGCTCTGTGTTGACAGCTCAGAGCCTGGAACCTGCTTCGGATTCTGTGTCTCCCTCTCCCTCTGCCCCTCACTAACTTGTGCTCTGTCTCTCAAAAATAAATAAATGTTAAAAAAAAAATTAAAAGGAAGAAAGAGACTACAGCTGAAGGAGTACCTTTAGAGGATGTTCGAACATGAGTGTTGGACAGGAGCTGTCCCCCTGTGAAGAAATAAAGAGAAACAAACCTAGGATCCTCAAAATTACTTCCATTTTAGAAGGCTATCCATACCACATTTTAAAGTCTGGCTTCCTCCTTGACCATTTGTCACCAGCAAGATCCAGCTTTGCTGACCCCAAAACTTGACCTTTCCTGTCCACCTCCATGTATCCACCTGCCTTTGTCTCACATTTTCCTCAGGCTTTTCTTTCCAGTTTATCTTTCACGTCAGGCAAAAGATCCCACACACATAATATGTGGTGACAGGAAGAGAAACTACCCCACAAGCAATAATGACTGCCCCAATGAAGAACTCCAGCCAGCTCTGACCACCTAGACTGGATTGACCTCAACAGGATTCACACCTGCACAAATGGACCATGGAATTACTGACAGTTACCTCTACCTTATTATAACGCCACAATATTCACCCAAGGAGGAGTGCAGGCTTCATTAACAAAACACAAAACCTATGTACAGGTATGTTTCCATAAGGCACGTGCACAAACTTATGCCAGCCTCTAAATACAATGACAAAGCTCCTGTTTCTGAATATTCATTCTGACCCTAAATAAAAGAAACCCACTCATCCCTGCTTGGGGGTCAAGGTTTTGGAAGTTTTTCCCTGTGATCTCCTTATCTGCTGCAAACAAAGTTTCCTTTGTGTGACAACTCCATCTGGTGTAGTTCCTATCTATAATTCACCAAGGAGCAAACTCATTTACTTTGGTTACAAAATCTGATGACCCAGATGGGACTCGTCCTTCTGAGGTTCTGCCCTCCAGTTACCTGGGTTAAGCTCCTAGGACCAGATTCTTTGTCCGGGCCTAACTTTCTTGGTGCTTGTGCCTGCCAGCCTGGTGTGCGACCTCATCTGAAAGCCAGCAGCCGCTCTGACTACTTTTATGCAGAAGATTTCTCTTGGGATAAACTATCCCAAGGAATACATAGGTTTATGGCACAGCTTTATTTTATTATCCCAAGAAACATAGGTTTATGGCACAGCTTTTAGAGGTCAACTAGAGTTTCTCACAAAGTCTGAACAGGTCACATAACAGAATACTCTGAGGGAACTGAATACTCATTTGAGTTGAGTCTAGAAATCCCCAGGTGACAGAAGATCACACAACCCATGGGCTTGGGTACCCCTGCCTGGTGAAAGGAGAGTGGTTTAACACAGACTAGTCTAGGATCTGGGAGGCTGAAATAAATCTCTGTCCCACCTAGCTGCTTGTTCCCTGTTTGTATCTTCGCCATGGCTGCTTGTGCATCTCCTCCTTCCCTTACAGCCCAGGAGAAAAGAGGCAGCAAGCGACTCCCATGGTCACAGGAAGCATGCACTGCACGGGGACCACTTAAGAGCTCTCTTTAATTGGTTAAAAGGGATTTCCATGGTGATGGTTATTTTTCCTCTCTCGCTTGTGATTTTATTTATTTGAGCCCTTTCTCTCTTTTTCTTGGTAAGTCTGGCTAGAAGTTTATCAATTTTATTGACTTTTTTCAAAGAATCATCTCCTGGTTTCATTGATCTGTTCTGCTGTATGCGGGGGGGGGGGGGTTGTTTTTGTTTTTGTGCTGTTTTGTTTTTTGGTTTCTATATCATTTATTTCAGCTCTAATATTTATTATTTCCTTGCTTCTTCTGATTTTAAGTTTTGTTTGTTGTTCTTTTTCTAGCCCCTTTAGGTGCAAGGTTACATTGTTTATTTCAGATTTTTCTTGCTTCTTGAGAGTGATGAAATAGCTTCTTAATGACATGGAAAGAGAATGTACTTTCCCCAGATGCATGAACTTTATTCAATCATTTACTCAATGAGCACCAACTCTGTGCCAGATATGAGTTTTATTTTTACTATAACTTTGAATAGTAGAAGGCAGAAAAATTTAAGTTGTAACTCACAATAACTGCCTATTGCTAATAGAAGTATTTTGGGAGTAGCTGACAAAAATTATAAACTGCCATTGAGTAAAACACTGTGAGTTTGTGATTTTAGAGCTTAATTTAGTCATAGATACTTAAGTGTTCTCAGATTTTTGAAGGATAAGTTTAAAAACAAAGTTTCATGGAGGCCAAGGTGCCTCCCTCATTACAGACAAAATATCTGCCTTCATAGAGGTGGCAGGACACTAACAGATGCCTACGCTCAAAATAGTGATTATTTTAAAAATGAAACAGATATCTTTAATGTAATTTTAAGCAGAGAAAGAAAAAATTTTCAAAAAAACTTTATGTGGACTTTATATAGACTTGTTTTATTTTTAATAACAATGGAGTAGATTCTATTGTAGAAAAACGTTTAACATGAGAATTCCACTTTGTTCTTTCTTTAAGAAGAGTAAGTTATAGTCTAGAGCTAGCAAATTTATCCAGAGCAATAGTTGTCAACATTTAGGGATTACTTGAGAAGGTGTAAATAATAAGGAACTTCTCCCCAGAAAACAACATGATTACACATACACAGTTTTGCATATAATTTCAGGGATAAAGAGATTTCTGGACTCCCAAAGCCTACCCATGGGTCAGCTTAAGAGACCAGAGAGACTAGGAAAAGACTTATTCATGTGTCTGATGATGCTAATGAAACTGCATATGTTTATCCCACCCAACCAAGAAATAAAGCTCTATGCAGACTACAATAATTATAACAGAAGTGACAGACCTAATACAATATGTATATTCTATAGCATATAGCATATAGTTTTCACCCAGAATAAACAAATTTAGGCAAGAAAGGAATTGACATCAGTGTAGAATTTTCCATAGGAATACTAGCCAAAAACGTCTTTTCAGAATTTGCATTTTCTATTGAAAAATATAAAATATGATATCTAATGTATAAAATGAGTAGAAAAAGAGAAAGTCTTCAGGTTATTATAAATGATTACTGGAAATTTTCAAAGTTCAGATTACATAAACATAAGATGAAAATGAAAACAGCATTCAAAAATAGTAATTTAAGACATTGTGGGGTGCCTGGGTGGCACAGTCAGTTGAGTGACTGACTTTGGCTCAGGTCATGATCTCACGGTTGGTGAGTTCAAGCCCTGCATCAGGCTAGCTGCTGTCAGTGCAGGACCAGCCTCTGGTCCTCTGTCTCCCTCTCTCCCTCTGCCCCTCCCGTTTGCTCTCTCTCTCTCAAAATTAAATAAGAACATAGAAAAAATTGCAAGTCCATTATCAGAGCATTTATATTTCACAATCTGATGGAAATCAGGAGAACAGCCAGAAATATATGAACCATGTGAAAGCATTACAGATTACTCTTGCCTTCAGTACAAGTATAGAAGTTTCGCTAAAAGCAGACAATCTTAAAAATTCAGTTAGATAGTCAATATGAGTGTTGGAAAGCAAATTAAACCTGTGCATGAATCCTTTCTTCAACATCATCACAACTGGTCATCTACCTCTATTTGAACATTTCTCTATGCTTGAAAACTCAACATGGCAGCACATCCTATTCTCCAGGAAGTTCTTATAGTTAAACAGCCTTAAACTGAGCTAAAAGCCATTTCCACATAACTCCTATCCATTGGTCTTCCTCCTTTCCTCAGGGGCCACAAATCCAATTTATCTCCAGCCCATTTTAGAACTATTAATTATCCTAAGTCATCTTTCCAGGCCAACCTCCCTCAGATCTTTCCATCATTTTTCATAAATTAAAGTTGTCAGTATGTTCCCCATTCTATGAACTCAAATTTGTGAATGCCCATTTTAGAGTGAGTACCTAGAACTGAATGCACTATATCAGAGATAATCCAGACAGAAAAGTGGAAATGAAATTAGCCTAAAGGTAAATCTATAAAAGAAAAAAAAGGTAAGCAAATAAGAAGTATTTAATAAATGAGTAAATAAAACTATTGATTCATATTTATTTTGTAGACAAGACTGTCCCATATGAATGAAGTAAAATTATGTTTTCTTGTCCTAAATATTAGTGATGGCATTTTAAAAAGTTAAATGTAGTACTTCAATTTATTTCAAATAAATTTCATCTTGTTAGATACAGAAGAGCTTTGCAGCATATAGAAATCATTTCAGATGCTGATTCTTCACGCAATATATTTTTTATACTCCCAGATTCATGCTTTATGCAAATTTAGCAAGAATTACTTGTACATTAGCATTCAAAGCAGTGATAAAAATCTTAAACTCAACAGTATACTGAGATGCCACCAGAGACCTATTTCCAATAGGCTATCAATGATATAATTAGTAGGACCTTTCAGGTATAATTGTTCCACTGATTAAGTATCCACGTAATTTATTATCAGTTTCCACACATGTTTTTTCCACAGGATATAATTTTGAAAAGTGTCAAATTGTTACTCACATCCAAATTTTCTACATTACTTTTTTCTACCACTTTAGTAACTAACTGTATGACACACACAAAGAAAATTCTATCAAAGCGTGCCTTTTTGGTAAACCCAACCCACCCTTCAGGAAGTTATTTCCTCTCTAAATACTCACATCTATTTACTTTTTAAATCTATCTTCAAAGCCTGTTGGACTAAAAATTTCACTCTCTTTTTTTAAAGTTTACTTATTTTTGAGAGAGAGAGACAGAAAGGGAGGGACAGAGAGCAAGCGGGAGAGAGAGAATCCCAAGCAGGCTCTGTGCTGTCAGCTCAGAGCCCAACACAAGACTTGATCCAGTGATCCGTGAGATCATGACCTGACTGAAATCAAGAGCCAGACACTTAGCTGACTAAGCCACCCAGGTGCTCCCAAATTCCCCTCTTTTGGATAGCATCTTTGGGTCTTCATTATACTCATTTTGACAATTCAAAGGCTTTTTTCTTTACACTGAAAAAGCACTTCACTACTTACAAGTAGACCAGGGTAGATGGACAGATAGATAGATCTAGAGATATAGATAGGTAGATAGATAGATAGATAGATAGATAGATAGATATAGATATAAATATAGATATAATCTTTTATTATTTCTCTATTATTGGGGGAGGAGTGCTTACGAAAACTGACATTAATAATGTCACAGTCTTATTCACCCTGTCAATTGTCTTTTAGACTCATGTGTGCCATAGCAGACTCTCTCAGAAATAAAACTTATGAAGACAATACTGTAAATGGCATGGATTACCTGGTTTTGTGCATATAGGTAGGATTTACCAAATACAGGATCTATATTTAAAATATCTTTGAAAAGATTCTCTAAATGTGGATTACTTAAAGGTGACAAAATGAATTGTTAGGAATGATTTATTCTGCCATTGATAGTAAGAATTACATATCATTTTTCAAGACTATATATAGCAAATAATACAGGGATTATAGTACCAAGCTTCAGCAAGTACTGGTAATCTTTACCAATTCAGAGTAAAAGAATCACCTGTTTTGCTCCAAATTTTCTAATTCCAAGACTTTTTTTTCCAGTGCTATCTGGGCATTGTTATCTTACTTTTTGATTCAGATCCTTTATTATTAATTTCTCTTTATAATTAATCAAAGTACATTCTTCAAGCACTGACTTTTCATCAGTTGATCAATTCATTCATTCAACTGATATTTATCAGACATCTGCTCTTCCTGGACACTGTTCTAGGCTCTAACTGTAGAAAAAGACAAGTCAAATTCCCTCCTCTCCAACTTATATTTTAGTGGAGAGTTTGCCTTTTGCACTCATCAGAGATAATGATAAGCACCATGGAGAAATACAACAGGAGGGTCACACAGTAGGGATGAGAGTGGAGCTCTTTATTTAGACCAGAAGACCACTCTGCAGAGATGGCATGTGAGCTGAGAACTGAATGAAAAGATGGAGTAAAGGATGTAGAGATTCGGGGGAAGAAGTTTCCAAGTGAAGGAAAGGACAAGTAAAAAGAAAGTTTGGCATATCTAAAAGGAGAAAAGAAAGATGATTCACCTGGAGTATATTGGAAATGAAAGTGAGCCATAGGTAATGTGCAAATCAGATACAGTCATATAGACCATATTAAGTATATGTTACTTTATTCTAATCCTATTACATAGAAGGGTGTTAAGCAGAATAGTGATATGACCTGGTCAGTAATATGCTATGATTTAATTATTACAGAACCATTATGAAGGCTGGATGAAGAATAGAAGAATGCAAAAAAAGCTAAAAGGCTTGGTGGGTATAGAACTATAGAGAGAAGGGGTCAGATCTGGAATGTTTCTGAAGGTACTGCAAAACAGATATGGGTGTGAGGAAAATAGAGGATCCAACAAGGCCTTCTAAGTGTTTGACCTAAGTCACTTGGTGATAGATGTTGCTATTATTGAGATAGTGAAGACTGAGAGTTGGAAATATGCATGAGAAATCAAAAGTCCTATTTTGTATGCATTTAATATTGATATCCCACTTATACACCTGGCAAATATTTCAAATAGAACTTGAGTTCAAAAGATGTCTAAAACATCAACATAAAAATGATACTTTAAGCTACCCAGGATTACATGAGGTGAGCATTCAGATAGAAAAAGAGGAACTGGGAAACAAAACTTAGAGGACAAAGAAGGAGAAACCAGCAAAGGGTACCAAGGTGATGACTGTCAGTGGGGTAGAATGAGACCCACAGAGGGTGGTATCCCAGAGGCCTGGGGATGACAGTGTTTCAAGAAGGGCAGGGTCAAGTGATAAAGCTACTGAAAGGCTGAGTAAGATGAAGACTAATAGTTGAGCAGTGGGTAAAATGGAGGCCCAAGATGGTCTTGATGAGGGTTGTTTCAATGCAATGGGGGAACTAGGATCAGAAAGGATTGGGTTAAAAAAAATAATTGGTGAGGAGAGAAGGTAGTAAGTGCCCCTTTATCTGATTTGCTCCACAAAATACTGACTGTGAATGTGGGATCCTCTAGGTCTTTGTTGCCAGTTCAGTGCTCTCTGCATATTATTCACCTGGTGGATTAAAGGAAGGGGAATTTTAGATGTGATTATATAGTATGAGTTAGTTCCTGCCTAGACTCTGAAATGAAAATTATGAAGATTATGCAGAATTATATGTTTACATATGTAACTTGTTTGTTTTACTTCTATACCTATATATTTACATATATGCTTGGTTGTTTTACTTGAAATAAAAACAAATATTCTCTAGATTATTTATCTCAAGTACAACAGGCATCACACAAACCAGAATTTTAGTACCAAGCCAATACTACTAGTAATATTATTCAGTCCGTAAACCACAAGGTATTTAATTGTATTAAGAATATCTGGGATTATGTTGTCATGTTACTATCACTTACCAAATTTACTCACATTACGTTTCTATAACAAAAAAATTTTTTTTGTCTAAAACAAAACTATAATGCAATTCCCAGACTCTCAGTCTGCACCAACACTATATTAATTGTGGAACTCACATCTATACATGAAGGTACATGGCATAATTAATAAACTAGTGAGGAAGTCATGTGGAATCTAAGTCTACCAGAATATCTTCCCTCTTTAAGCAATCCCAATAATTATTGAAAGATATTGTTAAGAACAAAGTACTGCAAAAAATGTTACTGATATTAGTTAATAATGGCCAATATGAACACTTATTATTTAAGTCACTATTCCTAAAAATATCGATATGTTTAATCCTTAGAACAAACTTATAGAGTAGTACTATTATCATTTCCATTTTAAGGGTAAAGAAATGTAGGCACACTGAGTTTAGTAACTTGCCCAAGTCACAAGTATGGTTATTGCGGCTCCACACCCTTGGGTCTTAATGACCTTGCTATATTATTGAAGAGTCCTTTCTTCTTTTTTTTTTTTTTTAATTTTTTTTTCAACGTTTATTTATTTTTGGGACAGAGAGAGACAGAGCATGAACGGGGGAGGGGCAGAGAGAGAGGGAGACACAGAATCAGAAACAGGCTCCAGGCTCCGAGCCATCAGCCCAGAGCCCGATGCGGGGCTCGAACTCCCGGACGGCGAGATCGTGACCTGGCCGAAGTCGGACACCCAACCGACTGCGCCACCCAGGCGCCCCGAAGAGTCCTTTCTTAAGAAGAAAGATAGGGGGTGACATCAGCAAGATGGCAGAGTAGGAAGCCCTGAACCCTCCTCTCCCACAGAAGCAAGCCAATTCAGTAACTTCCAAGTTAGACTGACCTGGGAAACAGAAAGGAGAACAGATTAGGTAACATACTGAAAATGCAGGCACTAAATGAAAGCTCTTGCGAAAAATGAAATGTCTGGCCTGCCACCTCTCCCCTCCCAGTTCCAGAATGCCAACAATCATGCTTATACTATATTCACTTTCCTATCTATACTTAGCTCCACCTCAGCAGGAGATTCAAAATCTCTTGTCTGAAAAATTAATCTAAAGAAACACCTACAGATACTGATATCCAGGGCTTTCCAACAGAAAACTGGAGATCGTTCACCAAAAGCAAGCTCTGCCCAGTCTCCAACCCCTGCCAGTGCACACAGAGTTTGTCATCAGCTTATTAGTGGCTTTGTTCTAAATTACAATTAGTGGCCAAGGCTACCAGACATTTGGGAAAGGCTCTAACAAGTATAGATTGCTATTTAAAACAAACAAAACTAAACAAAGCAAAAACACATTCAGAGAAAACAAAATAGCAAAAGCTAAAATAACTAAAAAGCGTAATAAAAATTCACGAGAGGATTTGGAATGTATAATAGAAGAAATCCTTCAAAGGTGGAGGGGAGATCAAGATAAAAAATAAAAGAGAGCATTAATCTAGAATGTAACTATTAAACCAATAGGCTTTTCAGAAAGAGAAATAGAAAGAAAGGGAACCATTAAAAGAATGAGAAGCTAATATTTTCCAAAACAACTTCAAGACTCTAAGAAAATGTCTAACCAAAGGCCCAAATAATTTTAAGAAAATTAAACTAAAAAAAACCCTATATTGAGACACATTATTATACAATTTCAAAATAATAATAAAGCCCTAAAAGCTTCCCAACAGAGAAGCAATGTCATACAGAAAACATAAAAGTTGCCAATCTCTTCAGAGTTTTCAAAAGCAACACTACAAGCTAGCAAAAGACAAAGCCATGCTTTCAAAATTCTGAGTGAAAATGAGATTCAGTATAGATCTCTTCCCCTATTTAAACTACCAGTGAAGTAGTGAAGTGAGTAAAGACATTTTTCAAATTTGTTTTTAACATTTATTTATTTTGAGAGACAGAGAGAGGCAGAGTATGAGCAGGGGAGGGGGAGAGAGAGAGAGAGAGAGAGAGATACAGAATCTGAAGCAGGCTCCAGGCTCTGAGCTGTTTGTTAGCACAGAGCCCGAAGCGGGGCTCGAACTCAAGAACTGCAAGACCATGACCTGAGCTGAAGTCGGACGCTCAACCGACTGAGCCACCCAGGCGCCCCAAAGGCATTTTTCAATATATAAATCTTTGCATATTTATGTCCCATGGGCTTATTCTCAAGAAACTACAAGAAAAACATGTGCCACTAGGAGAAGAGTAAACCAGGAATGAGAAAAATTAACACAGGAACTAAGTGGCAAAAATTCCCAAGACAAATGCTAGGCAACTGCCAAAAACGGAAACCCTTTAGGCTGGAAGAGGAGGTCAGAGAGTTCCAGGAACATGCCTTCAGAAAGTTAATTGAACTGATAAATCTTTTAACAGACAATCCAAATGGAAATTTGGATTGGGAAATATTTTACAGAGAAGATGTGCAAATGGTTATTCTAATAAAATAATGGGGCAGTTATTAAAAATATCACATAAGAAAATAAAATCATAGAAACTGTTTGGAACAAAAATGGATGATGTTTAAATTGTTATGTCAGTGGCAGTAAATATAGTTTTATCTAACAATTCATCTGTAATTATATTGGAATGATATGGTTAGATGAAAAGGAGGCCTGAGTTAAAATACTCCATGTAACATAAAATGAAAAAAAAAATAGATACTAAAATTGATTAGTCAATTGAAAAGATGGAAAATGAGATAATAGCATAGGATTATCACTTACTATACTGGTAAATCCCAAGGAAACATCTAACGGGATAGAAGATGTTTGCTTCTGGAGAGATGTGGTGAGGGGTAGTACTGGTTGGTGACCAGGACTGTTATTTTTTTACTATAGTGCCTGTAGTACAAAATAATTTTTTAATTAAAAAAAATTAAATTTAATGGCTTTTTTTTTTCTTGCTTTAAAGCAGCCCCTTTCGGGCGTCTGGGTGGCTCAGTTGGTTAAGCATCCAACTTCAGCTCAGGTCACCATCTCACGGTTTGTGGGTTCGAGCCCTGCGTTGGGCTCTGTGCTGACAGCTGAGTCTGGAGCCTGCCTCAGATTCTGTGTCTCCTTCTCTCTGTGCCTCTCCCCTGCTCACACTCTGTCTCTCTCAAAATAAAAAAAGAAAGAAAGAAAGAAAGAAAGAAAGAAAGAAAGAAAGAAAGATCAAAAAAACCTTGAAAGCAGCCTTATTCTTATACTTATAGCTGATAAGGATGATATATATCAAAGGCCTTGGGCTGTCAGCTAAAACACTCAAAAGAGCAAATTATTCAGCACCCACTATGAGACTACCCAATGTGATCATTGCTAGTTTTCTCAAAGCAATATTACCCTAACTTGCATAGTTACTGCGTGTAAGTAAAAGTCTCTAAGAATTTAACTAAATTGACATAACAAATTCCACTGAAATTTAGTCATTTAAAATACATAAAATATTATATGAAAATTATAATTTCATAATGTAAATAGGAAAGGTCCTTTGTCTCTCATCAGATTTATTATTTATAACTTTAATGTTTAATGTTCAATTTACATAATATTTACATATATTTTATGGCCTTAAGGAAACATAGAGAAAAAAATGTTTGGCCTTTTCACCCAAAAGCAAATTTGACTTGGAAAGACACTATGTTTTTCATAAACAGCTTAATGAGACATTTTGCATGTCATGCATACAACACAGATACTGTGAACTAATGGTTGTGGATAGTAATCCTAATATCCATCTGTTAGTATGTTAGTAGAAAACAATCTCAGAATGTTTGGGCTTTATTTTAAATGATGAAGAATTGAAACTTGGGACAAATTTTGAAAATAATTTAATGGTTTAATGTCTTGTGCATCAAAATAGCTAAAGAGGCTTTTAATTGATTTTTAAGAAAAATACTTTTTTCAGTTTTACTTCTTTGAACACCAAAACTTAAAGCGATAATCAAACATATGACTCTGCGGGCTTGGCAAATAAATTTACTTGGTTGCGCATGTTCATTCAGGTTGAGGCACTAACAAAGGCAGGTTTTTAAATCAGTTCAAAAATTTTTTTCTATGAAATCCATGAGGACGTTTTAGTGCTCTTAAAAGCTAGATTCTGATAACTGTGGTTGAACTTGCAGTAAAATGAAAAACTCCATATCCCATTCTAACTCACTCTCCAAAGGCAATAGCCAATGGGGGGATGTGGTTGACTGTGTCAATAATGACCAAACTGCAGACAACTGAAATATCTTTTGATGTGGACTACATTTCAATTCAGTTTTTCTCTAAGTAATTTTTTTAAGGATTTGTATCAAGATGAGGAAAAAAAGTTTTCTGCCTTATATAGATTTCACTGAATCCAGCTAAAAGTTAAGCAAAATTCTTTCTTCTTATTCATCATAAGAGCTTAACTGTTATTTGGCCCCCAAGTGGCATATAAAGTCAAAGATAATTTTTAGCAATGACATAGCTTATAATTTAGATTAGAAAAAGGTAATTGCATTATTCCATCTCCTCTGTTTCTTCAAGGAAGAATTTAGTCCCTATTTTGCATTAAAAAATAATACCAGTACTTTCCTATCAGCAATTTATGTGGAAGTCTCTTTCTTTTTAAAAATACTCTGAACTCCATGTCAACCCATTTTAACACTGATTTGATTGGCTTCTAATATATGAAAATGGATTATCAATAATAAATATTCATGGTAATTATTAATATGTCATCTGAATTGGATAACTTTGGATTGACATTATAATTCTTAGCTTTCTGAGTTAGCTAATAATAAATAAGTTAGGAAATTTAATATATGCATACCTTGGTTTTCTGTTCCTATAATAAATCTTTATCTGACGGAAGCTAAGAATGATGTTCTGGGAAATATTGTGGAAAATTTACCTTGTCTATGTTTTGTAACCAATTTGGTTGATTCTAATCACTCATTACGTACTGGGAAGTTCTATAGATAATACGTTCACTTTTATAGGAGTACTACATTTTTAGCTATGGTAAAGAAAATTTGAAAATACCACTTTATCAATTAGTGGGTTGATTCTAGTAATAATTTTCTCTAAGGACAACCTAACTAAAAACTACAATCATGGCTTTTAAACATTGTTAACTAGATCTTTAAAAATATTGCATCTCGGGGCACATGCGTGGTTCCGTCAGTTGAGTGTCTGAATCTTGATTTTGATTCCAGTCATGATCCATGGTTGTGGGATTGAGCCCGCATTTGGCTCCACACTGAGCATGGAGCCTGCTTGGGATTCTCTCTCCTATCTTCTCTCTGCCACTCTCCCACTTGCTCTTTCTTTCTTTCTCTCTCAATAAATAACTCAAAATAAATACAGCAACTTTAAAAAATAAAATATTACATTTAAAATAATAATAAAATATCAAATTTATCAGTACAGACTTTATATTCAAGTGCATTAACCCACAATAAATTGCACATGGATTATTGGCTGAAAAATTCAATTGTAGCTAGAATATCATCAGTTCAGTGTCATGAACCTGTGTCCTGAGAACTGACAACTAAATTTATATTCTTTTGTAAATTAGCTTGTACATATATTTTTAATAAGTTCTACTGTTTTTATTTTAAATTCATCAACACCTTTGAGAAATATCCGATGGAAATAAAAAGCTAAAATAAATACTTATCCAATTTTAAAAGAAACTTCTAAAAAACTTGGGTTTTTATTTCTATTGACTATGTCTCAAAAGCATTTTTTAAAAACTGGGGGCGCCTGGGTGGCTCAGTTGGTTGAGCGTTGGACTCTTGATTTCTGCTCAGGTCGATTTCATGGTTTATGGGTTTGAGCCCTGCCTCCAGCTCCACACTGGAGTGGAGCAACAGTGGAGCCTCCTTGGGATTTTGTCTGTCCCTCTCTCTCTGCCCATCCCCCACTTGTGCTCTAAACAAATAAATAAGTGAACAAATCAAACATCTGAAAGAACTTCTGGTTTTAAAATATTTGATCTCTGTCATCATTGTTTCCAGAACTTTGCTCTCAATGGTCTCCATTTTCTGTACATTTTCTGTGACAGATTATAAACACGACCATATTCTTTATTCTTCCCTGTATCTACAATCTTTGAAGCCTTTAAATCTCTACCCCTTGAATCTGAGCTGACTTTGTGGCTTGTTTTGGTAAATTAAGAGAGAAAAGTAGTAATTTTAGCAGATCCACAACTAGACCTCCAGAGGCCCTGCATGCTTCCTTCTCTTTTGGAACTCTGTTTAGCCACCATATGAAGAAGCCTGGGCTGGTTTGTTGTATGATAAGAGACTGCATGGCTAAACTAGAGTTGAGTCAATCTAGTTGTCCTAACCAAGGCTCTAGACATATGAGAAAGTCCAGCCAACATCAGCAAAGTGACTCACCTAAGGATGCCTGAAGGAGCCCAGCCAAGAGAAATTGCCCAGCTGAGCCCAGCCTAGACCGCCATCCAGGAAAGTCAGGAGCTAAAGGAATGGTTGCTGTTTAATGCCACTAAGTTTTAAGGTGGTTTCTTGCATTATACTATATAATTAATGCAGTTAGGCATTGCAAAGTCTAATAGATTTGGGCTACAAATTGATATATCACTATGAAATGTGATTCTCTAACATATGCCTTTCATTTAAGAATGATTCCTGTGTGAAGCATCAATAAGATACATGTCTTCTCTTGTCAATATCTAGAATTATGCATGCTACACGATGCTGTAATTGTTTTACTGAAACCCAGAGGGTCATTCTCCTTCTATTACTCACTCATTCTCTCTTCCTTTTCATTTCTGTCTATTCTACTCTCTTTCTCCACTCATAACAATGCATAGCCAACTCATGGCTCAAATGGCTCAAACTAATGATAGAGATAGTTTATTCCTCCTATTGGCAAATTAGGTTATTTACTGACTTATGTAGAAATCTGTCAAAACACCAATTTCCAGACTTTCTCTCCATCATTCGGTGCAAGATTTTAACAATGTGCCACTTTTTCTATTTTGCCTTCCATTGTTTATTAGGGATTTAATAAAATGTTAAGAAATGATGATGGAAAGTTCCAATGGTTTTCCATTATTTTCATTTAGTAAAACAATCTGAATGGAACAGAGATTGCCACTCTGCACTTCAAATAGTTTTTCAGCAATTTCTATATAATTGCACTGCCTGAATGTACTAGACGTCTCAGAAACTATTTACTTCTTTGAGACATATTTCAGAACACGCACTTTTTAGTTAATCTGTGTTTTCCATTGAGTTTTTAAACATTTAGTTACATCAATATGCTATTATAAACAACGGAATCTCAAAACTAGTATGCAATTTAATATAAGATTATGTTATGACTTCAATCATATTTTACACATATATTTTCTTCATATGTATCTCCATTATTTGAGGAATCAAACTGACTTTTCCTAGCCATGATTTGCAATATTTGTTTGCTAAACGAAACTAAATCATAGGATTTAAATAATGGATGGCTGGCCTAGTGCAAATATTCTAAATGGCTGCTATGAGTTGCAATTTAAAAGAAGAAGAACTCATATTTGAATAGGTTAATTTATCTAACAAAGATTTTTGAGTACATAGATTACTGGGGATACAAAGACAGAAATTTATTTTTTCTTTGAGATGCTAACCTTGTGAAAGAAGAGACAAAACACATGAACAGAAAATCCTATGTCATGGTATAAGAAGATTGAATAAAATTAATCAAGGGTAAAGAGAATGGAGTAACTCTCCTGAAAAAGTTAGTAAATCTTCACAAAAGAAGAAACTTTAGAATGGATTCTTTGATTTGTCAGCCATAAGGGAGAGGGAAAAGGCACAGATATATAGGCAGAGGAATTGTTTTAATCACCTTCCATTCACCCCATTGGTCACAGAGTGAACAACTAGGGGCTGTGGCAGGCAGGCTTTGTTGTATCAGGAGGGTAAGGTACTCCTCGGGGTTCCTGCAGGACAGTATCGTTGGCTTGTTTGAATAATTTCATGGCTACTACTCAGGGATAAGGAAAACTACATCTAGTCCCTTGATAATATGGTTGTTTGGCCAGAGAACCTTATCTGTGGGAACAGAATAAGGAGGGAAACTTGCAGTTAGGTCATTAGAGACCTTCCTGATTTTACCAGATGTCAAGTCAGCACATAATTTTCAGTCTTTATGTCTTATACCACAGGAAAAGAATGTAAAAGTGATAGAATTCTGAATATCCTTGATGTATTATACAAATGGTGAAAAGTTCTGTATTAGGACATGGATGGGTAGAAGGTGACAAGGATGGAAAGTTTGCACATATATTTGGTATCTCTGACAGATTTTTAGGAGAATAGCTATTCTATCTTATTCAAGATTGTGTACCCACAACCTAGAAAGATACTTGGCACATACATTTCAAAAAGTGATTTGAGGGGCACCTGGGTGGCTCAGTCAGTTAATCATCCAACTTCATTTCAGGTCATGAGCTCCCTGTTCGTGGGTTCGAGCCCCATGTTGGGCTCTGTGCTGACAGCTCAGAGCCTGGAGCCTGCTTCAGATTCTGTGTCTCCCTCTCACTCTGCCCCTTCCCCACTCGTGCTCTGTTTGTCTCTCTCTCTCTTTCAAAACTAAATAAAACATTAAAAAAAATGTAAGGTGATTTGAATGAATTAATAAAATAATAGTTTGTGGTAAGACTTCTGTGGGTATTGAGATATACAAATAAATAAAACCTGGCCTTCGCTTACAGGTATTTTGTCTGGCAAAGACAGAACAAAAATATAGTCAAATAAGTTAAGTTGACTATTAAAATTATACTCAAGTATTATGTTTGGGGCAGATTTTAAGGACTTCATGGGCTAAATTACACTTAAGATTTAATTCTCTAGTCAAAGGAGAGATGAGACAGAATTTTAGGGATAATCGTGACACAAGTGTATTTGTTATTTAAGTGGAAAGCTCTGATGGAAAAGGGGCAGTGTGAATGAATTGGGAAGAACCTGAAGGTTGAGACCATAGTTATACCAGTCAAGAAGAGACATTATGGGGTAAAGTAGTATGGGGCAAATGATATATTTGAGATAATTTCAAATTTCTGCGACACAGAGAACATACAGAAAAGTGGTGATTGACATATAGGAATCTACCTCCTAGAATATGAGCAAAGAAAAACTGATCTGACTAGAAAGATCTCAGAGTTTTTTATTTTGAGGCCCAGTGTAAAAGAATGCAGGTATGAACATTGTAATACTTGGATAATGAATATAGAGCAACAGAACTTTCCATTTCAAGGTACAGAATGCCTAGCAGGCAAGTATTTGTGCCCTTAGCAAAAACCAAAAACACTGTTTATTTTTAAAAAGAAAGAAACTGAGTAGGAGAACCATGCGTTTTGCCTTAGCAAATGCCCGCAATCTGAAATGTGAGATTTTCCCAGTCCAGCCTCGCACCAACTCATGTAAAAGCCTGTAGGAGATAGGAGATAGACACCAGACAGCACCTCTACTAAAATCATTTTGAATTACAAATGCACATGCAAGAAATACAAAACACTAAAGATAAGTCATACTATAAATGAAAAGATTAAAATAAAACAAACATAGCAAACAAACAAACAAAAAACAATGACTGCAGATCCAATAATGACAATCCAGGAAACAGAAAATAGTTATTTAAAAGGGTCTTAAAGTCTTTTATGAGAAATTCTACAGTATATCCACAAAAACAAAGACAAGGTGTAGGAAGTATTTAAGAAAACAAGAAAGAGCTAAAAAAAAAAGAAATATTGTCAAATAAAAATTTAATTTAAATGTTAAAACATAGGGGCACCTGGGTAGTTCAGTCTGTTCAGCGTCTGACTTCGGCTCAGGTCATGATCTCATGGCTTGTGAGTTCAAGCCCCGTGTGGGGCTCTGTGTTAACAGTTCAGAACCTGGAACCTGTTTCAGATTCTGTGTCTCCATCTCTCTCTGTCCCTCCCCTGCTCACACTTTGTCTCTTTTTCTGTCATAATAAATAAACATTAAATTAAAAAAATTTTTGATGTTGAAACATAAAATCAAGAAAGATTACAAAATGGAAAATACAAGTTTAAAAGGGTTTTCCAAAGATGAATAGGCCCAACTGAGGAGTCCAACATCAAAATAATAATGTCAGAATGAGAATACTGAGGGAAGAAGATTTCAACAAAATAATACCAAAGATTATCCTAGAATTGCAGTTGATATTATATGAGTCTTTAGATTAGAAATGCCCACTGTGTAACTTGTAAATTAAATAAAGAAAATAAGGACAGCAAGACTGATTTCATCTCCTTGGAATATATATATCTAGAAGTGTGATTGTTGGATCATATGATAGTTCTATTTTTAATTTTTTGAGGAACCTCCAGACTGTTTTCCACAATGGCTGCACCAGTTTGCATTCCCACCAACAGCACACAAGTATTCTCTTTTTGCCATATTTTCACCACCACTTGATATCTCTTGTCTTTATTGTAGCCATTCTAACAGGTATGAGGTCATATCTCATTACGGTTTTGATTTGCATTTTCATGATGATTAGTTATGCTGAATACCTTTTTATATACTTGTTGACCATTCGTATGTCTCCTTTGGAGAAATGTATATTCAGATCCTTTGCCCATTTTTTAATTGAGTTATAGGAGAAATCCTTATATATTTAGGATAGTAACCTCTTAGGTATATTGTTTGCAAATATTTCCTACCATTCCGCAGGTTGTCTTTTCATTTTGCTGTTTCCTTTCTTGTTCAGAAGCTTTTCGTTTGATATATTATAATACTACATTGGTCTATGTGTCTGTTTTTATGCTATTTCCACACTGTTTTGATTATCATTAGCTCTGTCACATAATTTGAAACCAGGAGTATTTTTCCAGCTTTGTTCTTCCTGCTCAAGTTTTTTTGGTGATTAGAGATCTTTTGTGGTTTCATATGAAGTTTTGGATTGTATTTTCTATTTCTGAAAAAAACAATGCCATTGGAATTTTGATGGGGATTGCATATACAGTAACCTAAAAACTAAATTAGAAAGTTAGCTACCAACAATAATCCTTATGTAATGTTACAAGATACAAGAATGGAGGAACTGGTGTTTATATGTATACCATATAATAAACAAGGAAGGCAATATATATAGCTGTAGCAATCTCATTTCTGTAACTAGCCATAAGGCTGTGGTTGATATAACTTCCTTCTTCCACAACACATTCCATATTCCCTTGGCAGTAAGTCAGAACTTTAGTCAGTTGGAATTCTTTCCCTGGTCATCCCTAAAGGGTCTGAAACCTCAGTAGCCCTGCTCATTTTGGATTACTGTATTTTTCCATTGATTTTTATTAATAGATATGGCACCCCAAAGGATTCCCTGGGTTCCAGACATTCTCCTCCCTGCCCACTGTGTAGCAACATGATTTCCCTTGATGACTTGAACCAAACACCTCAGCCAACATCGTAATTCCCTAAAGTGTCAGTCTCAACTTACAATTTAAATGGAATCATTTAACTTCCCTAGGGGAAGTTTTTTGTTTGTTTTGTTTTGTTTTGCTTCTTTTGTTTTTGCCTTGGGAACTAAGATCTCTAAATTATCAAAGTT
Source organism: Herpailurus yagouaroundi (assembly GCF_014898765.1). Taxonomy (NCBI): domain Eukaryota; kingdom Metazoa; phylum Chordata; class Mammalia; order Carnivora; family Felidae; genus Herpailurus; species Herpailurus yagouaroundi. The sequence continues at coordinate 37,509,664 of NW_024412394.1, read as the reverse complement.
CAGGGGCGCCTGGGTGGCTCAGTCAGTTAAGTGTCCAGCTGCTGCGGCTCAGGTCATGATCTCGTAATTATGAGTTTGAGCGCTACATTGGGCTCTGTGTTGACAGCTTGGAGCCTGGAGCTTGCTTTGGATTCTGTGTCTCCCTCTCTCTCTCTGCCCCTTCCCTGCTTGCGCTATCTCTCAAAAATAAACATTTTTAAAATAAATAAACAAATTAGCAAAGTTCAAAGTTGCAAGGATGCAGCAAAAGTTCCATAAATAGATTATTAAGTATAATAGTGAAAGGAGTCATTCCCATTTGCACCCTGGAGAAGGAATAAAGCAGTTGGCTTTGATCAATTTTTTCTGTTAATTGTAGGAATCAAAGGGGAATAACTTGAAGGAGAGAAAGAAGATAGGCAATGTGGTCTATTAACATAAACAACCTGATTTTTGGTTCTCCTAGTAAATAAGCTAATTGCATTGGCTAGGAAGAGAATCTTTTTCTGGGAGATATTTTTACCAGGATGTTCTTATCTCTAGTTTAGAATTGTTTATGGTACAACAATTTATGAATTCATGAGTCATGGATTGGCTGAAAATGACACATAAGCCTTAGTACAGTATCAGGTGGAAAATGGAGACACTACACACTCTAAACATTCTCTGCTATGTTATATGAACTGCTAACCTCATTGGAAACATCATCTATTTCTCTACACCATAAAGAATATGCCTGATGCTAGAAAGAATAACTTAGGAACCACACAGAATATAACAGACTTTTTCTGCTACATCTGTGGCTTTTGATTCCTTGTAACCTTAAAATTATTAGTAAAGCATGTTACTGAGTAAGAGCTCTGATTAGTAGAAGCCTGATTTGAATTGAATTGAATTCAATCCTGTGTATTAGTTCACTGTCCTTGATTCTTGAACCCATGTATTATGGCTATGGGAGAAATAACACCATAGGTTGGTCACTAATTCAAAGATTATCTACAATCAACTCATAGATCTAAACAAGTTTGTTTTCAAGGTGGAAAGCTTTTGTAGACATTTGTAGACATTTCTAAATGAAAATTTGTAGACATTTTCTAAATGAAATAAAATTAAATTTATAATATATTAAACTGGAAGATATTGGATAAACTAGTAAAACTCAACTGCCATCCTACTTCCCTGAAATCAATGTAAAAAAAATAGGAGAAGCACAATATATCTTCTAAGCAGAGAAAGTAGCTGACAGCAAGTTCTGTGCCCTAGGACTTGACTCTGCTTGAATCCTCCGGGATTATTTTATACCAACCTTTCTAAAAATGAAGACCCTGAGATTATTGAGGCAAAACCAAATGGCAGGTATTCAGATTTTGATAAATGGTCACCTGTCACCCATCAATTCTTTCTAGGAGCAATACATGGGTTAGGTTAAGAGTCTGTTGATATGTTCAAGAATCCCTCAGGGTAAAACCTGTTTCTTATAAATGAATGGATAGCTCACAGGAGTCATGAATAAATTGACCGATTTAGTAATCATGTCATATATGCACATGAAGAACTATGGTTTAATCAGACCCATTGATTTTTTTAAAAAAATAATCAGTAGGTTTCCACTGAGAAATATTCACCAAAAAAATATTCCCAGTATTGTATTTGATTAGCCATAGTAACATATATCAACAATGACCTCTGTTTTTCTCAGGCAGTAGCTTTTACCTACAGTACACATATCTGAATGGGAGAAAGCCAGAGGAAAATTGTGTTACAGGAAGTGGTATAGCAGGACAGAGAGATCTGTCAATTGAAATCAATGTTGTTTGTAGACCTTGAGTGATTAGCTATCACTCAAGGATCCAAGTGTAGAAAACGAGTCAACAGTGCTTATATTGTCACTGATTCTACTGTCAAATCCAAGGCTAGCAAGTACAATTCTCTATAATGTACAGAAGAAAATATGCAAAGGATTTGACTCTGCCTTAGTTAAAGTTTAAGACAAGAAATAAACTTGTGCTTTAAAGAAAGAAGAAGTTTAGTCAGAAAATTAGGTACCTAACCATGGCTGGAAGAGCCTAAGGAGCAGACTCTAGGCTAGACCTCTTGAACAACAACCAGAACAACATGGAACTGATTCCTTAACGCCACCAACACACAGAAATTGATATCAAAAACCCACAATATCAGCCATGAACACTTTTCATACCTAGAAAAAAAAAATGAAACTTGAAACTAGCCTCCAGGGGCGCCTGGGTGGCGCAGTCGGTTAAGCGTCTGACTTCAGCCAGGTCACGATCTCGCGGTCCGTGAGTTCGAGCCCCGCGTCAGGCTCTGGGCTGATGGCTCAGAACCTGGAGCCTGTTTCCGATTCTGTGTCTCCCTCTCTCTCTGCCCCTCGCCCGTTCATGCTCTGTCTCTCTCTGTCCCAAAAATAAATAAACGTTGAAAAAAAAAATTAAAAAAAAAAAAAAAAAAAGAAACTAGCCTCCAGAGTTTAGAAAGTACAGGCAAGGACCCTCATCACTGCTGACACTGATACACTGAAATTTGGAGGTGGCCACTGTGTTGTTTGCAAGCCAGCCCCAGGTTTCCAGGGACTTCCAGATAAGCAGTAAAGCCAAGGACATCAGGCATGTTCTCCACATCATGTCTGCCTTCCAAATACTATGAACGCATCTAAATAGCAGAAACCAATGCACAAAAAGAAACTAGTTGCCAAAAAATGTGGGAAAGGTAGTTTTTAGCTTTCTAACTTTTCCAACTAATAAAATATAGAATCATGGTTGAGTCAGACAATTCAAAGTGACCAAAAAAATATCCTAGGATGTTAGGAATTTTATGTATAAAAGAAAGAAAAATAAGCACCTCATCTTATTAAAAAAAATATATAGGGGTGCCTGGGTGGTTCAGTCGGTTGAGCATCCAATTCTTGATTTCGGCTCAGGTCACGATCTCATGGTTCATGGAATCAAGCCCCATATCAGGCTTGTACTTTCTCTCTCTCTCGGTCTCTCTCTCAAAATAAATAAAATTCTTAAAAAAGAAATCTAGCTGTGAGTTTTGGCAGATACTTATCCCTGGTCATAATTCCAATTCTGTCTTTTATTCTTTCAACCCGGTACCCTCTAATCTCTGTAGGGGTCTAATTCTGTGGCTTGTTATTTCTGCTGAATCTTGCTCATGGTGGATTATTTCTTCATACAAGAATGTATCACATTTTATTTACCTTTTCTCTTTTGATGAACGTTTAATTTGTTTTCAATCTGTCTCTGTTGATATGTCCTTAGTTGTGCTAATCTCTTTTGCAGATACCTAGTAATTGCTGTTCACAGGATATACATTTTCAGCTTATAGTCTCTAAAATGGTTGCATCCATATCATTCCCATTAGCAGTGTGGGATTAGAGATGTTTTCCAGAAAACTTCATCAATACTGGATATTGTCAGAATTTTACATCTTTTGTCAATCCTATGGGTTACGAAATAACTATATAGCTATTTTTAAGTTTGTATTGCCCTAAATTACAATAGTATCCCACATCTTTTCAAATGCATATGGCCATAAATTGTTATATGTTTTGTCCATATCTCTAGAAAACAAGAAATGTTTATTCACAGAACTGCATAGTGTTTTCTAGTGAAGTTTCCAGTGTAAATATAGCTAGCTAGCATTGTTGATTGGAAACAGATCTATATGCCTTCTATTCCACACATGGATATAGAAAGGTTGCAATGTTTTTACTTTGTACACAATCAATATTAAGAATTTGTTTGGAAAGAGCCATTCTCAAGTCTCCCCTTCCAAAATCTCTACTCTTTAAAACCATTCTGTTTCCGAAGTAGCACCTGAGAATAATATCACAGTAGGTGTCAGGAAAAATAATTTGCACACCTATGCTTCTTGAGTGTTGTGTAAAAAACAAGATTCTATATGTAATAAATAAGATTTTATTCTTAAAAAGTTATATAATGGTTTGGGAAAGAGAAATGGGTTTCAGATGCTTATAGTTTTCACCTATTTTCTCTCTTTAGAAACAAAAATTAATATTCTGAATTTTAGGCATCAAGGAACCATGTATCTTGCTAATGCCATGTTACAAGATGTTAAAGTGTAAATACCAAAACTGAAGGTATTATTTGTTTCCAGTACTACATCAGATTCTACAAATGGATATTATAATTGTCTCAAAGATTTTGGAAAAGAATAAGAAACAGTCCCAAAGCAACAATCAGCTAGTCCTACATCAATTAACATAACCACAAACTAATTAGCTTTAATGTGACTGTCAGGACTATTTTCAGGCTGATTACTGAGAGATATCTGGTTACTCCAAATGTCCACACACTTTCAATGATTTACATAGTCACTTTGAGATAAATGTGCTTCAATAGAACCTAAGAATTACAAATATTAAAACCATCAGAGAAATTATGTGAAGGCTCTCATCACCTGAAAAACCAAAATTATATATGAACAGAGTTATTTTCTATGACATTTAGTAAAATTAAAGGCTTATATTAGCTAAAATCCAGTATGAATTCATTTCTGTAACCAGCAAATAAACATTAAGAAATTTATTAACCAAGGGCCTTTTTATAGGTCTAGTGTTAAAGGTAATTATTTGCTAGTTTAAACTCTGTACTTAGACTACTACTATTGTTACATTAATACATTTATTTTTTTTTAATTTTTTTTAATGTTTATTTATTTTTGAGACAGAGACAGAGCATGAACGGGGGAGGGTCAGAGAGAGAGGGGAACACAGAATCCGAAGCAGGCTCCAGGCTCTGACGTGGGGCTCGAACTCACAGACCGTGAGATCATGACCTGAACCCACCAAGTCAGACGCTCAACCGACTGAGCCACCCAGGCGCCCCTACATTAATACATTTAGTAAGGCTTGATATCTGCCAGGTATATTGGAAACATACAACTTTGTAGATGCTTGTGAAACTCAAAAACATTAGCTCTTATTGATAAGCAATAATAGCTGTAATAAACAAAGGACATTTAGTTCAAAGAGTAAATTAGTACATCTGACGAATAGGTAAAATCACATTTCTAATGAATTTTTTAAGAGTTGTTAACCCATATATGCTCCTTAGTCATAGTTATTGAATTCCCATTTATTCGATTACCTGTAGAAATTCCATAGATGTTTTGGTGAATGTGAATAACCTACTAAACTGTGACATGTAGCAAATACCTGTGTCCAAAAGCTGTATTGCTGAAGATGGCATGCAGGAAACACTGTTGCTAGGTAACAGATTGCCCTCCTCACTGCAGTCAGCCATTTTGAAAGTCAATGTGAGACTATGAGAAAGTGTGTCAAGAAGGTAAAATATATAACAAACATTTAATCATTCTACAAAAATGAAACCATGACATGATAATAAGCTGAATCAAGAAGACTACATCTGGGGCGCCTGGGTGGCGCAGTCGGTTAAGCGTCCGACTTCAGCCAGGTCACGATCTCGCGGTCCGTGAGTTCGAGCCCCGCGTCAGGCTCTGGCTGATGGCTCAGAGCCTGGAGCCTGTTTCCGATTCTGTGTCTCCCTCTCTCTCTGCTCCTCCCCCGTTCATGCTCTGTCTCTCTCTGTCCCAAAGAAAATAAATAAACGTTGAAAAAAAATTAAAAAAAAAAAAAAAAAGAAGACTACACCTGCAGGTGGCTTTACAGTTTAAAAAGCATTTTTTCAAGAATCTCTGATTGCATTCTCATAACATCAGGCAAGAAGGCAGATATTATTATTATTCTCACCCTACAAATGAGGAAACCGTGGCCCAGAAAAGTCACACACTCATTTGGGTATAGGCACACAATTCAATCCCAAGTCTTTGGCATGTAAATCTAGTTATTTCTATTACTCATTTCTCAAGCATATGATTTATTTTTATTTTAATTTTTTTAGAGAAAGAGAGAGAGAGAGCATGAGTGTGGGAGAGAGGCAGAGGGAAAGACAGAATCTTAAGCAGGCTCCATGCCCAGCCTGGAGCCTGATGCAGGGCTCTATCCCATGATCCTGGGATCATGAGCTGAACAGAAATCAACAACTGCATGGTCAACCAACTGAGCCACCCAGGCAACCCTTAAGCCTAGATTTTTATGGTAAAACAAGCAGATATTACAATATGGCAGTTCCATCATCATTTGTAAGTCCAGTTTGACATGGAAACAGTCTAAAAAAAAGCTTCACCAGATGTTGCTTCAAATGTAAAAAGTAATGAGTGGACAAGAACTCAATACACCAAAATAACCACTGTATCATAGAAATAATGTGAATGTTTATCGTAACTGCATCCTCACACTAAAACTTCAATAACTCTATTTTATGAACGAAGAAACTGAAGCTCATAGGAAGGAATTAGTGGTACTCTGACACTAGTAAGTGGCAGAGCTGAAGTTTGAACTGTCTAATATCAAAGTCAATGCTCTTTTCAAAATACCACAAGACTTTACAGAACTCAATGGATACAATAAAATAGCAAGATTTAGATCTTTCCAGATAGCAAGAGGCATGTTACATGTGACCTATACTGATACAGCACTGGCAATTAGAACTCACAGTGTGTGATCTATACAGACTTTAATTTACACTAATAGATAGTGAATAGATAGTGAAAGAATACAGTGTGTGTTATTTTTTGGAGCAAAACTCTGTGCAACCAGTATTTCATTTAGACACCATGTTAATTACCTCCATCTTCCTTACATAATTTTAAAATAAGGCACAGTGACTCGTGTCTCAGTTAATTGTGAAATGCTTCTCCCACTTCTTCCCTTAGCCAGAGCCCAATCTCTGCTTCCATTCTGATTCACTGGGAAGAAATAAACTGATATCAACTCACACCTTTACCTAACATCCAGACACCTGGACTGAGATACATTTTGGTCTTTCTAGGTTTAGGATGTCTGGCCCACATGGATTAAAGAGAACACAAGATTCAAACCAGGGGACACTGCTATGGATAGAAAAAAAAGTAAAACTTTTCACTGCCTTTCAAGTTTACTTACATGAATATGCAGTGAACCAATGGAACAGCAGAGTGGGTCAGACCACACATCGATATGCCAGTCCCTTACTTGTTCCTTCCAATTATCTTTGACAATTTCTATTACCAAATATTTTAATAAACATTTAAAATACTTGTGAACTTGTTTTTTATTTGAGTGTAGTTGATATGTAATGTACATTAATTTCAGGTGTACCACATAGTGATTCAACTTCTCTATATGTTATGGATAAAGAAGATGTGTGTGTGTGTGTGTGTACGAATGTTATGCAGTCATAAAAAAAGATGAGACCTTGCCATTTCTGACAACATAGATGGACCTAAAAGGTTTTATGCTAAGAGAAAAAAAAATGTCATATGATTTCACTTATACTTCTGAACTTTTAATTCCCCAAAACTTTGGAACTATGTGACAATATAAGGTACCTCCCTTTTTCTCCTTTCCATCCACTACTTCAAAATAGCATAATCAGTTTAGGACAGTAACTTAAGTTTAAATCTCATTATACACAAACTATAGCGGTAAGAATTCTACAAATATTACTGACCACACCTTTCCAATTAAAAAAAAACCCTAGTGACATTTAAGAATACAAAATGAAGTCAGTTAAGCGTCCAACTCTTGATTTAGGTTCAGGCCATGATCTCACAGTCATGAGACTGGGCCCTGAGTTTTAAACTTAAGATTCTCTTTCCTTCTGTAAAGATGTGGTACATACATATATACAACGGAGTATTACTCGGTAATCAAAGAGAATGAAATCTTGCCACGTGCAGCAAAGTGGATAGGACTAGAATGGATTATGCTAAGCAAAATAAGCAGTCAGAAAAAGACAAATATATGATTTCACTTATATGTGGAATTTAAGAAACAAAACAGATGAACATAGGGGATGGGAAGGAAAAATAAGATAAAAACAGAGAGGGAGACAAACCATAGAAGGCTCTTAAATACAGAGAACAAATAGGGTTGCTGGAGGAGTGTTGTGGGGGGATGAGCTAAAAGGGTGATGGGCATTAAGGAGGGCACTTGTTGGGATGAGCACTGGGTGTTACAGGTAAGTGATGAATCACTAAATTCTACTCCTGAAACCATTATTACACTATATGTTTACTAACTTGGATTAAAATAAAATAAAATAAAATAAAATAAAATAAAATAAATTCTCTCTCTCACCCTCTCTCTCCCTCTGCCCCTCCCACTTGGACATGTGCCCTCTCTATTTCTCTCTCTCTTTCTCTCAAAAAAAAAAAAAAAAAGAACAAAGTGAAGAAAAAGCCAATTACAAATAGCTACCTGTTACACTCGAACCGTCTGCTAGCTAGTAGTTGCTTTAACACTTGAACATTCAAACGTTAATCAACTACTCAACTTTGTAAGATAAATTTAGGCACATGTATTCAGCCGTAACTATAAAATACAGCCATAAATTGTTTTTACTAAAACTAATTTTGCTCATCTTTATTTTTTGGCAAATAACCATTTTCTTAGATTCACATATATTCAAATATTCATATTATTTTACCAAAGTTAATGAATCTATTCTATAGCTTTGAAAGAGAGCCTAGAGATTTAAGCAAAGGTACTGGCTTAAAATAACCATTTTGTAGACTTTACTCTGTATAGTTAAATTAATATATTTGCATATAACTTAATTTTTGGTCAATCATAACAGACTACTGTGAGACAGGAAATATGATATAAATAATTTCTGAAGAAAATATTTTCTATGAATATCTGCTTCCCGATCATATGCTAAACTTGAAATATTTATGTTCATATAGTTTCTTTTTAAATTTTTTTTAATGTTTATTGATTTTTGAGAGACACAGAGAGTGAACAGGGGCAGGGCAGACGGAGAGGGGGACACAGAATCCAAAGCAGGCTCCATGCTCCATGCAGTCAGCACAGAGCACAATTTGGGGCTCGAGCTCACAAATCTGAGACCTGAGCCAAAGTCGGACACCCAACCAACTGAGCCACCCAGGCACCCCAATTCATATAGTTGCTTAAATAAATCACAATATTATTTCATGTTGAGAGCTATGTAGTAAGAAGAGGAAATCATAACAGCTAATGTTTATTAGGCACCAGACAGTATACTAGGCAGTTTAAGTACACATCATCACATTTAAATTTCAAACCATCTCTTGCTACGGGTACTATTATTTGTCTTTTTTGATAGGCTTAAAAATGATAAATAAATAACTCAATTTCACATTGCTAGTAAACAGAGCAATCGGAACTTAAAATCATCCCGGGGGCACCCGTTGTGGGTCAGTTAAGTGTCTGACTTTGGCTCAGGTCATGATCTCATGGCTGGTGAGTTCGAGCCCTGCATTGGGCTCTGTACTGACAGCTCAGAGACTGGAACTTGCTTCAGATTCTGTGTATCCCTCTTTCTTTGTCCCTCCCTGCTCACACTCTGCTTTCTCCCTTACAAAAATAAATAAACATTTTTTAAATGTTTAAAAAAAAGAAATTAAAGTCATCCTAACTCCTGAGTTACTGCTTTTAACTACCATGAATCATGTTTCCTATGGAGTACTTAGGAAGATTTTACAGTAAAAGAGATAGTTATTAACATTTTTACATTCTTGGCCACAGTATATTATATTTTCCATAGATTTCACAAAAGTTGTTTCCTATGCTATAAATTGCATTACAAGGTATGTAATTAGATAAATTAATACAATTCAATGCCTGTTTATTTGGGAAAATATATTTCCCCCATCACAGAAAACAGTTCCATTTCATTCTCAGATATTTTACATTTTCCATAATAATACTCTAAACTGCAACAAGTGTAAACACACAGCAGGAAACCACGCGCATTTAACTTCACTGGTAGCAATTATTACATGTTACTTCACACAACATTAAATGGAAAGCCTGTTAAGAAAGACAGATTACCTCAAAACAGACAGCCACATATACATATCAATAAATTGTTAGACATCTTACACATTTTGATGGTTATTTCTTAAAAGTCAAGGACCGGTCCTTTCAAATGCCTCAGCTTGATCTCAAATTCTGTTTGGAAATTCGTTGGATAAATCATATCCTCCCAAATTAATCACTTATGTTGCACCACGTTAAATATCTACTAAGAAAGTATAATATTCAATGATATAGAATTAATAACACACATTACTAAAAATGACAACTAGCATTTCTAATAGATCATTTTATGCTCCATCTTCTCACTAACTTAATTGAAAACAGTACTTCAACTTAATTATGTCACTATTTTAAAAGAAATGCCATTTAAACTTCATAATATATATTCTGCATCACATTCTTTTAACCACCCACATCGATAGTAGGATACAAGTCCTCAGGGGTGTACTTATAGAGGAAATAAGGTAGAGCAATTAGTGAAGCAAGGTTTTGTCACTGAAAATGACTTTAATACACATAAAGATGTTTCAGAAATGTGATCACAAGAATTGGGAGTTGAACCAAGTTCTTTAGAGAGAGCCAAGGTTCAAACCATGATGACCAAATAGCAACATGAAGATCAGAAATTAAGGAACAAGACAATAAACCAAAAGTCAAGGCAAGAGTGAGAAGTGGAGAACTTTTAAGACACAAAAGATTAAGTAAACTTGGTATTCAGGGCTAGAAATTAAAATCATCTGATTTTAATGTATGCCATAGTCAGATTATGTTCAAAAACTTTGGGTTTTATTTAAGTTTATTTATTTATTTTGAGAGAGAGAGATAGCATGTGTGCATCTGTATGTGCATGAGTGGGGGAGGGGCAGAGAGAGGGGGAGAGAGAGAATCCCACGCAGGCTCCATGCTCTCAGCGCAGAGTCTGAAGCGGGGCCCAGTCTCACCAACCATGAGATCATGACCTGAACTGAGATCAAGAGTCTGATGGATGCTTAACCAACTGAGCCACCCAGGTGCCCCTGTTCAAAAACTTTGGATTTTGTAATGGGGGATGGAGGAGACATCTTTTTCAGAGACTCCAGCCCAATAATAAAAATGGGAGATGGGAGATGGAAATGAAAAAAGAGAAAGGAGAAAGTTGGAAAGAGAGAAGTGTAAATTTAAAAGATTTGTCTGCTGTAATTTTTTCTTTACTATATTTTGGATTGTTTGATTTTAATTATTTTTAAAGATTGTGCGTGAATTTACTTTTTTCATGTTTAGTGATTTGAAATTATTTGGGGTAGGTATAAATTAGATATATAACATATTTATCTGTGAATGATAAATATCTTTTTTCTCTCACTGGTTAAATTACAAGTCATTTAATAATGAAATTCCATTTTCCATCACTCAACTTTTACAAATGAAGAACTGTCATCTTTTCACATCCCTTCTGTAAAGGATACATTAATTGGCTTAGAATTTTATAATCAATAGCAAATATGATATTAGAAAATCAAAATGATTTTACTTGGGTTAATTTCTCACTGACATTTGTCTGGGTATATTTAAAGAAACAAAGGTACTGTTTTCATCATTAGTAAATACATTAGGATATATAAATAACCAAGCCCAAATAAGGTCTTTTTCTTCACTAATTCACAGTGTATCCTTCATTGAGGTAATGGCACTTTACCATTTGTGGGTCTTAAGATTGCTGAAAGCCAAGAGATTTCTCTCCAGAAATATGCAGTTAAACATAAATACATTTTATAGATAATTTTAGGTACTGAAATTGGTGGCAACAGTGGAGTCAAGAACCCAATCTCTAATACTAACTCTCATCTGCTTTTTTTCCAAGTGTTTATTTAGTTTTGAGAGGTGAGGGGCAGAGAGAGGGGGACAGAGGATCTGAAGCAGGCTCTGAGCTGACAGCAGTGAACCCATGTGGGGCTCAAACCCATGAACCGTGAGATTATGACCTGAGCCTAAGTCAGATGGTCAACTGACTGAGCCACCCATGCACCCCTCTCATCTGCTTTTCTATTCTTTCTTTCAAATAACTTCACAAAGACATTTCTATGAGTATTGTAGTTTTTTGGCTATAACGTGCAAATACTAGTTTTTCTTCTTTTCTTTTATAAATCGTTGCACAATATCCAACAAATATCCTTTGACATTATCTTTAAAATGGATTATCAATCTATTCCAGTTGATAAACATGTCCCTAATAAACTGAATATTTCAGTAATCAGTAACTAAGCAAAAGAAAATGTCTCACATTCATGTGACCAGTTACATTTGCAAGTCAATTCCAGAATAAATAATGATGCAATTAAAAGTGCATTTGCACTTCACAAGCTATTTTAAGCTTTATACAGTTACCCTGTGAGAAGATTTTTGGAAACAAAGTCACTTTTGAACAAAGAGAACATATTTAAGATATGTGTGATGTATTGTATGTACCCAATAAATATTTGTAGAATAAATGAATTAGTGTTGCTCTTAGATTCTTTGCTTGGAAGGGGGGAATGTGTGTGTGAGTGTGTTTAAGGGTAACTTGTACATTTCATGTGTTTTCCTTACAGTAATCTTCCTTGTTCACATTTAATGCTTTTACATACCTTACTCTCGTAATGAGGGATCTATCTATCTATCTATCTATCCGGAATCAAGATGCCTTCAAGTGTTCAAAATACATTAGTTTTTCAACTAGGAGACTGGGACCACTTGAATCTGCAGATCTGTGTAACAACTTTATGTATTCTCTGCATTTAAACAGCTGATACTGTGAATAATTTAACCTTTTCTCAGTGATTCATATTCAACCTTTAGTAATATCAATCAATAAATGCAAGATTTCAAGCCTCGGGGGCATGCCCTCAAGGGTTCTCAAGTTGCCTATGATAGATTGTTTTTTATATTAAATAACAACAAAAAAAAACTTTTAAATTATTTTGTCTCAATTTTATGTTTTTTTTTCTGTTCTCTTCCTTATTGTGGATTGGTAAATATTCCAACTTTGGATTTGTTTTTGTCTACACCTGCTAGCTCATTTTACTTTTCTAAACCGCTGGGTCTGGTCTGCTTTCAATTAGTACACAGAATCATTGTGTGCCTAATTAGAGTAAATAGATTCTGAGTGAAGACCTGTGAATTGAATACTTGGCTTTGTACCCTTATTTTTAGATTACATTTTTTAAAGTTTATTTATTTATTTTGCAAGAGACAGAGACAGTGCAAGTGTGGGAGAGGCAGAGAGAGAGAAGGAGAGACCTTCCAAGCAGGCTCCGTGCTGTCAGCACAGAGCTGGACGCAGGCCTCACAAAACCATAAGTCAGACTCTTAACCAACTGAGCCACCCAGGCATCCCTATACCTTTATTTTTAAAACTGCTGTTGTTCTGTATTCTTTGGAGTTGCCAGATACACATACCCATGCATCGTATTTTAATACTACAAATACGGTCAGCATTGAGAGGACTCATTCTCACCTTTGCGTAAGTGTATTATGTACAAAGGTTATCTCTGTGCTGGTCATTTGCTTTTTGTTCCCAGACTCATTCCCACTTCCTCCCCTGCTGTGTTTACTGGCAGATTTTGCCATGGCAGGCACTGGAAGATGGGCTGAAAGGGTAAAAAAACAAGGATCTTCTCAGCCACCCCCCCCCCCAAAACCTACTTTAAATGGCGTCTTTTCAAATTGAATGGCTATTTCTCCCATGGGTCTAGCTCCTCCTAGCTTCTGGGGTCTGGTAGTACCATCTGTTCTCGGTATTTCCCAGACCCAGGGGTGATACCAATGGCATCTGTGCCCTCTTAGTGCTAATCCCTGAGTTAATTCACCCCCCTATTTGGTTCCCCAACCTTTCCATTACCTGTTTAAGGACTTCCCTGCATTAAGTTCCTTCTATTTGAAATAGCTAGGTGAGGGGCGCCTGGGTGGCGCAGTCGGTTAAGCGTCCGACTGCAGCCAGGTCACGATCTCGCGGTCCGTGAGTTCGAGCCCCGCATCAGGCTCTGGGCTGATGGCTCAGAGCCTGGAGCCTGTTTCCGATTCTGTGTCTCCCTCTCTCTCTGCCCCTCCCCCGTTCATCCTCTGTCTCTCTCTGTCGCAAAGATAAATAAACGTTGAAAAAAAAAAATTTGAAATAGCTAGGTGAATACCTGTGTGGACCTGGACTGCAACAACCCATCTGCCTGCTGGACTCCTTCCTCAACTCCATGACAAAACCACCACTTTAGTGTCTCTAGCACATATTAATTTTCAGGGAGAAAAGGCCTTTAAAATACCTATAGTTGATCACAATAAAAAGTTCCAATTATAAATTATAACAAATTTAAAGTTAGGATACAGTGTCCGGTCTTAGTGAAAAAGTGAATGAATGGACTAAAAGATTTAATGTTACAAAATGGATTTTCATTTACAATGGCTCTACTCAAAAACTAATTTTTTTAAATATAATATTTTATAAAAAATAAAATACCACATATGCACATGTAACCAGATGTACTAGAACAAGTCTTTATGTGGTTTATAAGCACTTATAAGCAGAAAGATAAACCTTAATGCACATTTATGTATTATAATCAGTTTCTTAACCTCATGTGTAGCAGAAGAAAAATATGAACTATTGTTAAAGTTAACTGATTTTCTATTTGATTTATTTCTATTTCTACAACTTCTATTCCAATGACATTGATATAAAACCAGCATCTCTTAAACATTTGTCAAGCTATACCTCTGATAAGGAAACCAAATACAACAGCTATACACATAAAAATTTAGAATAAAAAAAAGCAAATAAAGATACAACAGCCACTTGATCTAAATGAAAAGTCATGTTTCATAGACTGATGTGTAAATGTACTTTCTGCAACTGCATGTGTTAAATTATTGCCTTTTTCTAAAATTCTCTTAAAATAAATTATAACATTGTAAGTGCTAATGTTTTTTAATGTATCTATATCTTCTGATTTTTATGTGATTATAAAGTACCACCTCAAATTTAACTATTTATAGACATTACACAAACATTACACAAACATCATCAATTTTCTTGAGATTTGAAAATTCAGCCCTTCATATTTAATTAATTGTGCTCTTTTATTTTTAAATTTATTGCTATCAAAAGGCATACTATAAAACAAAATGTTTATCAAACAATAAAATAAATATGTACTGCATATTTGCACATTATGATAAATAAAAAAACCACAGCAGCGAGCATGCTCAGATGATTCTCTGTATGTTCTAAAGAACTTCTCAATCTTTAATTTCACCAATAATATTCTGTACTGAAATACTTTTCAGTACACCTCTTATAATATTGCATATTCCCAACTGTTTCTACTGACTTGAGAGCTGGTGACTTCAGGCATCAAACAGGCCTCCACTGACGCCATGACACAATGGCTAGTACACCAAATGGCCAGCAAGGGCAGTAGAGGATTGATTTCTCCTATCACCACCTAAGATCATGTTAGGTACATAACCAATCTTCCTTTCAGTTTCCTTAACTGTAGAACGGAAGTTCTCTCCTGCCCCAGAGTGCATTAACAGTTGATCAGATGAATGCCAAGACCAGTGGACAGAATTGTCCAATGAGAAAAGAAAGCTAATATTTAGAAAGCATCTACATGTACTGCAGTTATACCTAACAATATGATAAAAGCTGAATTTAGAGGAAGTTTTAAAACTCAGTTGTGTATATGTTTTTTATTATTGTTTTTAATAACTATCCTTTTCTTTGAACTCAATTTCCTTCTAAAAACCTTAAATTCCAATGAATCACTGAAATTTCAATAGAAGTTAGGAAATAAAATTACTTTAGCTTGGGGTAAGGAAAGGCGAAGAAGAAAGAAAAAATTGAAAAGCATATGAAACAAGACAAGAAACTGGGACTATGACAATAAAGGAGAGATACAGAGAAGCAGTGAGTAATAATCCCTCATTATTATCTATACGTTATACTTTGATCATAGAGCCAATGTCCACACAAACTTTAGCTTGGATCTTCCAAATGTTTATCAAAGAGTAGCTTCACAATGTAATAACAGCCTATTTATGATGGATGACTTTAATTCTTTTCAAAAAGAAATTGTTTTCTCAAGGTTCAGGCAATTATTCATTGCAAAAATAGCAGGAGACATAAACAGCTACAGCTGGACATAAACTAAGCCCCCAAAACATAGGAAATTGGAAAGAATGATATTTTCTACCCTGTCAAAATTAAAATGTATTATTTTTCAGTACAATAAAAGCTTATTTATGGCATTTTGACTCACATGCAAACTGTTATTGACCCAAGGAGCTAGGTTACAAAGCATTGTTCACAAAGTGAAAACTGAAAAATTTTAACTGCACACCCAATTTGATACCTCTCATTGGGAAAAGGAAGTCATATACAAAATATTTGTTTTAAATTTCAGTAAGGAGGCATTTGTGATTTGGTTATTACTCATTCAGAAACATCCTTATGAAATAAGTAATAGGAACAAGAAAACTTTGTGAATGTCTTTAAGTAATTTTAGTTGCTCTAATAATTCCCAAAATAGTATATTTCTACAAAATAAAATTTAAAACATAGTTTATAAAAACACAAAAACATTACTTTTTTATCTTTGTACCAAAAAAAAAAAAAAAGTGCAGACCCTGAAAAGTCAGATCATGAAAAAGACATTTCCTACCATGACAGATGTTATCCCCTGCCCATGTAATGCATATTGTGTCATCTTTCTGGTTCTCTGTATTTGTGAGAATAAATGACATAATATATGTAAGGTGTTTTGAGCTCCTAGAAAACATGCAGCATACACATTTTATCTATTGGTAGCCACTACTCTATAATTTTTTATAAAACCCCAGATTTCTCAAAACACACATGTCAGCAACTTTTCTACTCGAATTATATCCAAAGAATCAATTGAACTGTCCCATTTATCACTTTATCTGTAAAAGATAGGTGAAAAGACAAGTATGAAGTCAAACATAAAATGAGAATATGCTATTTTTTTATATACACATCATGGTTCCTTCTGAGTGAAATAAATTGAAAATATTTTTTCCTTTAAAAAAAAGTCTTTTATTTTGCAAGCTTTGGGCATGATAAAAATTAATGTCTGACAGTGTCTTCACCCAATTTGATAAAAGTCAGTACCTATATTGTCTTTCCCTTGATGTCCTGTTCTGGAGAGAACTGATCTTTTCAATAGGTAAGTTTTATTATGATGTGTTATATGTTGTATTATAACAATGAAACCTATGAATTTCTTTGCAAAAGAGGTAAAACAAAATCCACATTTTCTACCAAAAATACTGAAGAGTTTACACTGAGCGTCACTTGAATATTTTTCCAAAGGTTTATTTTCATATAAATTTGAGCATTTAAAAGCTGGAAGAACCTTAGGAAATAAATTTACTAGCATACACTACAACACTTTCTGCTCAGTTAGCAGCAGTGATTTGGATTAATCATCCAAATTGCCATGAGACACAACAAGCTTCACCCAGTACCATGTTATTTAACGATAAGAAAAATCCAGAACAGGCAATATGGCATAGAGATCCACACCACAACAGAGGCCTCATGACTACAACCCAAAACATTTGTGGTTAGGAGAGGCAAGCCTGGGTTTATGTAGGCCACTTCAGTTACAGAAACCACCAGCAATAAATTCACTTCAATATTTATGTATTGTTAGTTACATAGCCCCATCAGGACTTGCTCTCATTCTCTGGTACAGCTACTTCTCACGGATTTCAGCAGTTTGTTAATTACAACTTACTCAAAGACCCATCCCTAGGACGAGCTATAGCTATGTGGTAGATATGTGTCATTTGTTGTGCATCTGGTATACTTTGTATTTCCTTGAGTTTGAGCCACAAAAGGATTTGATTCAGCATCAAATTCTCAGAGGTTTGAGGAAACACCACAGCCCATCTAATAACCCTTTCTTTCTATAGAAAAATTTAAAACACGAGCAGAAAGGGCATCAAAGACTCTGAGACACATTTACTATTTCTACTTCCAATTTTTCTCCATTCATCTGGCCCTTAACTGTCTTCATGTGACTGTCCATCTCCACTACTTATTTACAATGACCCACAAAAGATTCTCTAGAATTACAAGGCCTGATTCAAAAGACTGTTCTTCAGCTAAAGTATATCAATGGTAATAAATACTCCATGTATCTAATAATTCCAATTACTTATGTGCTTTTCAATATCAATATCAATAAGAAAGCCAGGCTCATCCTCTTGACAGGTTTTAAATCCATTTTATTTTTAATAGAAATTGCCTTTTTCTAATTATAAAATGATTAGAAGTTAACTGTAACAACTTGGGCTATAAAAAGGACACAAAGAAGAGAATAAAAGTAACTCGGATTCTCACATCCCAGAGAAAGCCACTGTAGCATTTGCACTTAAGGGGGTACTAGCTTTACTATGTTAGGAGAAGACACCCTTGAAATGTGTTAATGGGAAAAGACAAGCAGGTGGAATAGGCTAGGGTTCAGTGTTCTTGCCGGCCCTGTCTCCACCTTCTAAGTCTCAGCCTCTGGCTTGTGAGTATCCATGTTCCATATCAAGTGGGCACCTTCCCAAGGGCGGAGCTCACATGGGTGTGTTGGCAATTGAGAGCCACCTCTCAGGAACTTCTCAGAGAAGTGGGGACACTGAACTGTTGACAAGGTGGTACTGAAGGTGAAAGGATGCCATTGATCCAAAGCTGTGGAAAACCCAAAGCATGCACAAGTTGCAGTTATGAGAGAGCCAAAGACATGAAATAGAAGGAGAGTGAGACTTTGGACAAAGGAAAGAATAGGGCTCATGCTGCAGGAGGAGAGGTACCATGTGCTAGACAGATGGC
Organism: Herpailurus yagouaroundi; assembly: GCF_014898765.1. NCBI lineage: Eukaryota > Metazoa > Chordata > Mammalia > Carnivora > Felidae > Herpailurus > Herpailurus yagouaroundi. Next base: position 37,490,927 of record NW_024412394.1, on the reverse strand, counting down.
CTGAGAGCTGCTTCCTTCTTCACAACTTCCTGATTCTGGCACAAGTCCTGATGCAGCTGTAAAGACCTCCACTTTTCCTTGTCACAAAATGGGATTTATAATGTTTTTGAAGTAAAACATGCAATATACATAAAGTATATAATATACATATAATAATATTATTATTAAACATCCATATAATAAAATTGAGTGTGAATACCTCAATTAATTTTCACCAAGTGAACAATCCTTATATCCATTATACATATGGAACATTATCAACACCCCCAAAGCCTCCTTCTTGTCACCCACCAGTCATTACCTCCTTCCAAAGTTAACTCCTATTCTTATGTCTATCAAATACATTACTTTTGTTTGTGTTTGCATTTTGAAGAGATGGGACCATATGGTGTGCATTCTTTTGGTCTGACTCACTCAGGATGAATCATCTAGATTTTTCCATGCTTTGAATGTAGCAGTACTTTGTTCTTTCTCTTTGCTGTGTAATATTCTATTGTGTAAATATACCACCATCTGTCTCCCAGTTTATTAACCGTATATAGGCCTGTAGCCTTATGCCTGAACATTTTCTGTTGCTTACCAGCAAGTAAGACCATCCTAGGCTTCACATACCTTGCATATTCCGGTCCGAGCTGCCCTTACTGCCATGAATCTGCAGCTGCTAAAATGATACAAGCAGGTCAGCCATTTCCTGTTTCTACAACCTTTTCCTTTAGACCTCAGCCCTCCACATAACAGGGCCCCCCAACCCCATGTTGGAACCTGCCTACAGAATCTTTACGAATATAGACCCACATAAAACCAGGAATCAGGGCTGCCAACTAGCCCTTCTTTCTCCTCCTCTGCAGCTAAACAGTGCTGGCGGGGGGGGGGGGGGGGGGGAGACAAAACAAACCCTGAGCAGACAGTTCATGCCTCTTTTGTGTTGTGATTGCCAAAAGCTCTTAATCCTTCAAATAAATTATCCATAATTTCTTTTAGATTATTGCACAATGTTACATAGTTCTAAAAAAGGGAAATGGGTAACAATGCCTATCGACTACATCAATTTGCTGACATCCGTACCATTTTGTGGGGGAAAAAAAACCCTCAAACATGTAGGAGAGAGCTGGCCCATTCCCTACTTTCAGAACTGAAGAAGGTGCTATCCTTATTTTTTATTTTTGTTATTTTGGTGAGTTTCTAGAAGGAGGTCAAAAGCTTGTTCTTATGTCCCCATTTTTCCTGGAAGTTTGAATTCATTTTAGAGCACAATATGTAAAACCAGTATTATAATTGAGGTAGAAATATAAGTAGTAATAATAATTAAGTAATAATCAAGTCACAATTCTCTTAGAACAAAGTACCACAATCCTTCTGAGGAGGGGACTACTAAACTGTCTCTAGTTTTCATGCACACAAGTAAATAACAAGAAAAACAAAGCAGTTCACTTAACCATAAAGCCCCTTACCCCTCCATCCTAATCAATACACTTTTTCCATTTAGAATCCATTTGAAATTACACATATTCTTACACATGGGAAAGAAAACATAGAAGGTCATCTTTCAAACTAATTATTAAATTCAATACACTGATGAATTAGGAGTTCTGATTTGGGGTGTGGGGAGTTGATGGAAGAGGTAAGTGAAGGGATTCAGCACCTAACGCAAGAAAATGAAGATCCCTTTTTCACCCCTACCACCATTGCCTCCAAAACTGGAAGAGAGGTTCAGAATAAGAATAAGGATAATCAAAAGCAAACTTTCTGTCCCATAAATCACTTTATCCTAAAGCAAGGGTGCCACAATGTGGCCTTATTTTCCCAAGTCTCAATAAAAATCACATGTAAAACCTGACTAGAATTCCAGAGAAGGAATGATTTTGAACTTCCTGAAAGGAATGTTGTATTCCCTTCCCCATGGGGATTCTAAGTTAAAGAACCTCAAAACCATGCTGCAGATAAGTCTCTCACATACTTTTAATGATCCATGAAGTTATTAGATAGGTTATTTCATAAGTAGAGGGTTTTTTTAATAATGTAGTTAACAGACTATATAGACATGTTTCTGTTTCATTCTTTGCCTCTTCAGGATGCAAACATTAACAATTTGCCCTATTAAAATACATTTAGACTACATACATGTCTTTACTTCAGAAAGTAAGATAGACCTTTAACACTATTGTCTTTTTCTCCCAATTCAAAAATCTTCTTATCTAAACCTAAAAATATTCATGGTATTTGTTCATATTTTACCTCATCCTGTACACTCAAGAAGTTTACATTATGTAACTCTAACATGCTGCAATGCATACTTGTCTAGGGAGCTAAAAGAAATTATACATTTAGAACCCAATGTATGTGAACATAATGATAATTATAGGTCTGCATCGGCTTCCCAATGAGTAGTTTATAGTGATGGTAAGAATATCTGGTAATAGTGACTGTGTTTTTATTTGTTAACACAAACAGGGCATTACCTTGGTCATGGGGTGGGGGGTAGTTTTTATATTATTTATACTTGAAGTATTTAATGATTTTCCAGGACCTTTCACAGAAGTACTTGTGAATTCTCAGAATAAACACCACTATTAGGTTTTCAACAACTACAACCTCATTCTAGCATTTAGGTTGCAAGTGTAAGATTTATTACTTTGTCCTCTAATTATATGATTTGAAAGAATCCCTAACTCTTATGAGGAGACATGGCTCTCCTTTTACCAATAGGTAGAGTTAACCTATACTATAGTTGATATCTGCACTACTTAATATGTTTCTTTTCTCTTACATAAGAAAGTTTTAATAAAGATATGCAGAGGAAAATTTACAAGGAAACAATATTTAAGTATTTTTAAACATTGCAATCTCTTCAAAATACATATTTTTGAACATTTGTTACTTCTTTCACTTATTGAGAGTCAATTATTTGCTGAACTATAAGCGTAACTGTTTGGGGCAGAATACCTAATTCAAACCATAAACATTTTCCTGGGTAATCTTTACCAGTAGGAAAGAAATGTTATGACCTTTTATGTCTAAATCAGTGTCATTTCAAGGCCTCTAAGATTTAGATTCCAATATCACATCTACATCTGAGATGCTTAGACATGACGCATGATTTAAATATGCATTATGCCTCCAGATTTTGGCCTTCCTTTGCCTCAAGGATGAGAAAGGGATGTTCTAAGCAAGGGGGAAGCAATCCCAGAAGTGAAGAGAAATCCCAGGTTATGCATCCAATATGCCACTGCAGCAGTCACCTAACCTTGTAGAAGAAGAGAAGTAATCAATGATTGGAGAAGTAATACAATAAAATTATATATACTTCAATTATGTCTTTAGAAAAAGAAGCTCCCAAAGCTTTGATTCCTTTTTTATTAGTAATGAAATGCACTCTGTTAAAACAAAATGCACCTATTCTCAACCACTGTAGGATGAATAAAAGGAAGACAGAGACAAGTTGGACCAAAGTGGTGACCTATATCCTAGCTCTTCGCTCACCCGGATAGCAGATGACATCAGGGGCATTCTTACCAATTTGTCCTTCCCACTCCACTTTTCAGGGAGCAGAAAGGAATCTATTCAACACACATGGGTTGTAAAGGTAGAAGCTAGCTGACAAAGACATGGAGAAATATGAATTTTAATATAAAGATAGCTATATTCATAATATTTTCATGGGACAAGAAACATGAAGGTAGCACAACTAGAAAGTTTCAGATTAATAACTATTTAATTCTTTGTAATGCAGTTGTTTATAGAATAGACCTATGAGATTGATACAAGCAAGTAGATTACAGGAAAATATACATTTTACAGTGGACATTTTGCATACAGAAGTAATTGCTATGTACTTAATCAGGATAGCACAGACAGAAAAGAGTTAAAAGGTGAAAACCATTAAATGCTTGTTTGCTTTTGCCTCAACCTCAGAAGCTGTGGGAGAAGCAATCTGTCATAAAACTTTAACTTTAGTTTCCAAACTTTTTCTGGGTTAAGAAAAGAAGACAGTGTTTTGAAAGAGAAAGACTACAATTCTGAAGTTCTCAGAAATAGAAATCCTCTATTTTATAGAAACTATCTGTTTCCTGGGCAGAGTCATGCTAGAGGCACCCTGCCAAGGATATAGACTTCTTGCTACCCTAAGAATATTACCCTGAGAGCATAAAAATCAATCCTTCAAATAGAAGCAGAGCAGCAAAGACACCCCAAACCCAGCAGAAGAAGAGAAATAATAAAGATCAGAGCAGAAATAAACAATACAGAATCTAAAAAAACTGTAGAGCAGATCAATGAAACCAAGAGTTGGTTTTTTGAAAACATAAACAAAATGGACAAACCTCTAGCCAGGCTTCTCAAAAAGAAAAGGGAGATGACCCAAATAGATAAAATCATGAATGAAAATGGAATTATTACAACCAATCCCTCAGAGATACAAACAATTATCAGAAATACTATGAAAAATTATATGCCAACAAACTGCACAACCTGGAAGAAATGGACAAATTCCTAAACACCGACACACTTCCAAGACTCAAACAGGAGGAAATAGAAAGCTTGAACAGACCCATAACCAGCGAAGAAATTGAATCAGTTATCAAAAATCTCCCAACGAATAAGAGTCCAGGACCAGATGGCTTCCCAGGGGAATTCTACCAGACATTTAAAGCAGAGATAATACCTATCCTTCTCAAGCTATTCCGAAAGATAGAAAAGGAAGGAAAACTTCCGGACTCATTCTATGAAGCCAGTATTACTTTGATTCCTAAACCAGACAGAGACCCAGTAAAAAAAGAGAACTATAGGCCAATATCCCTGATGAATATGGATGCAAAAATTCTCAATAAGATACTAGCAAATCGAATTCAACAGCTTATAAAAAGAATTATTCACCATGATCAAGTGGGATTCATTCCTGGGATGCAGGGCTGGTTCAACATTCACAAAACAATCAACGTGATACATCACATTAACAAAAGAAAAGATAAGAACCATATAATCCTGTCAATCGATGCAGAAAAAAGCATTTGACAAAATTCAGCATCCTTTCTTAATAAAAACCCTCGAGAAAGTCGGGATAGAAGGAATATACTTAAAGATCATAAAAGCCATTTATGAAAAGCCCACAGCTAATATCATCCTCAATGGGGAAAAACTGAGAACTTTCCCCCTGAGATCAGGAAAATGACAGGGATGTCCACTCTCACTGCTGTTGTTTAACATAGCGTTGGAAGTGCTAGCATCAGCAATCAGACAACAAAAGGAAATCAAAGGCATCAAAATTGGCAAAGATGAAGTCATGCTTTCATTTTTTGCAGATGACGTGATATGATACATGGAAAATCTGATAGACTCCACCAAAAGTCTGCTAGAACTGATACATGAATTCAGCAAAGTCTCAGGATACAAAATCAATGTACAGAAATCAGTTGCATTCTTATACACTAATAATGAAGCAACAGAAAGACAAATAAAGAAACTAATCCCATTCACAATTGCACCAAGAAGCATAAAATACTTAGGAATAAATCTAACCAAAGATGTAAAAGATCTGTATGCTGAAAACTACATAAAGCTTAAGAAAGAAATTGAAGAAGATATAAAGAAATGGAAAAACATTCCATGCTCATGGGTTGGAAGAATAAACATTGTTAAAATGTCAATACTACCCAAAGCTATCAACACATTCAATGCAATCCCAATCAAAATTGCACCAGCATTCTTCTCGAAGCTAGAACAAGCAATCCTAAAATTCGTATGGAACCACAAAAGGCCCCGAACAGCCAAAGTAATTTTGAAGAAGAAGACCAAAGCAGGAGGCATCACAATCCCAGACTTTAGCCTCTACTACAAAGCTGTCATCATCAAGACAGCATGGTATTGGCACAAAAACAGACACATAGACCAATGAAATAGAATAGAAACCCCAGAACTAGACCCACAAAAGTATGGCCAACTAATCTTTGACAAAGCAGAAAAGAACATCCAATGGAAAAAAGACAGTCTCTTTAACAAATGGTGCCTGGAGAACCGGACAGCAACATGCAGAAGAATGAAACTAGACCTCTTTCTTACACCATTCACAAAAATAAACTCAAAATGGATAAAGAAACTGAATGTGAGACAGGAAACCATCAAACCACTAGAGGAGAAAACAGGAAAAGACATCTCTGACCTCAGCCACAGCAATTTCTTACTTGATACATCCCCAAAGGCAAAGCAATTAAAAGCAAAAATGAACTATTGGGACCTCATGAAGATAAAAAGCTTCTGCACAGCAAAGGAAACAATCAACAAAACTAAAAGGCAACCAACAGAATGGGAAAAGATATTTGCAAATGACGTATTGGACAAAGGGCTAGTCTCCAAAATCTATAAAGAGCTCACCAAACTCCACACCCAAAAAACAAATAGTCCAGTGAAGAAATGGGCAGAAAACATGAATAGACACTTCTCTAAAGAAGACATCTGGATGGCCAACAGGCACATGAAAAAATGCTCAACATCACTCCTAATCAGGGAAATACAAATCAAAACCACACTCAGATATCACCTCACGCCAGTCAGAGTGGCCAAAATGAACAAATCAGGAGACTATAGATGCTGGAGAGGATGTGGAGAAACGGCAACCCTCTTGCACTGTTGGTGGGAATGCAAACTGCTACAGCCGCTCTGGAAAACAGTGTGGAGGTTCCTCAAAAAATTAAAAATAGACCTACCCTATAACCCAGCAGTACCACTGCTAGGAATTTACCCAAGGGATACAGGAGTACTGACGAATAGGGGCACTTGTACCCCAATGTTTATAGCAGCACTCTCAACAATAGCCAAATTATGGAAAAAGCCTAAATGTCCATCAACTGATGAATGGATAAAGAAATTGTGGTTTATATACACAATGGAGTACTATGTGGCAATGAGAAAGAATGAAATATGGCCCTTTGTAGCAACGTTGATGGAACTGGAGAGTGTGATGCTAAGTGAAATAAGTCAGGCAGAGAAAGACAGATACCATATGTTTTCACTTTTATGTGGACCCTTAGAAACTTAACAGGAACCTATGGGGGAGGGGAAGGAAAAAAAAAAAAAGAGAGGTTAGAGTGAGAGAGAGCCAAAGCATAAGAGACTCTTAAAAACTGAGAACAAACTGAGGGTTGATGGGGGGTGGGAGGGAGGGGAGGGGAGGTGATGGGCATTGAATAGGGCATCTTTTGGGATGAGCACTGGGTGTTGTATGGAAACTAATTTGACAATAAATTTCATATAATAAAAAAAAATCAATCCTTCTATCACACAGACAAAAGCAGACCCGATCTGAGCTAAGAATAGTCTGCAATTACTACTCAGGCTTAACTTATCTCACATTGGTAAATTCCAGGAGAAAGAGAACTTCTTTCTCTGCTAGAGAAAATATAAATCCCATGGGAAATCTTGACTAGCCTATTCAGACATATGACTCACCCACAGCCAGACTCAGGAGGGTGGTGTTGAAACTCTCCTTCCAGAACTCATGGAATAGGGGAAGAGCAATTCCCCCAAGGAGAGAGTGCCACTGTCTCCCTCCAGAAGATGTGCAAGGACCTCTGGTCAAACAAAACGCAAACAATGGTCTCCCCAGGTGACAAGGGAGATAGGAGCATCACTGGAAGGAGACAGGATTAAACAATATCTGACTCACTTCTCCTATGCACTTGCATACTTTAGATATTTAACAATTTTAATGATCATTTAAATTATAAAGATAATAAAATTGATGGTATGCCTACTTGAGTAAGTTTTCAGAAAAAAAGAAAGATATAATTCAGGATGCTCTTCTAGATGAGGAGCTCAGCCTTCCTCAGCCCTCAGGGAGGAAATTTCAAAGGCACTCACTGGACAGTTATTGCACAGAGTGAACACTGGGTCCATTATGAATGTGAATTGTCCTTGAAAACTCTGAGTGTGATGAGCCATAGGTTTAATAACTGAAGGGTTGATTACTTAGCAGTCTGTACAGAGAATGGATTGGATACTCAGGCCATGCAGGAGATAGCCAGAACCAAAATCTGCTTTAGGCAGATTTGTTTTTATATCTACCCGCTAAGCCTTATTCAGATTCTAACTATGGCACATGTTTTCAAAATATTTTGTAGCAATATTCTCTATTCACTTTTTTGCCAAATGAAATTTTACTCAGAAGCTCAACATACATAAATAAAAGTGAAGCTATTGGGGTTCAGTGTGGTAGGAGAGGGGAGGACTGTCCCACATATCCAGCCTCAACTTCCTCCTGCCACCAGCCTGGAGGCTTGTGCATGGAACTGGGGCCTCAAGAAAAGTAGCTGGAAATCCAGCATTCCAGTTGACAGAGTCAGTCTCACAGCAAATGAAATCACAGAACTTACAGATGTTATAAGTGTTGCTCTGCCTTCTGCCAACTTCTAGTCTGATGACATGATTTTTAAGAATAATTTTAAATGTGGGCAATCTAACTAACCAAAATTACCTCACCCACTAAACATATCATTACAAAACAAGCAGACAAGCAAATCTTATGCAAAAGTTGAGAACAGAGCATAGAATATCTGGAGAAGAAAATTTCTAATTAACAGTAGATGTAATACTATGGAAGACTTGAATGAACCAAAGCTTAGACACTAAATCCAGCCCTCCAGAGGAACACAGTTCTCGCAGTGACATATCCACATGATGTGACCCAGAGATTTTTTTTTTTTTTGAAATCCCTGTAGAGAGAATGCCAACAAATATTTTAAGGAGGCTAATCAAGGAATTAGAAAACAAATTTCCCGTTTGGAAATATCTTTTAAATGAACTGATCACAAAATAAGATTTCAAATTGCTTTCTGGGAAAAAGAAATCAGTTGTTGAATTTGAATAAAAATGAAGCAAATTTATCATAGTGTAATGACTGTCCCAGAATAACCACAGAGATCATTATCTATACTCAAAAATAGAAGCGACAACTGCTTTTCTCACACTGATGCAGTTAGAAAATTAAAGTGTATACAAAAGTAGCTTTCTTAACCATGTGGCAATTTCAACAACCACAGGTAAATCTTACCAACTTGAGGAGGGCTTTATAAAAACTGTTATAATGGTGCTTGCTTTGGAATATACAAAGGCAGTAAATTTAGTATTCTCCTAACCCTAAAGTAACTTGAAGATATCATCTAGTCCACTTATTTCTTTTAAAGAAAAATTGTATCATCACATGAATAGTTATCTGTTCCATTGAAAATAGTCTGAATCAAGGAATTTATGACAAAAAAACTTAGATGATTTCACTTATCCATTTAGCAAATAGATACCAGGCAATACCAGCATCTATCCTGGGCATTAGGGAGGCACAGTGAATGAGATACAATCTCTATGAAGACTCTATAGTCTAGTCTTGGTTTGCAAGCATAATTCGTTCCAGAAACATGCTTGTAATCCAAAGCACTTGTATATCAAAGAATTTCAAGAACAATCGGCTCAGTTGTGATCATGTGACATTGAGTGTCATGTACTACTCATATTGCAAAACATCATTCATTGATCGAGTTTTACAATTTATTAGAAATATTTGCTTGTCTTGCGGAACACTTGCAGTCCAAGTACCTTGCAATCCAAAGTTTTACCGTATATGCATTCTGAGAAGCAGTTAAGACATTATCTTTGGAAATAGGAGGCTGACAGTTAATCTCTAGAAGAGGATATTCAAGAAAGGATTTACCATCTAAACTGAGGCCTGACACACAAGTTTGCCAGGTTAAAGGGTAATTGAAAGTTTGTTCCAGTGATAAAGGACCAGATATGAAAAAGCCTAAAGATACAATTGAAGGTGGCACATCCGATGCTTAGGAACAGTTCCATGTAGAGAGGTGTGTTAAGACACCAGGCTGGTGAGGTAGGCAGAAAGACCTTGAATATTATGTTGGAGATTTGGGGTATTATCATGCAAGCAAAGGGTAGGCAATAAGGTATCTAAGCAGAAAATGTGTTTGATCAGATCTAAGTATAAGAAAGACTACTCTGATGGGGAACAGAGAATGGCTCGAAGATGGACTACGATCAGAGGCAAGGAAAGCAGTTAAGGAACTGTTGCAGAAATGTCTCAGTAAAAGGATTCGTAATTCAGTTCAGATCAAGCTAACATAGTAGTAGTGAGAACAGAGAAAATTGCCCTGATCCAATTGTTCTTTATAAAGCATAGCAGATAGATACGACTTCACAACACACAGGATATGGAGAACTGGAGGAAAGAACTGGGGTGCTGCATGGATTTTTGGCCTTAGGACGGCCTGTCTTTAGATGGGGAACAAAGAAGGAGCTAGGCTGGATTAAAGAAAATGAAGTCAATTTTTAATATGTTGAATTGAGAGTTCTTATGACTCATCCCGTAGAGAATTTATCCTCTCTTATTGAATGCAGCTGCACTACATGAAGTGGGGCAGGGGGAAGAAAAGATTATGTAATGAAGGCAAATAGTGATGAAAGAGGAGGGCAACTGAAAAATGAAACACTGAACCAGAAGTGAAAGAGACACTTCTCAGTGGAATATAATTACATAATCATACTAATATAATATTAATCATACTACTATAATTACATAATTATACTAATATACTAATATAATCATCAAAGAAACAAGCAATATCTGAATTGAGTGCTTGTGTAGCTTCCTTATCTGCATGAAGACATGTATATATACAAAAAAGTCAATGAATACATGTGTTCCTGAAGGACCTTTGGGAGAGAATTTTGTACAGAATCATAGAAAGTCTATTAACCATATATAGGATTGGTTGTCCGGACTTGAATGGAGTTAGTGTCTGCATTCAGATCTTAAGAACATAATGCACATGCAAAGTTGCCCCTAAATACACTTCATGGGGCATAGTCTATGACTTCTTGCTTGGTGTTTTTAAGCACAGCAAGGCACAGGCTCTGAAAGACCATGTTGATTGCTTACAAAATTCTTTCTTGATCCAATTTTTTTTCCTAACAATTAATTTATGGACAGAATGCAAATATTAGTAGTCTTGGGCTTAATGAGCTTTCTCTTCCATATAATATATAGTAGGTAATTGCTATCAATCTCGACAAAAGTTGAAGTACAAACAGAAACTTCAAGAGAGAAGTGCTCACAGGAAGAGTTACAGATACAATTATCTACACTTTTCAAAGTAGGGGATAAAAATTAGTGTTTATAATTGGCAAAATAAAAAGCAAAGACATAAGGACATTATTTAGTGTTACAAATATAATACTTTAGGAATAAAATGATAATATAGCCATACTGGAAGGAGGAATATTGATGAGTTATAAGTGAGCTAAATCTTCATTTATCTTAACAAGTTGTTAATCGAAAATATCCAAAACCAACAATTAAGAGATTCTACTATACACATCATTTGCATATATGCAGGGAACATCCAGGTAAAAGAACTGTGAATGGTAGTGATGAGGTGGTGGGATACACTTAGTGTGTAAGCCCTCTGCTTTGTCAACTATAAGCAAGTGTTACTGTTGTAAAAAATTTTAAATATATAGAATATATAGAAAAAATGTATGCTCTGTCATCTGAAAGATCAAAAACAGCTACTAGTTTGGCCAGGGTTTGATTACACTCAGAACGATGGCATTAATATGAGTTAACAAAGAGTGTTCCATACATAATAAATGTGCAAGAGTGCATCTAACAATGTGAAAAGAAAATCAAGACTTAACCAATAGACACAAGGAAGAGTGATTCAATATATATTAACTGAGAGACTCTGCTTAAGATCACATGCACTCTGTTATGGTCTGAACCCCGCCTGCCCTATGTCGAAATCCATACCCCTAAGGTAATGGTTTAGGAAATGGGGACTCTGGGAGGTGATGAGGTCTTGAGGATAGACCCCTTGTAAGTGGGATTAGTGCCCTTATAAAAGAGACCCCAGGGAGCTCTTTTGCCCTTTCCTCCATGTGAGGTTACAGTGAGAAGACAGACATCTATGAGGAAGTATGTCTCACCAGACACAGGATCTGCCAGCGCCATGATCTTGGACTTCCCCACCTCCAAAACTGTGAGAAATAAGTGTTTGTTGTTTACAAGTAACCCAGTCTGTGGGATTTGGTAAAGCAGCATGAAAGAACTAAAACACATTCCAGGTTCTCATTCCAGATTCACCAAGCAAACTTTTGTTTACAATCAGACTTTTCATTCAAGCTAGCCTACAGAGAGAGAAACTTTGTCACACTAACAGAAGTATTCAGGTCTATGTAGAGTTTTATTTTACTATAGATTGATAATTTGACATTCAGAATTATACTTTAGTCTCTGGAGAACCTGGTTATTCTAAGTTAACATCTTGTCATCTATTCAGCTCAGAGAGACTGACAAAAACCATACTCTTTGTCATAGGAGACTGGGAACAAAATTTTGGACAATTTTTAACTTATCCTAGACGTCTTGTTAGACAGCCAGTGGGTGTCTTTTGGAAATTCCTGGGTTATGCAACACTCGACTTTCTACACTCAATGGTTGAAGAAGGCCTCCCTTTTTTTTTTTTTTAAAGTTTAGTACACATTTTGCTTCCTTCCAACTTCCTTTTCCTTTTCTCATTATGCTGTAAGTCATTCACTTTTTAATCAGCCATACAGAATTAGAGTGCTAAGAAGCAGAGAACAGTTCTTGGGTCACAACCTCAGTGCCTTTTGATTTGCTCATAACGTTTGAGAAAAACACTGAAATGGTAACCATAACCAGACACAAAATCAAGTGTGGCACATCTGAGTCTGGAAAAAGCAGGCCCCTTTAGGGCAAGCATTTTCTCAGAAGTGTCTGTAATCAGAGGCAGATTTACTGTGAAGTTAATGAAGCTTAACTTAGGGCACCTCACTTAGATCAGGCTTTTGCAAAGCCCCACAGCGTTCCCTTGCAATGTATTCATATAATCACTGGTTTTTCTAAAGTTTTGAAAACTGCTGTCTCTTCCCTCTCTGACTTGCTTTCCATCACAAACCTCCTGGAGTTCAGTAGCAGTGGAGTGCCTATAGGCATTTTAAAATCTGACTAAGGGAAACCTGGGTTAGAGATCTATTAACCTGGGTGGAATATATGTATGTTTCACAGTTTTTTCCATGTATGATTAAGTTGTTGCTGACTCACCAGGCTCACTGAAATTAACGTGTATATCCAGAGATCATGGTGTGATAGGAACATGTCCTGTGATTCCCAGCACAGGACATTTGTTAAGTACACAGAGGAAATAAGGTTTGAAATGTATGAAGCAAAAAGCTAGTATGTGGAAAATTCTTCTAATCATCAAAGATGTAAATTCTAAGGAGAAGATTCAGTTCAAATTGATTGCAAACAAAAAATGAAAGTTCTACCCCTTCAGGAATATTCTCAGTAATGTGGCATATATAATTATCAACACAACATGTTATAGGAACCTCTCAAAATAAAATTTGTTAGAATTCCTGTTTGTACTGCACAAACCAAGAGCTGTACTACAAATAGTAAGTATAGCTCATTATAAAATCTCATATGGACCCCAAATTATTAACGCTAAAAAACAAGTTTTAATCAGACATGATAGTAAAAGGCTGAATTGTCTTTCTGTAGTCTCTATAGAGAATATTACAAAATTATTTGTTGTATAAGGAGATAATCAAAAAATATTCAACTAAACTTATAGGGAACAGTATTATAGAGCTTTGTGAGGCAGTTAGTTAATAAATATAATGAGTTATTTTCTGGAGTTTTAAATATTTATAGAATATTTGCAGAAATATTTTTAAATAGTAGAATTCCAGAATATTTACAAAATATTCTACAAATATTTAAAAACTTTTTAAAATTTTAGGTTGTGGTTTTTTTTTCTTATACTATATGAATGTTCACATTTGCATCTAACTTTGTATTGTAAGTTTTGTATTCCTTTTATTAAAGAGTCCCTAACAATTGTATAATCTTCAATAAGTCAAAACTGGTGTCCAACTCTGCATGTAATGTAAAATTTAAGGTAGTCCCTTAAAATAAAATAAAAAAGCTAGAAGTACTCTGTGCATGATATTATCAGTCTTATATGCCACGTGCACAACACAGAGAAGACTCTTTATTTCCAGGGATAAAAAAGTGTAGAAATATTCAGCTTAAATGTATTGATAAGATCTACTAACATGAAGTTCAATCACTTGCACCTAATTTTCCCTGACTTCGTCTCCAGCTTACCTTTTTCAAAGAGAATTTGTTTATTATAGGAAAGATACAAAAAAAAATCTCTTTGAATGTTCTCTAGAATTCCAGGCACTTCTACAAGGTAAAAAGTACACTAAGGCACATTACTCATTTGAAGGTTGTCAGTGGTCTAAAGAGCCCCATTTGGAGAGAAGTGAAGTAGCTGTCCTAAATGATTCCCTAAAATCATAAAAAATGAATGGGACCATCAAAGTAGAAATGAATAATTAAAGTTGCACTTCAATTCCATATCTATGAAGATCAGGAAAGCGCAAATTGAGATAGCTATTAATGTTTATGCTCTCCAGGTAGAAACCCAAACTGTATGGTAAAATTTGATAATAAATCTAACAATTAGATAGGTACTATTGAAACAGAACAATCTCTGGTATGTCTCTGTGAAGGGGGATCACACAAATAAAATGCTAAGAGAGAACATACAGACTTCTTCTGAGTAAAAAAGAGAGAAGAGAGGAAAGAAAGAGTGTTCGATCAGGAAGACAGAAGCAAGAAGGAAGGGAGAGAAAGGGAGAGTGAGGGAACAAAAGGAAGGAAGGCAGCAGCACTGAGGATCTGTGTGCCACCTGCCATGAGTTATGGGGTTTTTATCCCTTAACATCATGTAATAGTCACAACCTCTGGGTGGTGATTATTATAATAACCATTTCACAGATTAAAAATTGAAGCATAGAGAATTAAAACAGCTTGCACAAAAACACATAGCAGTAAGAAACGAAGCCTGAATTCACAGCCAGATCTATCCGATTTCAGAGTTCATACTCTTTCCACTCTTAAGGCCCAGATATGTCAAGAATGGAACTGGAGACAGAATTCCTATCTGTACAGGGTTGGCTAGACTTTGTTACAGCAACAGCAACAACAACACTATTCATAACGTAGCACACATGTATAGAGCTTACTGCATACAAGACAGAATTCTAAACTTTGCATACATTCCCTCATTTAACCTTCTTAACAACTGTTTGTAGATTATTATCTCCATTTGACCAAGGAGGACATTTGTAGCATGGAATTTCGCTCCCTAGGCTTCTCTATTACCTTGTTCCCATTGGATGATCTACATGAAATAACGAATTAAGAATTCTTTATCTGAGGCACCTGGGTGGCTCGGTCTGTTAAGCATCGGACTCTTGGTTTCAGCTCAGGCCATGATCTCACGGTTTGTGAGTTCAAGCCCCACATTGGGCTCTGTGATGACAGTGTGGAGCCTACTTGGGATTCTCTTTCCCTCTCCACTTCTCTCTGCCCCTTCCCACTCTCTCTGTGTCTCTCTCAAAATAAATAAATAAATAAACTTAAAAAAAAAAAGAATTCTCAATCTGTTGCAGCAAAGATGGGGTTGGGCAAGGGAATTAAAACATATCACAAATAGGAAGATAAATCCCCAAGAACCATAGAGAGCTTTTTTTTTGTATTTTGTTTTCTTTAGCATTGTAAAAGCAATACTGATTATAACATAAGCACAAACTATTTGAAGTGTTTAAAGAGTACATTTTCTCCCATATCCACAGTAATCCTACTCCTAAGCAGTTAAACTAACTCACAGAAACATACATGCATACTTAACACTAGCTCATGGGCTTAATTTGGTTTCATGATGCATGGTGCTATCTTATAAATAGTAGTCCACAGTATGCATATGCCATAATTTATTTAAGCAAAAGTCAAAGGATTTAAATCTATCCAAACTTCATGTATCAATGAAAGAAATTACCTCTACTTTGGGAAAAACAGTCACCAGGTTCTTCTAATTTCATCACTTCTTCACTCAACAGATGCTCAGTGTTCTACTCTAGTGGTAGGTGTCTTAACAGACCTCTACGTAACTGACTCATCAAATTAGCCAATGTTCTTCATTTCCCCAGTAACATGTAACAAATAATGACTATGGCACACTAAATACTCAGAGCTGCCAAGCTACTTTCTTTGGGGTATCTTCTGCTTCCACTAGTTTCCAAGGGTCACTTGTGTTTTCACCCAAATAAGTCTATGCCACTTTTTCATGTTATTCTATTATAACACAAATTGAATAAATGTTTAGTCCTTAATACAGCTATTTCCAAAAACATTAAATTGAATTTTGGGGGAAGTTAATAATGGTGAGTTACTAAAATAACTGTGTTATGAAAATCTTAAGAAGAAAACTATAAAAATGGCAAGAAATATACCAAATTCTATAGGAACTATGCACTCAGATTGCTTTGTACTTGCCTTTAAAACATTTAATTTAGTGCCAGACATACATTTAAATATTACAGAAAAATATTGCCCTTTTTTATTTTTATTTTATTTTTTTTAACGTTTATTTATTTTTGGGACAGAGAGAGACAGAGCATGAACGGGGGAGGGGCAGAGAGAGAGGGAGACACAGAATCGGAAACAGGCTCCAGGCTCTGAGCCATCAGCCCAGAGCCTGATGCGGGGCTCGAACTCATGGACCGCGAGATAGTGACCTGGCTGAAGTCGGACGCTTAACCGACTGCGCCACCCAGGCGCCCCATATTGCCCTTTTTTAAAAGGACCAAAGTTGAGCCCTTCCCTAGTCACAGTAAAGAGCTAAAGAGGTGTGGGAATATTTTATTGTACAAAGAATGCTTAAGAGGTGAAATTTGTTTTAGAGATTATATAATTGATAAAATTTTAGAAGGGGAAGCATCACATTAACACCCCATCTTCTTACCTCCTCTGGTAGAAAAAGAAATAAGTATTAAGAAAAAATCATGCTTTTACTGCATGTAATTTGAGGGTAATGAGAAAGGAATCATGTCTTTTAATTTCCAATTATTTAAAAAAATAAAAGCAAGAGAGAAAGAGAAAACAATAAAAAAATAAATATGAAAGTATAAATAAATGTCCAAAGCATAGATGTAACTATATATGCTATAAAAATGCCAATGATGCAATTAATGTGAAATTTCTTTTTAAAAAAGTGTATGTAGATGAATTCTTTTTTAGAATTAAATTACTAAGAAAGCTTCTGTAATCTTTGTTAGAAAAACAGCTACATGTGTATAAAGAAATACTAGTCTTTCCAGGAAAAAAAAATAAGTAAATTAAAAGAATATTTGTAATTTCCATTCTAAGATTTGTAAATATTAGAATAAAATTCAAAATATTTCTATTTATTTGTTCTAAAACATATCCTATCAATAATTCAGAGAATAAAACTTTAAGTAGCAATCGTGACTCTTAATAGAAAGCAACAAATTTATTTTAAAAAAATTTTTAATGTTTATTTATTTTTGAGAGAGAGACAGACAGACAGAGCCTGAGCTGGGGAGGGGCAGAGAGAGAGAGAGAGGGAGACACAGAATCAGAAAGAATCGGAAGCAGGCTCCAGGCTCTGAGCTGTCAGCACAGAGCCCGACATGGGCCTCAAACCCACAAAACATGAGATTATGACCTGAGCTGAAGTCTGATGGTTAACTGACTGAGCCACCCAGGAACCCTGAAAGCAACAAATTTATAATAAATTTTGTTACTTAAAGTATTTAGAAAACATTTGCAGATTTCATGATAACCAACACTTAATAATTTGCTTATTAAAGAGCATAAAATTATAATATTCTTTAATTGTTTGATACCAGAAGTTATTATACATACACGGGTATTTAATATATACATAAATTATCATATTTCATAGACTATAGGATAATTTTTACATTTAAATATTTATTTAAAATTACATTTAATATTTAAATGTTTATTAAATATTTCTACATTTAAATATTTATTTAAATAAGATACATTGAAGTATCTTACCTCACTAATATAAATATTTGGTGGAATATTTTCTCATTCTTAAATAAATGTGAAAAAATATTTGCAATTGCACATATTACAAACTACATTTTAGTTCCAAGGAAATCTGGAATTAAAATCATCAGTAAAATGGGGCATCTGGGTGGTTCAGTCAGTTAAGCGTCCAACTTCAGCTCAGGTCATGATCTCATGGTGCCTGAGTTAAGCCTGAGTCTGGCTCTGTGCTGACAGCTTGGAGCCTGGAGCCTATTTTAGAGCCTGGAGCCCTGCTTCGGATTCTGTGTTTCCCTCTCTCTTTCTGGCCCTCCTCCACCCACACTCTCTATGTCTCTCTCAAAAATGAATAAACTTCAAAAAAAAATTTTTTTAAATCATCATTAAAGCATACATTTACCAAAAACAAAACAAAAAGGATCCTTTAGGAAGGTGAAAAAGCAATGTAAAATCTTAATAAATAACCATCAAATAAAAGTTAACAAATTTGAGTTTTCTCTGAAAAACTACCAGGGACTATCAGAACCCTGTAAATTCCTTCCAATCACTAATATAAAAATAATACTTAATCATTTACACAGTTGTGCAATTATCAACTTCAGTGTTAGTGCGTAAGAGAAACAAACCAAAAAAATGGGAAAACACAAAATAATAAAGAGTTTAAAGTAGTCCAAAAATTTAAGGTCAGATAGTAATAATCCTTTCTCTATATAGGATTTAATACTATTCTGCTTGTACTATATCTTTTTCCCTCCTGCAGCATTTCAAGCCAAGAACATGGAAAGAATTTACTGAATCAGCATTCTGGGAAAACTCTTAGTAGTTTAGTTAATAATATATAGTTTTTCATTACAAAAGAAAGCCTTTGCTTCTAAGTTTCATTCTTGAAACTATAAGATTTAATAGAAACATACTTGATTCTCAGCAGGATTAACCATACCTATCATTCTCACAACATGAAGTACTTGAATACTATCTCTAATCCTTTTGACACAGACCCTGAAAAGTTCTTCCTTTTTATTAAAAAAGATTGATTGTTATATCTTTAACGTGGATATAAGAATTTCTAGTAAAACACTATGGATTGAATATATGCATGTATCACCAATCCCTCTTCAAACACTACTACTGTTATAATGAAGGAATTATTAAGATACTAATATACAAAGACAATGATAATGAGAGAGTATATCTCAGAAAACAAGAGATTCAACAAAAGTTTAGAAGGAAGAGAGCTAATAGATCAGCAGTAGACTATCAGAACAGAGAAAGATGTTACTTAGGAACACAAAAGTATGGAAGCCAAGAAATTAGAAATGCAAATCTCAAGATCCTGGAAACTCTCAAGATTTAGAGGTACCAGAACTTCAAGAATTAGAGCTATCACTGAAACCAGAAATACTGTATCGTTTCAGTTTTGATTGAAGATCTTTATAGGGTGAAGTTGGCCCCAAGATCACTTAGGAACAGCCACACAATTCTGCACCTGGGGAAGACTGGCCATTTACTTTCTAGTGAGGCTGAACTGAATGCCTTTTGACTCAAGACTCTCGACATAGCTAAAAGAGAGGTGCCAGAGCCCAACTGGGAAATTGAGCAAAAGATTATGTATGTGTAGTAATATACACTGGGGATCCTTGATTTATATCTCTTGGTTTATATCTCTAGAGTTAAAATTGAGGATATTCCCTTAGAAGAAACTGACTAGGACAAAAGAAAAGGCAATAGATATTGATTATTGTGGATCCTTAAGTGAAATAACCAATCCCTGACTAATCAGTGAAATCCACTAGTCAATAAGTATTGCCCTTGCCACAGACTTTGCAGTCAGAATTTTAGGGTTTCACTCTGAAATATATATTTAAAAAAAAAGAATCACAGGACACTTGTGGAAAAACTATATTATTAAGTGCAGGTACCAAAACAAACAAGTACCCAGAGACAATAGAGACTATGCTGAGATCAAAAGAAACCTTCAAATATATTATAATTTGTGATATTTTGTACATATGTCATATAAATAGTTTATTATTTATATATACATATATACACACAGATATTTATGTATATTACATCTATTAATCAATATATTTCAAATACAATGTAAATAACATATATAGCACCTATTTAAAAAGAAATATTCCAGAAAATAAGATTTCTTAGATACTAAAAATATGATTACAGTGATAATTTGAATTAAGTACATTTATTAAAATCTCCCAAAAGGGTTTTTAAAGACATGTGATGGAAATAAAAGAGAAGAAATAAGAATATCTGTGGCAGTCTACAATATTCAACAACATATTAAAAGGAATTCCAGTTTGAAAAAAGAAAACTTATAGGGTAGACATTCTCAAACAAATAGCACAGTTTTTTCAGACCTGAAGGGCATGAACAACTGAGTTTAAAGAGTCCACCGAATGCCAAGTAAAATAGGTGAATATTGCCCTCACTAACCAAGATCATCAAAATTTTGAGAACTCCAGAAATAATTAAAAGCTTTTTTTTTTATTAAAAGCTTTTTAAAAGCAGTGAAGAAAAAAAATTTAATGCAAAGACTGGGAATCCAAATGTCACCTAACTTCTACCTTCTTAATGACAACTTTGGAAGCCTAAATATAATAAAGCCTTTAAAATTCTGAGGCTAAATTATTTCCAATCCAATATTCTATACCCAGCCAGATTATCAATCAAGTTTCAGGGAAGTACAAAGACATTTTCAAATATACACGCTCTCAAAATTTTAATCCATTATACCATGTTTTAATAAACTAGTGGATGATATGAGTACCACCAAAATTAGAGAGTAAACCAAGAAGACAGAAAGTGGAAGATGAAACATACAGAGAATCAAATAGAAGAAAGAGGCAAAGGAAAAATTCTAGAAGGAGAGCAGTGCTACAGGACTGTTTGGATTGGACTACAAAGAGAGAGGACTCTTAGATGGAAATCTTCAGGAAAAGAATAGAACTGATAAGTTATTCACAGATTTAAATGTATCAGAAGATTTATTGTCATAATGGAGAGTTTATGAGTGGATTGCTAACAGGCATATTAAAAACTAACAACATTTAAAGTGATGTAAAACTTCATTTTAGAGAGTTCCACAAGAAAGCAAAAGAAATTTTAGTATACTATATAAACAACCAAATAATGCTTATATAGCCATTATAATATAGGCAGAGCAAATTTACCCCAAGATTTTCATATAACTCCGTCAGGAGAATGGGAGAAAGAAAAGTGTGTGTGAGAGGAAGTTATACAAAAAGTCAGGAAAAGCATCCATGAGTAAAAATAATTATGAAACTGCGGTAGAAGCATGCTACTCCAAAAATTAAATAGCAGAAGAAACTCTTGCCCCTTGGAAACAGAATCTCAGGATGAAAAAGGGTAGAAGGTTGATGATTATGCTTGCTGGTAAGTCTTAAAGTGCTGCGGGTTTTTTGTTTTTTACTTTTTAAAATATCTATAAGTTTTACTTTGATGAATATTAAATTAAGAAGCTAAAAAAAATCTAAGTATACCTGAGAATAGGACTGTTCTGTCATCAGTGGGGACCATGCCACTGTTCATAATCCTATTTTAGTTGAAATGCAGCCTTGCCCTGAGAATCCCATTTCCTCTACTAACCTCAGAAGTAAAGCCAATTTTACTCTAATCTCCCCTATACCTAAATGCCTGGAAGAGAGTTAGCCCCTCTCTCTGCTCCCCATTATTGCTTCCAAACCATTTCTCCACTCACCTTTTAAACTGCAGCTCCTTTGATGCTGGTATCTTCCAGCAGTAGCCACCCACTACTTCTCTGTTGTTTTAATTTATGCACCTCCATGTCACCCTTCTTCATTGTTGAAGACTTTTGCTCCCACCTCACTTTTTCTCGCTTAAAATATGTACATTTTATTATATGTAAATTATGCTTCAATAGAGTTGATTAAAAAAAATTTTTAAGGAGAAAAGTCAGTGTCACAGGCTTCCAGAGCCTACCCAATCACTGATCAAGGTGAAAATATCTAAGAAAATAAAAGGGACAGCAAAGAACAGTTTGGTGAGAAGTTCAGTATCGAAGTCCGGTCCAATGTGAAGAACAGGAGGAAGATCCGTGTAAGGAGAAACAACCAGATTTCAAGTCAGAAAGCTAGAGATTTAATGAGTATTGCTAACAAATTACCAACTTCACACACACACACACACACACACACACACACACACACACAGAAAAATTGAAAGGAGATGCACATCTAAGGCAAAGTAAATAGCAAATTTGGTAAGAACATGTTTGAGACAGTAAGTCCTAACTCAACACTTTGAATTGTATCTGTTCAGTCACCATGCTTCTCCCACATTATTTGTGTAAAACACAAACAAACAAACAAACAAAAAACTGATCCCATTTAAACATGAGTAATCTTCAAAAAAGCAACCAAAAGATAGCTAGGAATAGATAATGAAAACAAAAGGTATACAAAGAAACTAAATCACAAAATTGTTCCATGTTTTTCCAGTCCCAACTAAAGTACAACATGGGGAGCATCTAGGTAGCTCAGTCTGTTAAGCATCTGACTCTTGATTTCAGCTCAGGTCATGATCTCACAGTTTGTGAGTTTGAGACCCATTGGGCTCTACACTGACAGTGCAGACCCTGCTTGGGATTCTCTCTCTCCCTCATTCTCCCTGACCCCCCCCCCCCCACTTTCTCTCTATCTCTCTCTCAGAATAAATAAATTATAAATAAATAAATAAATAAATAAATAAATAAATAAATAATAAAGTACAACAGGGAACAAAGGTCAGGGAAGAGAGATAAAGTTTCAAAGATGAAATTGCAAGAAGACAGAAAGAAACGAAGAATAAAACTGGCATAGCTCAGTAAAAAAATCATCACCAAGAAGAAAGCCAGGTTTTAATCGACTTAAAATAACATGACTGAAATCCAGGAAGAAACATCATGGGGTGGCCAGAGGAAACACAAATAAAACAGAAAATAACAAGGATTGGGGGGGAAATAGATTGTCTTTTTCTGAAAAATGACATCAAAGGAGACCCAAAGTATGCATATTTGTTTTTCTTGAGAAAAAAGAACTCATCAAATGAAAATTATCAAAGGTATTTTATAGGAGAATCTCCCCGAAATATGAGCACATCATATCCTAGGAAAAAACTGGCACAAAATGATCAATCCTAAGATATGCCCCGGTGAATTTATTGAACTTTCATTATAAGGAAAGGATCATATAGATCTTCAGCTAGATAAAGCACAGCCCAAGTAAGACAGAAATAAACAGACTGTCTCAGACCTCCACAGCAGCACTCTAGGCAGGTAGAGAGTGAAGTGCAGTCTCCAAAGTTCTGAGGAAAAGACAATAGGACCCAGGGATTCTCTGTCTGGCCAAGTTGTTCTTCGCCAATAAAGAAAATGGACATTTTCAAGTAGACACGGCTTCCAAGGTTACAGCACCCATGAGCTTTGTTTGCAAAACTGCCAGCCAATGAAATCCAGCCAAGAAAAAATGAAGTGAAATAAAGAAACCAAGAGAGACAAAGCTAAATGGAGGTGTGCTTAAAAATCAATTTAAATACTGAACTAGGGATAAACATGTGTGGATAGTGTACAGATATTAGAGAAGAAAAATGAAATAATAATGCTATTTTGAGTTCAAAGTTCGAAATTATCCTGGAGACTGGGTGTAGCTTACACAACAATACAGATAAAATTATCAAACTCTCTGAGATTCTTCAGCTGAAACAATATTTAATGCTGTCCCATGGCATTCATGTTTCTACCAAATGGAAGTTGTAATCAATTACCTTTTAGACATCTACAAGACAATGATCCCCATCTTATATTCTGTCCCCTGGATCTTTATAGCTATACAACTCTCTTTGTCCTCTGTGGCCCTATTTCACAGCCAAAGCTGACTGGATGGGACTGCATAATTAACCCCAGTTAAACCAGTCAGATCCTCTCACCTGTGGGCTGGGATTGCGACATAGACACTGTAGCCAAATATATGTCATACCAGAACTGGCGCTGTGGCCAAAAAGAATTCTGGTCTATAGGTAGAAATGAATGAAACAGATACACAGAGATGGAAGATCAACTTAGTTGAAACAAGAGAATGGCCTTGTTTTTTTCCTTCCAAAAGCCCAATATACTTCCTGCCATAGGCTTTTATGAGATGTCAGTGTACTTTTAATAATTTCTTTTTTATTAAGCTTTTTTGGATGCGTTTCACTTATTTTCAGCCAAAATAGTCTTAAAAACAACACAAAATAATATGAGAAATGAAGTTACAATGAACAAATCCACATTAAAAAAAAATTCATGCAAAACTAGACAAATTGGAGTACAGGTTGAGGGGCAGTGTTGATTGCTCTACCAAGGAATAGGAAACCAGCAGTTTGTTTACCAGTAACAAAGTCGTTCAGCTATCATCTGCTCTCCCTGACAAATTCACACTACATTTCCACAAAAAAGTGAGGCTTTAAAGAATGTCATAGTCAGTTTAAAGAATCAAGAGTATGCAGATTACAACTTGCAAAACATACAGCAACAGAAGCAAGTTTGAGAAAGGAATTTCCTGTCTAGAGACAAAGAAGAAAATGAGGCCAGCACCTTAAGATTGCTGTGTTCCAGATCGAGAAATTATGCACCTCACCAAGACATAGCGTCCAAACTATTTGAATAATCATGTATCTGTACTTTAGGCTAATATACTGATAGGGGCGGAAAGGGGAAGGTGCAGTATCCTAACATTCAGAAAGGTAATATGTGCATTAACTGGAGAGTTAGAATGGAATCATTACCCATGGGCCCCTTCGAGGAATACCCCCACTATATGCCATATTCTAGCTCCAACCTAACAAATCCATTAAAGCTAAACTGGAATTCATGCTTCAGGAAGAACATACTTGAACAGATTAAAGAAATGTGCCCTGCTGGCCACTGTTTTTCTCCTAGGCCTTAAGACTAAGTCCATTAGCAGATAAATATGGAGTCCTGTAATTCCAGGAAGGATTCGATAAGAACGATAAACCCAGGTGTGACAGTGAGGCCAAGCAAATACACACAGCACCATGAGGCATCAAGTTTTCTGGCTTGCTTTACTGCCAACAGAGCTCTCCCAAACCAAACAATATCAACAAGAATTTCACCGAAGTCTACAAGAAGGTTAATTCCAGAAAACAAAACAAAACCTCTCCACCTGGTCAAGAGAACATGGATGACTGAAACCAAGATAGGAAATTTAACACCAACATGGGGCTTTTTTGTTTGTTTGTTTTCTTGCTGTTGTGCCTTTCAGATGAAACTATGAAAGATGCTGGCACAGCCAGACCAGAATCCTGCAGACTATGGACAGAACCCAACACTCCCTTCAAAGTGGCTCTGAAGGACATCTGCACCAGCAGGGCAGCTAGAATTGGAACTCATTCTGTTGCAAAGAAAATCAGTCAACAGTCTCAACACCCCATGAGGTGAACTGGTGGACCCCTCTCCCTCAGATTCAAGCATGCCTTCTCTTGGGTCCCAAAGGTATTCCCAAGGAAGAACATTTTGATATCGTTATGTGATGAGCCACCACACAGTCATATTAAGTAAACTATACTATTTATTCAAGTCTATTTTATCTCTGACAGTGTTAAAATTTTAAATTTTTGTCCAGATACATGGTAAAAACAGAGAGACATTTTCAGTGCCATCTCGTGGAGGGACTGATCAATACCTTCTCAGGTTGATTCTCCACCATTCATTTTAGTCACATTAGAGACTTGACCTTCTTGTGGCAGCCACTGGCCACAGGGAATTCAAAACACAAAAGGCCAGAGGCAGCAAAAGCATGGAGTAATGAGAGAAGACAGTCCGAACTTTGGTGCCTCACAGAGAGCAAAGCCATTCGCAGGGAATGAGTAATCAAGAGCAAGCATTCTGCAGAGTATCTTGGACAGAAATGAAAATACCTTGGTAAGACAGTGATAAAAACTCAAATTCAAATGAATGCTGAGCAAAGACATAGGCAAAGAAATCTTATGCAAATTGCAGTTGCAGCATAACATCCTAGAGCAGACTGACGCAGAACTAAAATATCATGGAACAAGAACAGGATGGGGCCCAGCAGAACCTGGAAGAAGAAACATGAAAATCAAACATGAACAAACCACTCCTTTGTTCACACTGTCTCATGATTTTTAGCAATTCTATTATGAGACAAAAATGAAAGCGTGTGACAGCACTCACTGCTAAGAATCCATGAATATAGAATATAAATTAAACAAGTTCACAGTTCAGTACCACTATACGCAGCTCTTGTTACAAGGAATAGAAAATATTCTTTTTATTGTTTTATAAAATACTGACTTTAACAATCCTTCCATATATTCATCAACGTTCTGATCCCTATGGAGACAAAACAGGTGAGCAAATAAATTTGGTTTTTAACAAGGCTTGCTGTCTGGATAGGCAATAAATCACTTGAAAACATAACATTTCCATTAGAAATGGATCTTTGCTTAGATAAATATGCCCAATAATATTGCTCTGGATTTTCTAACCAATTCAGTAAGACCAAAAAGAAAAGGTATCTGCTACATTGATATGTTGATATATCTGATGTATTTCTAGTATATAAATACTAGAAAGAAGGAGGCAACATTATTATTTGTAGGAAAAGCTGCTGGAAAACTGGCTAATGCAACATTTCAGGGGTACAATTTGGCAATATGGAAAAGCCGTTAAGATATGTATTGTCTTTGATACAATCATTCTAGTTCAAGAAATTTACTCAAGTATCCAACCAGAGATGTGAACAAACATTTGTGTGAAAGGTATTTATCACAGCTTTTTTCCCTGGCTTAAAATAAAAATGAAAACACCTCTTGTGGCCTACACTATGGAATTAGGCAAATAATCTATAGTGAATTTATAAAATGAGATAAAAGATATCACAAAATAATCAATTATTTGGACTAATTTATCTGATTACAAATCAGCTGGGAAAAGCAGTTGGTCATGGGCCCTGAGTATCACTGCAAGTCTCTGCTCAGTGTGCCCAGGTCCAAGGCCTAACCTCTTCTGAACTGATACTGTTTCGATAGCTGGACACAAAGGCAATTGAGCAGGTTAAGACAACCAGGGCACCTCGGTGACTAAGTTGGTTAAGCCTCTGACTTCAGCTCAGGTCATGACCTCAAGATTTGCCAGTTGGAGCCCCACGTCAGGCTCTGTGTTGACAGCTCAGGAGCCCACTTCCAATCCTCTGTCTCTCTCTGTCTTTCTCTCTGTCTCTCTCTCTCTCTGCCCCTCCCCACTCATGTGCGTGCTCTCTCTCTCTCTCTCTCTTCTCTCTCTCAAAAATAAATAAACATTTGAAAACAATAAAAATAAATTAAATCTCTAGAATGGTCAAGACAACCACAAAATCTCTAGAATAGGTCAAGACAACCACAACATGACAACTATGAGACTGCTCAAAAGGTGCTTGTTTATTGCTTGCTACAATAAATGGAGTACTTAGCTCTGGGTTCCTGAAATACACTGCAAATTACTGTGTGCATAGCTATCATCCAGGCCATTAAATCACCCCAAAAGACTTGGAGTCACATACCTGGCACTATCCTGTGAATGTTCCTACTGTTTGCTGTGCTGAAAGTAAGATGCTGTCTTGTTTGGACACACTGAGCATCATAGTTTACTTTTAGCACCTCTGTTATGAGGGTTGGGGTTTTTCCTTAACCAATTTCTTGCCTTTTCATCTACCAGTTTTGCATTGCTTCATTTCTTCATGCTCTGACTTATGTTATTTTAATATAATACTGTGACAGTTTCTAGAGGTATCAATATTCATTCTAGAGGGGTAATAATAATGTATTTGAGGATTAAGTAAGATAATACATATACACCACTTACAACAGTGCCTGGCATGTGAAAGCATCCAATAAGCATTTAGCAATCATTATCATTATTATCAACTTCATCCACATTATCATCATTACAATGACACAATACAATCATATTTGGTAAACGCCAGAAAATGTGTTATATATTATAAGTAAACGAGCAAGTTATAAAACTCTAATCACAGTGGGGGAAATGTGAACAATTGTTGAATCTGAGTTAAGAGTATACTAGAGCAGACTAATCTTACAAAATTGCAGGTTTCAAATTATATTAACATAAAAAATTACCTCAATCTGAATTATCCCATCTGAATTTATCTATATATAGTCATATATGTGTGTGCATGTGTACAATAACACACATAGCATATGCACACTCATAAACACACAAGTAGAAAAAATAGGCTTTCTCATTGATCAAAAACAATTTACACTGGATGATGTGATTCGGAACTTTTTTTTTTTTTTGCATTATCTCAGTATTTTCCAAATTTCTAAACAGACAGAGTATTTAAAAAAAGAAAATTTAGGGGCACCTGGTTGGCTCAGTTCATTAAGTGTCCAACTTCAGCTCATGTCATGATCTCATGGTTTGTGAGTTGGAGCCCTGGAGCCCTGGAGCCTGCTTCAGATTCTGTGTCTCCCTCTCCCTTTGCCCTTCCCCCACTCACGCTCTGTCTCTCTCTCGCTCTCAAAGATAAATAAACGGTAAAAAAATTTTTAAAAGAAAATTTAAAACACTTTTCATAAGAAGGTTTACATAAATAATGGTTTCAAAGTACAACTCAGCCTCTATGTCTTATCTTTAAATGGAGAAACTAAAGTATTTCAAAAAATATTTGTTACTTGAGGAAGTTGGGCAATTAGGCATTCAGAAATTCATGAAGTTAAACTTAAAACATACATCACTGTGTCTGAAGTTCTGGGTTCCAACCAAGTTTCACCCCCAGTTAGTTTACCACACCCTTAGCCTTAAATAACCATGGAAGTGAAGGAGACTGTGCCTTGTAAATCGAATTTCAGGCTTCACCTGATCAGATGAAGTCATGTTCAAGTTACACAGAGCAACTCTAATTATAAATTAACACAATGATCAGAGGAGAAGATCTGGCACCGAGTGGGAAGATCAGAATAGATAAAATTCCATTCGTGTCTGCTCAAAACAAAGGGAAAATAAAAGAATCATCAGAAGTGAGGAAAAAAGAATAAAGCCTGAGTTGGCAAAATCTCAACAAGCAAACTTAGGTTCCAAAGGAGTCTTTGTTGCCTGGTTCAGTTTTCCGATCCATAGCACAGATCGTCAAGGACTCCCTGGAGTGTAAGGAATAATCTCTTTCATGAAAACTTTGCTGAATGTTTGTTTGTTTTCTTCAAATAAGAAGGCTAACAAAACTGACTGTCATTCTCCCAAGTAATGCAGAAAGTACCAATATCCACATGTTTCTACAGAAAAATTAATATTCTCTTATAAACAATACAAGCACACTCTACCATTTGAATGTATTTGACTACTTTTGAACTTTTTTCCCCATACTGATCTGTTCTTCTCTAGAATACAAGCACTGTGGGGCGCCTGGGTGGCTCAGTCGGTTAAGTGGCCGACTTCGGCTCAGGTCACTATCTCGCGGTCCGTGAGTTCGAGCCCCGCGTCGGGCTCTGTGCTGCCCGCGCAGAGCCTGGAGCCTGTTTCAGATTCTGTGTCTCCCTCTCTCTGACCCTCCCCCATTCATGCTCTGTCTCTCTCTGTCTCAAAAATAAATAAACGTTAAAAAAAATTTTTTAAAGAATACAAGCACTGAATAAGTATTTAACAGAACCTCAGAGAATAAACTTGTTCATAAAGAAAAAAGTATCAATTACAAAAGTAATTGTGATAAATAAGGAAAAGCTTTGTACATAGAGTGACAGATGAAAAAGTAAGCATTTAGTTGAATTCTAAATGTTTCAAAGAAAATGCAGTACTGGGTCATAACAGAAGAGATACATCGCTCCAATGCTTTCACTACAATGAAATATCAAGAGAAAAATGCCATAAGCAAGAAGTAAATTCCTCATCGTTCCTAAGTGCCCAGAAAGCTGGTTCCATGGTTGGCTATTTCAGTAACCCAGTATAGAGAGAACTCTACATAGACTTCTCTGCTCTAACTCATGGATCCTCATTATTTGCCACTTTCCCAAACAACACATTCCCAGACAATGTCCAAGGGCTGAAAGGGTCAGCATGATGCCTTGGGTCCCTTTTCCAGAAGGTCCCCAGGATACATCCTGTTACATCTTACTGAGTAAGGTTTTTTCCCACTTGCATGCCTAAAGCAATTGCTGCCAAAGGAGAAGAAATTATACCTGGCTTAGGCTAATAGACATTCAACACTTGGGGTGCACAATAGTGAGTAAAATACAGGTTTTGCTGACAAAGAAGGGTGATGGTTGTGAGACAGGCAAGTAGCCATGTGTGTTCCAGGAGAATTCCAGATAGTGGAAGCTAAAAACCAAATTCCTTACCATCACATGTAAGCTCCCATCCATCCTTTTAGCCCTTCAAGTACATTCTTCCACAAACCTTATATTTATTCGCTGCAGCTTTACCTGCTATTTTCTGAATAAGTCAAGCATTTATATTCATCCTCCCTTTGAAAATTCAGTCTCATCATCTTCTATGAAATTCCTCCCTACTTTCTTCCAATCATAATTATCTCCTGACATCAATTTCAAAAAGCAACATCATCTGATCACTTACACCAGAATGAATCCCTCCCTTCTCTAGTCTTCCATACTTTGAAACTTCTCTTATTAGCATTAGGCCTTCTGGTTTGTACCACTCATATGTCTCTTACCCCACTGAATTAAAACACTCTTCAAAACAGAATGGTGTCATACACAAAAATAAATTCAAAATGGATGAAAGACCTAAATGTGAGACAGGAAATCATCAAAATCCTAGAGGAGAAAACAGGCAGCAACCTCTCCACCTCAGCCACAGCAACTTATTTGACATGTCTCTGAAGGCAAGGGAAATAATAGCAAAAATTAACTATTGGGACCTCATCAATGTGAAAAGCTTCTTCACAGTGAAGGAAACAATCAACAAAATTAAAATGCAACAAACAGAATGGGAGAAGATTGTGCAAATGACATATCAGATAAAGGATTAGTATCCAAAATGTATAAAGAACTTACCAAACTCAACACCCAAAAACCAAATAATCTAGTTAAGAAATGGGCAGAAGACATGAATAGACACTTTTACAAAGAAGACATCCAGATGGTTAACAGACACATAAAAAAAATGCTCAACATCACTCATCACCAGGGAAATACAAATCAAAAACCACAACGAGATAGCACCTCACATCTGTCAGAATAGCTAAAAATAACAACTCAGGAAACAACAAATGTTGGCAAGGATGCAGAGAAAGAGAAACACTTTTTCATTGTTGGTGGGACTGCAAACTGGTTCAGCCACTCTGGAAAACAGTATGTTTCCTCAAAAAATTAAAAATAGAGCTACCCTACAACCCAGCAATTGTACTAGTAGGAATTTATCCAAAGGATACCAAAATGCTGATTTGAAGGGGCATATGCACCCAATGTTTACAGCAGCACTATCAACAATAGCCAAAGTATGGAAAGAGCCCAAATGTCCATCGATGGGTGAATGGATAAAGAATATTTGGTATATATATATGGTGGAATACTACTCGGTGATGAAAAAAATGAAATCTTGGGGCGCCTGGGTGGCGCAGTCGGTTGAGCGTCCGACTTCAGCCAGGTCACGATCTCGCGGTCTGTGAGTTCGAGCCCCGCGTGGGGCTCTGGACTGATGGCTCAGAGCCTGGAGCCTGTTTCTGATTCTGTGTCTCCCTCTCTCTCTGCCCCTCCCCCGTTCATGCTCTGTCTCTCTCTGTCCCAAAAAATAAATAAACGTTGAAAAAAAAATTAAAAAAAAAAAGAAATCTTGTCATTTGCAACAATGTGGATGGAACTAGAGGGTATTATGCTAAGCAAAGTCAGTCAGTCAGAGAAAGACAGATATATGATTTCATGCATATGTGGAATTTGAGAAACACAACAGATAACATATGAGAAGGGAAGGAAAAATAAGATAAAAACAGAGAGGGAGGCAAACCATAGGAGACTCTTAAATACAAAGAACAAACTGAGGGTTGCTGGAGGGGTGGTGGGTTGGGGGAGGGTGGGTTAAATGCGTGATGGACATTAAGGAGGGCAGTTTTCTGGATGAGCACCAGGTGTCATAGTAAGAGATGAATCACTGGGTTCTACTCCTGAAGCCAAGACTACACTGTATGTTAGCTAACTTGAATTTAAATTACAAAGTAAAACATAAATAGTGTCATATTCATCTTTCACATGTGATCCCAGTGCTTTTAATGTACAAGGTATTTAATAAACACCTGTAGAATTCATCTAAAAATTCATCATTTTTAGAAATACTTACTAAAATGCACACTAGGACTCTGACTCTGTCATTGTCAATTTCTCTTAAGAATGGACAAGGAGATAGGTCAGTTTGAAACTAATTTCAGAGTAAATTCAAACTAAAGTGCTAACTCATCATCAGAGAAATACAAATCAAAACCACAATGAGATACCACTTTACACCTGTCAGGATGGTAAAAATTAAGAACCCAGGAAACAACAGATGTTGGCAAGGATGGGGAGAACAGGGAACACTTTTGCACTGTTCGTGGGAATGCAAACAGGTGCAACAACTCTGGAGAATAGTATGGAGATTCTTCCAAAAATTAAAAAATAGAGCTACCCTACAACCCAGCAAATGCACTACTAGGTATTTATCCAAAGGATACAAAAATGCTAATTGGAAGAGGCACATTGGTCATAGCAGCACTATTGACAATACTCAAATTATGGAAAGAGCCCAAATCACCATGAACTAATGAATGGCTAAAAAAATGTGGATACACACACACACACACACACACACACACATAGTATATTATATATATA
>NW_024412394.1:37413820-37458072 GCF_014898765.1 Herpailurus yagouaroundi | reverse complement strand
TATGGAAAGAGCCCAAATCACCATGAACTAATGAACGGCTAAAAAAAATGTGGATACACACACACGCACACACACACACACACACACACACACACACACATATAGTATAGTATATTATATATATAATGGAGTATCATATTATATATGTTATATATAATGGAATATTACTCAGTGGTCAAAAAGAATAAAATCTTGACATTTTTGCAACAACATGGATGGGACTAGAATGTATTATGCTAAGCGAAATAAGTCAGTCAGAGAAAGACAAACACCATATGATTTCATTCATATGTGGAATTTAAGAAACAAAGCAGACGAACACGGGAATGGAGGGAAAAATAAGAGAAAAACAGAGAGGGAGACAAACCATAGGAGACTCTTAAATACAGAGAACAAACTGAGGGTTGCTGGAAGTGTGTTGGGTGGAGGGATGGGCTGAATGGGTGATGGACATTAAGGAGGGCACTTGTTGGGATGAGCACTGGTGTTATATGTAAGTGATGAATCACTGAATTCTACTTCTGAAACCATTATTACACTATATGTTAACTAACTTGGATTTAAATTTTTTAAGAAATTAAAATGCTAAGATACAATGGCATCTTTTGGTTGTCTATTTTTGGAGAAACACATTTACATTTTTAAAACACCCACTGGATTCACAATATTATTCTATGTCCTGTGAATCTTTGGGACGTTTTTGCTAAGAGACATAAAGCATGAGCTTACAAGATTCATTAGATCCTGCTCTGACTCTCTTTTTCCATTTATCAAGTTTTATTAAGTTTTTGTCTTCTTCATGTTTAACAATCTCTCTCCTCATTTAATAACACAACCTTCAAAATAAGTATCAGTTGAGTCATATATTGCAAACTCAAAGAGGTAATAATAGAGCAAAATACTACATCTCTCTAATCAGTTGAGAATCTTGTTTTAAAAGGTCTCTGAAAAAGAGACACCATACTCACCTCAGTAAGTCATGTTTAATATTTGCTAATCAGGTAACTTTCCTTTGATCTGGTCTAAAATTTAATGCTACATCTTGAAAATTTTATGCTACAAACTTATCTTGTTTGAAACAGAGATAATGCTAGAATCTTTGCATCTATATTAACCATGATTAAGGTTTGTTTGTTTTTTGTTTGTTGGTTTGGTTTGGTTACCCAACATCTAAAAATGTGGCTTGTTTGTAGTATTCTCTAACTTATGAATCTTAATCAGAGGCACAGTGTATCTTTCCCTACAGAAGCAAAAAGACCCAGCTCCTCAGGACCTTAAACCGCCTCCAGATGGGGTACAGGCATGTGATATAGGCTGGATATGTGATTCAGCAGCTGGTGATACAGGAGAGACTCCATTCCTAAATGGCAACAGTGGCAGTGGGGACACCACTGTGACCAGTGTCCTGGGAGGCCTTGTAAGCCATGGTGTCCAGTATTCAGAGGTGTCAGCAGTGGGATCCTCACAAGACTGGTTCTGATGGCCTAGTCTTTCCTCATTCCTGTTATTTCCCAAGGCTTTTCTCCAGCATTCTCACAGAAATTCTGTGAGCTCCCCAGCATCCATCCAAACTTCCATGATGGGTCAGTCTCTGTTACTTATGGATAAAAACCATAACCAGTATTTTATGCAATACTACAAATATACATGCACAGACTTGTATGGTACTTAGTCTCAAATTGCTCTGAAATCATTATTTCACTGGTACTTAAAATTTAAAAGATGGTGTTTTGATTTTTTAGTTTTGGGGGGTTTTCTTGAGGGGTCATCTGTTTTTATTTTTTATTTACAAGGTTAGGGGAAAAGTTTTGATGGTGAATTTTGTCTAAAACTTTTCTACATCCCTTTAAAGTCTGAAATTCAGAAGTGGACATAGAGTTCATATGAAGTTCTGTGATGCTAAAGATATGGTGTAATTATCACTGACCTTCAAACATTCCATATAAACCAAACAGGCAAAGGCGTTTCTGTGTTTGAAAGGCCAACTGATTTTCTCTCGGCCAGCTTTTAAACAAGCATGACATTGCATTTACTGAATAGTAATAAATTTCAATAATGGGAAAGACAAAATATTTTGTTCTAAATATTCTACATATGGCTTTGTGTGGGGGAGTTTTTGTTTTTGTACCAAATGCAGAGTGTGAAGTCTTTACTTTTTGACCTTCTGCCTAAAGCACCTCAAAGAGCAACGAATATAGGAGGAAATGAGTCTGTTTTGAATTCAGCGGAACACTGGAACTTCAAAAGAGCCCAGCATCTGCTCTCAGAATAAGAACCTTGCTGAATTGGTTTGAACTAAGAGTTTCAATTTATCACAGTTGTACACAAATAAACAATACATTTTATTTGTCCTATCAAAATTATACGAGAAACTAATAAATTCTGAATGAAAAAAACAAAGACATTATCGTCCATCTGGGCTGTCTCTTGAGTTTGGTGGCTTGCTCTGACGTTGTGTTGCTAACTCTCCCTTGCCTCTCTCTACATGCTCCCGCACAACCCCACCCCACCCCACTTTGTCCATTTCTGCCCTGCACTGCCTGCTCTGTGGCCCGAGAAACTAACTTTCAGATGGCATCTCCTGAGCTTTCTTGCTGGCCCCGCTTTATTGAGGCCAATGGAATTCATGAGCAAGAGATTAGAAGGCTGGGAGAGAGGAAGTGGTGGTATTTGTGTCCTATTCTCTGCTTTAGAGGCTCACCACTTAAAGGTAGACACTTTCTTCCATAATCACAGCTCCCACTAGGTAACCTCTCCTCAGTGGTTCCAGCTTTCACTGAACTCTAATAAACTCCATTTCTTCTCTTTGTCCCTTTGGCCCTGGGAATGAGGAAGGCTTTTCATTCTACTCTCTGCTGTTACCTCACTATTCCCTGTTCATTCTCTTAACCCAATCCACATCTGGCAAGTGGTTTCTTAATTAAGTCTCTTTGCTTGAACCACCCGGGCTAGATTCTATTTTCTGTGAAAACCTTGCCAGCTTACAGGATGGAACTACCTGATGCATTTAACATTAACCAAAATCTTATTTTTATCCTTTCAGCTAGACACCTATCTTAGAAACCTGGATCAATGACCACAAAGCTTGGGAAGACATGATAAAATCCAGAGTGCTAATTTGTTTAAATGCAATAATATATATTGTTGTCGGGAGGATTGGGGGCCTGA
This sequence comes from Herpailurus yagouaroundi, assembly GCF_014898765.1. Taxonomy (NCBI): domain Eukaryota; kingdom Metazoa; phylum Chordata; class Mammalia; order Carnivora; family Felidae; genus Herpailurus; species Herpailurus yagouaroundi. Next base: position 37,454,904 of record NW_024412394.1, on the reverse strand, counting down.
GTTGTCCTGACAGTTTACTTTTTTTTACTGTAGCATTTGCACGAGAAACTAACTTACAGTCAAATATTCAAAAGTATGCTTGGTAAGTCTAGATTCAGATGGAGGGGAGTTAATTATACTATTCAAATATTTTATGACATCAGACTAACATAGTCTGGGCCTCTTCTGTTACCTTTATGACTTCTCTGAAGCCATAATAGGCCACAGCAGTCTATCCTTAAAAAGTAGCTCAATCTACACTGACAAAACTTATCTCTCTGACTCTATTACTGAGTTTTCAAAGCAACAGCTATATCCCCCATCCCACCCAAACTCCTTCCACATATACAGTTCTGATTAGTACTTTCCTCTTTTAGGATATTTTTCATTTATATAGTCAAGTCTTGCAGGATTAAGGACCATTATGTCTCTATAAAGTGATTTTAGTTCATCCATGCTTTCCATAAATATATGCTGTCTTTGATACATCTGGCAGATGCTGGGTTTGGGAATACACCCTAAGGAATAAATTCACTCTCTTACCCATTATGAATTGGTTTCTTATTTTAACTGTCAGAAAGTACATTTATACTCTATTCCAAGCTCTTTGTGGATACCACATAGTATTTCCCAACTACTGACAATATAATTATTTCCTGTATGAATATCAAAAAAGAATATAATCAGTGCCACAGCAATACCAAAGGAAAGAGAAATTTTTTATAGAACCACTTTAACATTCTACGTTAAAATTTTATGAAAAATAAACAATATCTACCAATAATCTGACCAAATTAAAACTTATTACCTTATTTTAATTATGGTCTCCTACTTGTCAAATGTATATGCACTGATTGTCATTTGAAATCTGAGTTGGTCTGCATTAAATTACAGACTAGCACAAGTCTGTTTTCTTCATCTCTGTCTCCATCGAACCATCTAGGAAAGAATTATTCTCCTTCAGTGTGCCATGCTTCAACGTGTACATGCACGCACACAACAATACTTTTTACTATTTGTATAATAGTCCCTTTACTAGCTTACCTTCTTCTACTCTTATTCTCTATAATGCACTCCTCACTCAGCATTAAAGAAAATAACATAAAAATGTAAATCAAGTCATGTCAACCCCTGGGTTTGAATTCCAGACCTATCATTTCCTACCTGTGTGGCCATCAGCAAGATACTTTACTTTTCTGTGCCTCCATTCTTTCATCTACTAGGCACAAATGTTTAGAATACTTCCATCACAGAATTATTTTGAACATTAAGTGAGCAAACACATGTGAAATGATTAGATGGATTCCTGACTTGAGTAAGTTAGCTGTTCACCAAAGTGGCTTTTTCCCTATCTCCTATAATATCCCAACTCAGGCAGCTGCTAGGATACTTTATGCTCATTGCCTCAGGGAAAGAATGACATCAAGAAAATAAGATTTTCAAAACTCTTGGCAGAGGCATTCTTTTAAAAAAAAATAAGAAGACATTTTGAGTTTCAAATATTTCAGGGCAGAAAGTTTTTACTGTAAACAGATGATTTGGAAAGAACAAATAAAAACCAGACTGGCCAACCATAGGCTAGAAAAAGATTATTTGGTCAAGAGAGTCAGAACATTGAGTAGTGGTCTCAGGCCCCATCCCCACATGCTCTCCTTCTCTTCCAAGGAGAGAAGAATGCAATTCTGGGTATGTTTGGGAAACTCTATGTCTTATGTCTGAAGAAGTTCTGAGACAGTTACAAAGCCCCAGTTTTCTGAGCCCCACACGGTCTAGCAGTAAAGAAGGAGAAATGGCTGTGTGATATATCTAAACAGAAGAGAGCAGGGAAGACCCCCAAAAGTTTACCTCATCTCTAGACCACCACAGGCAAGCAACCAAATATTTCCTGTGTCCCCAAGGACACATAAAGAAAAGGGTTGGCACCTGTAGACTCCCTACGCCAAGGTGAGGGACAAAAAGAAGCAGTCTTCATAAGTCACAACCAAGGACCAGATGGAAAGCCTGGGTGGCTCAGTTGGTGGAGTGTACAACTCTTGATCATGCAGGCCTATCTCAAGAAACAAGAAAAATCCCAAATACAAAATCTAACAGCACAACTCTTGATCATGAAGTGTGCATTTGAGCCCCACGTTGGGTATAGAGATTACTTCTTAAAAAATGAAAAAGAAAGAAAGAAAGAAAGAAAGAAAGAAAGAAAGAAAGAAAGAAAGAAAGAAAAGAAAGAAAGGAAAGAAAGAAAGAAAGAAAGAAAGAAAGAAAGAAAGAAAGAAAGAAAGAAAGAAAGAAAGAAAGACATGCCTTAACAGATGCCAGCATTGAGGGAACTTACATATCTCAGTCTCCCCTCCCAAATGTCTTAGAACAATATAAGAAACTCTCCCAAGATGACTAAGATTATTACATATTTTACACCTGGTTAATAGGGTCTCAAAAAATTAAGTGCAGTTGTAGAAATATAAAACTATCTACATTTCTTAAATGACTTCCCATTGTTCTTAAGATAAACTACAAGCTTCTTACTTTTACCTACAAGAGCCACATGACCAGGTTCCTGCTTCCCTCTCTAATCTTGTCTCACACAATTTTACCCCTCTGTCAGTATATGCCCACCACACCAGCCTCCTTTTTCTTTTGAGAATAGGGCAAGTACTTTCCGAAATTAAGTCATTTGCAGCTGGTGGTTCCCAGTGCTCTTTAAACGTCTACATCATTCTAAGCCTCTGTTATCATTGAAAATGTCTTATCAGAGAAACCTTCTCTTAGAGTGAACTTCCCCATGTGTTCTCCATATCATCAAATTAAGTTCATCCATACGACTTCCCACAGCTACACTTACCTTACTTATTTATTTACATTTCTTTTCCTAATCTTCATGAGGACTGGAGCCTTTTCAGTCTTGCTCTTTGCAATGTCCTCAGCATCTAGTACATATTCTGGCATAGAGCAGGTCCTTAATAAATATGTGTTAAATGAATGAATGAGTGCTTTCCTTCATCCAACCAGTCAGGAAGTTCACACTAGAGTAGTAACAACTTAATATTTTGTGCCTTCCATTAAAAATATTTTTAAAAAGAAAGCGCAAAGAAGATTTTCTATTCCAAATATATAGATTGCAATATATATGCTCAGGGATACCCAAGATCATCCTCATGTTCAATGATTCATTAGAAGGTCTCACAGCACTCAGCAAAGCTCCCATACTCCTGGTTAGTTGATTATATAGCAAAAGAACACTGATTAAAATCACCAATGGTAAAAGGCATATAGCACAGGGTCTAGGAAAGATCAGATGCAAGCTTTTAGTTGTCCTCTCTCAGTGGAATCATGTGGACTGTGCTTACTCTTCCAAGAACAAAGTGTGACAGTGTACGTGAAGTACTACCAACCAAGGAAGCTCACCTGAGTGTCCAGGGTTTTCACTGGCAGGTGAGTCATGTAGGCATGGGTAACTGTCAAGTTCAAGTTGATACTATGTGACTTAAGGCCCCTCTCCCAAATAAACAGACATTCTGGTTAAGCAAGTTATTCCAAGAACTTAGAGGTTATCTCTAAGAACCTGGTAAATGCCAAACATTTCTCCAGAATATGAAGAACTTACGCCACCCAGATTTGCTGAGTTAATCCTTTAATGTACACAATAATATATATTTAGTCATTAAGATAACTGGCAAATTGAGTTAGCTGGCACAAATGAGAGCCTTTTCTAAACCCATCAAGTCAAACCTAGTAAACAGACCACTGTAAAAGAATAGTAAGAAATTACTGGCTGTATGTGTATGAGTGTGTGTGGTGGGGCAGGGCATAATGAAGAACTCTTACAGAGATGGGCTGTTGAACACATTGTTAGACTGACCCTGAAAGAAGAAATCTGAACCTACCTCTAAGGAACAGAATATAGCAAATGGCTCTAAAGTTCCCATATACAGCATAGGAAGTTTCCTTAAGCAGTCACCTATTTGAGAGTTTCTCTGAAAAGTAAATTGTACACAGGTTTCCAGAAATTAATTGATTAACACTAGTTCACACCTATTATTTCAATGCAGCAAAATATCTGAGACTGATAGAGCCCCAGGAAAGAACAACAGTGAAGGTGGGAGGAGAAGATCAATAAAATCAATCATCTCACATAAACTTGACACCCAATGTGACTGCACATGTCCACAGTCAATCTAAAAAGGAAGGCAGAAATAAGGGACAAATTTGTTTAACTCCCCAGAATGGTTATTTTCAATTTTCTCATTCAAAGTCCTCAAAACTTAGCATGAAATCTGTAAGGCAAAATGGCTCTTATATACTTAGTTTTTGTGGGTAGAGAGAGGGTTACTGAAGAAATGATATCTTACTTGGTTACAATTCTTAAGCAGAGAGAAATCCCAGGAAATAATGTGGGTGTGGTAATTGTTGATACAGGTTTCAAGAACCCTAGATGAGCATTCACCACCTTTAATGTGGATGAATTCTGAGACTGCATTGGAATAAGAAGAGTAAGGTGAAAGACTTTCATCTGCCTGTCCTTTGTGACCCATCCTCAGAGACATGGACCTAAAATATCCAGAGGACAAGAAAGATCTCTGCATGCTGAAGTTCTGTTTGGAAAGTTCTGTTTGGAAATAACCAACACTATTTTACAACCATCTCCTTGCCTCTCTGCCTGTCAAGTTTGACTCCTATCTCCATCCTTTTAGAGATGATAGTTCCATGTAATACCGTATAGCTAGAAGTATAAGAGAAACCAGCAGCACACAGCTGCCCTGGGTATAAAGTTAATAGAAGGAAGAGAGAGAAGGAGTAAAAAGTTATATGAATGAGAGACTGTTAAAAACTGAGAATAAACTGAGGGTTGATGGGGGGTGGGAGGGAGGGGAAAGTGGGTGATGGGCATTAAGGAGGGCACCTGTTGGGATGAGCACTGGGTGTTGTATGGAAACCAATGTGACAATAAATTTCATATTAAAAAAAAAAATAAGAAGACCATCCCTACAACAAATCGTAAAAACAAACAAAAAAAAAAGTTATATGAATGATACAAGAAAAGAACTGAAGACTCCTGCAAATTGTTCCCGAATAAATTCTTTTGTACAATGTAAGATCATCAGAAAGCGGAATAAAGTGTAACCCTCAATGTAGAAGGGTCATATTTAACCCATGGCCACTGACACTATCACTTAGAATATGCTATGTATTCATCAAACAACATGCATGATGATGAAAGGATTAAAAAAGTTTCCATCTTGCTAATTGGTAATTACAATAGATGACCATGAGAGACCCTCCCCCCTTCAAACTACCCTCACTTGTCCTTCAGCTGCATTACTCCAAGTAATTTTATAAGCTTTACCTGAATGAATAACTTAACAGACCAGGCTAGATTTTGCCTCTATTAAGGATAAATAAACAATACACACACACACACACACACACACACACACACACACACACCATGAAAAAACTTTTAAAACTTATTAAAAGGTAAGCATAAGAAACAGAAGTCAATTAATTGGTTTTTATTTTCTTGGTAAGTAGCACCAGAATTCATGTAATCCTTGACCTCTGCCTTTCATATTTCCTATAGAAATAATCAAGCATTAAGGTCTTTATTTCTTCCCAGCTTTACTGAGATATGTTGAAATATAACATTATATAAATGTAAGATGTACAACACAATGATTTGATATATGCATATATTGTGAAATCATTATTATGATAGATTTAGTTGATGTATCTATCACCTCACACGGTTATAATTATTTCTTGTGATAAGAACTTTTTTAAATTTTTTTTTTCAACGTTTTTTTTTTTTTTATTTTATTTTTGGGACAGAGAGAGACAGAGCATGAACGGGGGAGGCGCAGAGAGAGAGGGAGACACAGAATCAGAAACAGGCTCCAGGCTCCGAGCCATCAGCCCAGAGCCCGACGCGGGGCTCGAACTCACGGACCGCGAGATCGTGACCTGGCTGAAGTCGGACGCTTAACCGACTGCGCCACCCAGGCGCCCCTAAATTTTTTAATGTTTATTTATTTTGAGAGAAAGAGAGAGAGAGAGAGAGAGACAGAGTACGAGTGGGGGAGGGGCAGAGAGGGAGACACAGAATCCAAAGCAGGTTTCAGGCTCTGAGCTGTCAGCACAGAGCCTGGCGCAGGGCTCGAACTCACAGACTGCGAGATCATGACCTGAACCAAAGTTGGATGCTTAACCAACTGAGCCACGCAGGCACCCCAAACAACTGTTTTTTGAAGTTTATTTTTTAAATTTATTTTGAGAGAGAGATAACAATTGGGGGAGGGGTAAAGAGGTGGGGGACAGAATCCCACGCAAGGCTCCGTGCTGTCAGTGCAAAGCCCAACACAGGGCTGGAACTCACAAACTGTGAGATCATGACTGGAGCCACGATCAAGAGTCAGGGGCTTAACTAACTGAGCCACCCAGATGTCCACGGTAATAAGACTTTTAAGATCCTTATCTCTCTCTCTCTCTCTGTCACTTATCTTATAACTGGAACATTTTACCTTTTGATCCCCTTCACCTGTTTTCCTCAACCCCATCCCTGCTTCTAGCAACCATCAATCTGTTCTCTGTTCTGAGTTTGTTTATTTAGATTCCAGATATAAATGAGATCATACAGTATTTGTCTTTTTCCAACATATTTCACTTAGAATAATACCTGCAAGATCCACCCATGTTGTCAAAAATAGTAGGATTTCCTTCATTTTTATGGCTGGATAATATTCCATTGCACACACACACACACACACACACACACACACACACACACCCCACTTTTTCTTTTTTCATCCATCAATAGATACTCAGGTTACTTTCATATCTTGGCTATTATAAATAATGTTGCAGTGAACATGAGGGTGTAGATATCTCTTCAAGATATCTATTTCATTTCCTTTACATATATGTCCAGAAGTAGAATTACTGAATCACAAGGTAGTTCTATTTTTTTAAATTCTTGAGAAAATGCCATAGTGTTTTCCACAGTGGCTACATCAGTTTGCATTCTTACCAACTGTGTACAGGGTTCTTTTCCCCACATCTTTGTCAGCACTTATTATCTTATCTTTTTGATAATAGCCATTCTAACAAATGTGAGGTGATATCTCATTGTGGTTTTGATTTTCATTTTCTAATGATTAATACTGTCGAGTACCTTTTTACATATCTATTAACCATTTGTATATCTTCATAGAAATGCCTGTTCAGGTCCTTTGCCCATTTTAAATTGGATTATTTGCATTTTTCCCATTGCCTTAAGATCCTTATATATTTTAGATATTAAACCCTTATCATAAGTGGTTTGTAAATATTTTCTCCCATTCTGTAGGTTGCCTTTTCATTTTGTTGATCATTTTGCTGTGAAGAAACTTTTAAGTTTGATGTCATCCCACTTGTTTATTTTTGCTTTTGTTGCTTATTCTTTTGGCACTTCATTAAAACTTTTAGATTCTATTTTCCTAATGCTTTTTAAAGCCATTCACATCTTCCCAACACTGCATTATCTCTAACATCTGATTATTTCTAACACTCCATTATCTCTAACCTTGAATACTACACATCCTTTGTTGGGCTGCCAGACTCCATTGCTTTTTCTGCTTTGCTCCTTTTTTCATACTGTAGTCAGGATGGTTTTTTCAATATTCAAATGTGATCCTGCCACCTTTCTACTTAAAATCCTCAGTGGCATTTCTTTGCTCTTAAGTAACACTACTATTTTCCATGATCTGGACCCTGCCAAGCTTTACCCATTTCTATCTCTCTAATCATCTGTCCTTCTATCATCATATCTAGCCACACTGAAGTGTTGAACCAGGTCTCTTGTCCCTGGGTCTTTCCATATGATGTTATCTTGTCACCAAGTTTCACCCCAATTCCATCACCCTTACTGCTTACTTCATATAGATCAAATATTCCCATTCTTCTGAACTTTATTTCTCCACAATAAATATCCTGACTATTCAAACCTAAGTAACTTCCAAAATGACCACACAGCATATCCCATCACTTTCATATATGCCAAATTATCTGCACCCGTCACAACCACTAGAACTGCAAACTCCTATTAAAACCACAGTACTAAACACAGTGTCTGACAATGAGGCTCCCAGAAAATAAAGAAATAAAGTAATAGAGTGCTGAATAAAGTAATAGTTTGCTGAATGAAATTAAAAAATTATCAATTCTCTGAAATAAAAGATGAATAATGAGATGATAAGGCAACTCTGTAAATACAAGGGGTTAGTTAAGTTATAGGCACCTTTTTATTCTTTTTTTTTCAACATATGAAGTTTATTGTCAAATTGGTTTCCATACAACACCCAGTGCTCATCCCAAAAGGTTCGCTCCTCAATACCCATCACCCACCCTCCCCTCCCTCCCACCCCTCATCCACCCTCAGCTTGTTCTCAGTTTTTAAGAGTCTCTTATGCTTTGGCTCTCTTCCACTCTAACCTCTTTTTTTTTTTCCTTCCCCTCCCCCATGGGTTTCTGTTAAGTTTCTCAGGATCCACATAAGAGTGAAACCATATGGTATCTGTATGGCTTTCTCTGTATGGCTTATTTCACTTAGCATAACACTCTCCAGTTCCATCCATGTTGCTACAAAGGGCCATATTTCATTCTTTCTCATTGCCACATAAGTACTCCATTGTGTATATAAATCACAATTTCTTTATCCATTCATCAGTTGATGGACATTTAGGCTCTTTCCATAATTTGGCTATTGTTGAGAGGCACTTCTTTTATTGATAAAACCTATTAAAATACAAAATACATGGTAAAATATAAAACTGCAAATCCACCTGTACGATGTAGACTCTGCACTGAAGAAATCTGAATTATTGGTATGGAAAACAATATTGAAATGCTTCTCCAAAGGCAAAGAAAAATAACACAGAGGAAAACTACGAAAAAGAGAGGACAGAAGTAGAGGAGGAAGAAAAATAATGCCAGTTATCTAATAATAACTGGTATTAATAAAGAGCAGAATAAATTAGAAAAATCAAAGATACAATTGAATAAAACTATTTTTAGCTAAAGAAAAGCCACTTTTTAGAGACACAAGCTGCATCAGTAGGTCCAAGGCAAAATTCATGAAAAAGTGAAATCCTAGCAAAATCACAATAAAAATTTTCAAGTTAGATAATTTGTTTTTAAATCCTAAAGAATAAATGAAAAATTCCATAACAGTCAGGCAGAAAAAGTTTAATATTTCATCCTCTTGGTCATTTGAGGAGGTGTGGAGATGTATTCCAGGCTTTTAATGTAGTTCATAGTTGCTAAAATATTTAAACCGTAATTTCTAGCATGTATCCGTATACCTCATCTGGATTACACAGACTAGTAGCCTGATTGCAAAAGCAAAACTAATGTTCCTATCACATTATCCCAAAAGAGACTAGATGCTGATTTAAAGATAAAGTAGTAAAACTTCCTTATTTGGCATTTTCTAGTAATATTCCAGATGGTCAGGTCAGAGAAGTCTACTCAGGGATTACTCTGACCTCTGGTGCTCACCTCCAGAACATAGCCAGAAAATGTCAGCAACATGTTGGTCAATAAATGTGGAATCACTGGAAGGTCTTTGCCCCAATCAGAAGAGCTCAAATATTTCTTGATTCTTAAATGTATTAAAACTTTTCATTAAAAAGCACACAAAAATCTATTTTATTTGTATAAGCAAACTTATATGGTGCCATGACAAAGGAATCAACATCAAAGCAAAATAAATGAGATAATCATTTTCAAATCCTTAAGAGTCATGGATATAATAAAGCCTAGTAGGTAGTTGATCAGTATCATCCTCCTCATCATCTTCATCAGAACCCTTTGAACAGTTTAACAGCATCACAAGCAGACAAATGATAAGCAGATAAGTTTGCATGCCACAGCCAAAAGGCTTCCATTCATCCTAATTTCTTTTTTTTCTTTCTTTTTCCCTTTTTAAAAAAATATATCTTATTTAAATTCTAGTTAGTTAACATACAGTGCAACATAACATCCAGTGTTCATCACAAGTGGCCTCCTTAGTACCAATAACTCATCTAGCCCACCCCCACCCACCTCCCTCCATCAACCCTCAGTTTGTTCTCTATCATTAGAAGTTTCTTGCAGTTTGTTTCCCTCTCTTCTCTGCACACCCTCCCCCATTCATCCTAACTTCTAAAGATTTCCTTAAGGGCTTCTTTTCTTAATGGGACAAAGGGCAAATGTTCTAAAGATAGTGTCATAGGTGATTTATCTGAGAAAAAATAAGTTATTTTGTTGTACTAATGTTACTAATCAAAAAAGAACAAACTCAATACCTCTGCAATAGCAAATGGCTAGATCTAGTGAAGCTAGGTCTACATGGATTTGAGAACAACAGCTATGACCTGAAATTCTAGTACCAACCAAGTTGATAATGATGTTCAAAGACAAAATAAAGATATTCTGGGGTAGTCAAGCACGTGTCTTTCCTAAAAGAAAAACTACTTCAAAATATTTCCTAGAGGGGGTGGTAAGTCAAATAAAAGAAGTCAAGAGTGAAAAAGCTGTGGCATTAAAAAAAAATTCTTAACCAAAGAAAGAAGAAAGAATAAATAAAAATAAAGAAACAAAGTTCCCAATATTTACAGATAAAATGAGTTTCTTTTTAGAAGGCTCAAAATAATCACAGATAAATTATTTGAATAACTAGATAACTCAAGTATCCAGTTTAAAAACATACATAAATATTGGGGTGCCTGGGTGAATCAATCAGTTAAACATTCCACTCTTGATTTCAGCTTAGGTCATGATCTCATGGTCCTGGGATCAAGCTACACTTGGGATTTTCTCTCTTCCTCTCCCTCTCCTGTTCCCTCACTTTGTGCACTTGCTCTCTCTCTCTCTCTCTCTCTCCAAAAAAAAAAAAAAAAATAGGTATCTCCACACCTTTCTTTTATGGCTCAAATAACACATTTTAAAAACCAAGGAAATATATTACCATTCCCAAAATAAGAAAGTATATCACATGTCTGAGAATAACAGAACAACAAAAATATGATACCAATATGTAGAAAACCATAAAAAATATCCAGAAATATAAATACTAACTTGAAATGGAGAACTATCCCATGTTTTTTAATGGAAAGGCTGAAGGAAACATAGATAAGCACTTAAATACTTACAGAATGAAAAGGTTTTCTAAGTGTGACACTATACTATAGGCAGAAATCATATAGGAAAGCACCAGAATATACAACAGCATTATAATTTTTCATATCTATAGATCCCAAAACTCCACAAGCAAAATAGAAGGTTCATATCAACCTGAGAATCAATACTTGTAACCTATGTGACATGGAAATAGATAATAATCATAAATATATACACAGCACATATAATTCAATATAAAAATGCATATCCCAATAGAATAAAGGGTAAGAATATCAACAGAGCATCCATAATAGATGAAAATAAATGACAGATACAAAGCTTATTCTCTTCCCTGGGGAGAAAGTGGAATTAATGTTCTTCTTTCCTCTATGATCCTCCTCATCATTCTTCCAACAAGGATGAGGTAAATTCTAAAGATTGTACTGCATTCCTAAGGATGAGAAGTGCTTCAGTTCCAAACAGCAGCAAAACCGCAGGGATTGAACTTTCAAAAGGTTAAAACGTCCACCACATATGGATATCATGTCTTTTCCACTCTGTTTCTTTTTGAGTGGTGAGAGGGCTAGGCTCTAGCGACATGTTAAAAAGAACCAGTATTCTTTTGTTCTCTGTCTCTGTCTCACTCTTTATCATGCATGCATGTGTCTGGTGTCCCTCCCAATTTGAACACACTTATTCTCAGGAGTCTGGCAAATATACATATCCTTCCCTTGATAGGATACAAAATTCATGATGTTTAGTACATATTTATTAAATAGACAGATAACGTGACATTTTGCTAAGAGAAAAGAATGCTATAGATAGTATGATGCAGAAAAAAACACATATAGATAGAATGACTAAGTGGCTAACATCAAAAAGTCTCAAAAGGTATACACCTAAATATATAGAATGCCATGTTTCTGCTTGATGATGCCATTCCTTCATCATCCTAGTTATGTTTCATATGTCGATCCTCTTCTACATCTTACAGTTGTACCCATCTCATAATGATTTCATTAAAATGATTGTTTCCTTGTATCCAGAGCACTGGGTTAATTGCACCTGCTCTTCTTAAACTGCCTTTAGTAAATCCAGAAAATCCTATAACTTTATAATAATAGCTACTGTTTATCAAACGTTCTATGTTCCAACAGTTAAACCACTTGTTTTAAACCATGAATTTATTGGGGTGCCTGGGTGACTCAGTTGGTTTAGCATTCAACTCTTGATTTCAGCTCAGGTCATGATCCAAGGATCATAGGATCAAGCCCAGCCTCAGGATCTGTGCTGGGGATGGAGCCTGCTTGAGATTCTCTCCTCTCTCTCTCTCTCTCTCTCTCTCTCTCTTTCTCTCTCTCAAATAAAAAATAAAGTGTTAAACAATGAATTCATTTATTTTTTACAGCTATTTGATAAGGTAGGTACTATTATCATTGTCTAAACTTTTATGCAAATGAGTGAACTGAGGCTCAGAGACATTAAATAACTCTAGGTTATAAGAATGAAGACAGTATTTGAGTAAAGGGATTTCTGATTCCAAAGTGTATGTGTTGTTTCACCTCTACAAGGATAACTCCTCCCTTTTCCTCCCATCAGCTTAGTATCCCAGAATGGTGTTCTCTCCTTACACTCTCCCCATATGTTTATAGTAATATGATTGAAATGTCAGAGTCACCTGGGTGGCTCAGTCGGTTGAGCATCTGACTTCAGCTCAGGTCATGATCTCATGGGTCATGGGTTCGAGCTCCGCATCGTGCTCTGTGCTGACAGCTCAGAGCCTGGAGCCTGCTTTGGATTCTATGTCTCCTTCTCTGTCTGCCTCTCCCCAACTCACACACTGTCTCACTCTATCTCTCAAAAATAAATAAAAGTGAAATGTCATATACAATAATGGTGTTAGGCAAAGAGAAAGTAATTTATAGAACGGATATTATCTGTATAACTATCCACCACTGGATTCTGTGCTAAGTATGGGCCTGTAATTCAGGCAAGATCAAAGTGGTCTTTGTATTCATGGAGATAACAATTAGGTGGATATTACTTATTTTTTAGTCCATCCATGTTTTACTTGTATTTCCATAGCACTTGTAATGTATCTCTATTAAGATAATTATTCTATTATAATGTTATATTACAATTACATTATTATATTACAATAATGAATTTGTGAATTTCTAGAAGAAACAACGCACATCTATCTTTGTCTACCATCAAATCTTAACACAATGTTTTGTATTAGAATATATGCAGAGTCTAGAGTGCTAACCATTATACCATGTAAACCCTTTTAAGGATGTATTCAACACAGAAGTATTAATATTTTCACATTCTTTAACCAATGCTCTAATATGATGAAACAGTCCATATCATAGGTATGAATACTCTAGGTATAGCCAAAATTTCACATATTCAGCATGGAGTACAAACTAAGAACATGTGACTTTAACAATAAAAATGAATATGACTGCAAGTCCCCACTTGCCAATGTAAGAAAACTCTTCTTAACTTTCTGAGATGTAACTTTCCAGAAAAAAAGGATGTCTCCGTATACTATTAGGTCCTAATTGAAAACCTCTCTTTGAAACAGGCCATTGTGGGGTTCCCTGAGGCTATGGATTCTCAGTCAATGCACAGCAAGTTTCTGAGACTCTCAAAGCACAGCTGCTACCGCCATCAAAACATTGTAGAACTGGTGGCCAAGAGCATCAGTACAGAGAGCACCGGGACATCAGCCATAGCCAATGAATCAGTCATCCAAATGCCTCACAGCAGGGGGGGAGTAGAATCCTCTCACTCATCTGATGCTGTTTCTTTCTACATCTCAACAATTCCATTATGATTCAGTGGAAGAAAGTAGAGACAGCATTCCCCTTGGTGTGAAATTCAGCAAGGAGTACTTCATACCATCATCAGCCTTAGAGCCCATAGTTTTCTAGTAAGTACTGATAATCCACCACTGATCCCAATGCATGCCACGGAGCAACAGCTTAGTAAGAAAATGAAGGAATTTAGAAATGAAGTATTTTTAATTGATGAAATGTAATTTTTGTCTCTTTTTCGAAACATCTAGTTCCTACAAAAAAAAAAAAAAACAAAAACCAAAAAAAACCACAGACTTAACACTAAACACAACTCTAACAGCTTTGGCAATTGTGCTCCATTTTTGCCAAAATACATAATTCTCCATAAATATCCCTGGATAAATTTTTTTTCAGGAATTAAAACAAAAAAATTCTTTGGATAAAGTGGACCATAAATATTTGCCCATAGAGCCCATGTTTGAGGGAGTAGAATAACTGTGTTTAGACTAGTTGTTGTTGCACGTAAAGGAATATTATCTATCACTCTCATACTACTGCAAAATTTTCAAACTATAATGTGTTTCAAGTACTTTAATTTTTTTACTTTTATTATTGTATTTTAACTATTCTGATTATAAAATTAATATATGTTCAACATAAAAAATATGGAAAACAGAAAAGCATAAACCTTTAAAAGTTATTCATGGTCTTACTACTTAAAGACAGCAACTCAAAGATTTGATATATTTCCTTCCCGTCTATAACGTTAACTACTACCAACAGTCAGACATTTTCAGGATTCTCTAATAAACTATTAGGATAGGGTAAAGTAGGATAGTCAGGATTCTTTTTCCAAACACATTTAAAGAGCTTCCTAGGAATAACGTATTCTAAGGGAGTAAGAAAACAAAACTGATATGGGAAACAAAGGCAGAAGGAAATGGCAGATAAAATTAAATTTCCTTATAATCTGCAGCCCGTTGACAACTACTTGAAGCAGGCAGAGTAAAAGGTTTCTCTAGGCTTACCTACTGTCTTAATGCTAATGCTTTGCTAGAGGGAAAACCAACCTTAGCTTGACAATAACTAGGCCTCCACTATCCTGTTAGTCTTCTTTAACAAAAGAAAATCTCATTGGAAACCTACCCTGGACTTTACCTCCCCCAACTCCCAAATATATAACCAGTCTCTCCACAGGGTCTGGGGCAGCTCTTTCTGCCCACATGTCCTGTCCCCATGTTTTAATAAAGTCAGCTTTTTTGTACCAAAGACATCTTGAAGAATTCTCTCTTGGACATCAGCTCTGGAGCCCCCACAATCATCCCAAAACCTCACCCAAACCAACTAGACCTACCAACAAAACCAGTAGCCAGCAAAGAGGGCCATCAGGTCTGGTATGGAGGCTGTCACTCAGGTGTGTCCCATTGTCCAGCTCCAAGTGAATCCCAGAGAGCAGGAAGCTACAAATGAATTACTGAAGACTACCTTCTCAAGGATCTCATGAAGATACTGTGGATGCAAGGCTGTTCTACTCTGATCCTCTCGGGCTAACTGCAACAC
Source organism: Herpailurus yagouaroundi (assembly GCF_014898765.1). Classification (NCBI taxonomy): domain Eukaryota; kingdom Metazoa; phylum Chordata; class Mammalia; order Carnivora; family Felidae; genus Herpailurus; species Herpailurus yagouaroundi. The sequence goes on along the minus strand of NW_024412394.1, from coordinate 37,439,437 downwards.
GTTAAGAATGAGGAATGACACTCTTCCTTCAGTAAGAACAGGTCTGGCTTTGGCATATACCTTTGGCAGTGAAGATTCCAGACCACTTAGTAGCATTAATACCTCAAAGGTGTAATATATCAGCAGCATGGGAACTCCAGGAAATAAAAAGACTTTGGAGTAACAGCAGGGCCCTATTTCAGAGACAGGGGAAAAAACAGGGAAATATAGATCAGTACTTGTGAGAAGTAAGGGAGATGATTCATTTTCAGAAATGCCAAATAAAAGCCGTGCTGTCTAGTTAACAGTAGGTTTATAACCTATTGGAAATATGTATGAAACCTCCCGCCCCACCCATATGGAGTCCCAAACCCTTAGACACTTTCCTTCCTGGTTCTTCTTCCCCTCTCTGTTTCGCGGGCTTATTTTCATGGGCTTTGCAATGAGCATGTGCCAAAGAACAAAGAAAGGACTGAAAGTCTCTGCATCATCTCAGGAAATGTACATTTGCTCCAATCAGATTACTTTTTGCCTTACATGGGCATAGGTGACTCTGGGTAAGGCTGTAACCTTTGTAGTACTCAGTCAATGAAGAATCAGGGGAGGGCCTTGCACAGTAGGAGATAAATTGTCTGTTGTAACTGCCCCGAGTGTGCCTGTCCATCAGACACTGCTCTTGCAAGAACGTTGATTAAAGCCTGGCTTCACTGTGCTCCAAATTTCTGCCTCCCTCCTTTGATTGGGTCAGTGAGCTTATTTCTCACAGTACTGTAACTGTGTGTCCAATTTGTACCCATGAGCTTGCACAAGACTGTCAAAAGACATGAAATCTATTGATATAAGTAAGAAAAAAAAACATTTTTATTCTCTTCTTAAGAAAGGAAACCAGTGAGCCATTTTGCTAATAGAAAGCGCCAGGGCATGCTCCTGAAGTCTGAGAAATAAAACTAAGAGAAAGCTATGTTGCTTTGCATTACAAAGAATCTGGAGCTTTCTAAACATATCTAAAAAAAGTAAGGTGTCTAGAAAAGGATAATGCTGAAGAGGTCTAGAGAGAAGAGGAGAGATATTGGCAGGAAGCAACTGCCCACGGTGAAGGAACAATCTGAGAAATGCCTGGTAGAAGAAATCGCTAAGGGACTTTCAGAAGAGGGATGTTATCATTTGATTTTAGATTGAGATCTGATACACAAGAATCCTTCTCAATTGCCCTTAAATATTCATTATAAGTGGACTGCTATATACAACTGCCTTATACTGATGATACTTAGGGGAAGTCAAAGTACACTCCACATTTTTTTGAAATGAAATAAAGGATAGCAGAAGGCAAGACATTAGGGGTATATAAAAAAATCAGACTGAAGAGGAAGTAACCATGAGAATATAAACTTTTAGGAAGTAGAAAAAGATTATATTACAAATTCTGTAATATATTGTCATAGAATATATCATATATTTATATATAAATACACAACGACATTGAAGAAATGCTGTTTTTTTTTTATTTAAAGTATATCTACATGTTTTCAAGTACTTTTCTACTTTTTATTTTTAATAGCTGCAAAGAATTCCATAATGGTGAGATATGGAAACTGAAGGAACCCATAAAAATCTGCTTTTTGTTTCTTTTCCTGCTTCTATTCTTGCTAGGACCTGCACTTCCACCCTACGTACTTTACTTGTGCCTTGTAAGGCAAATAGTGTATGTCCTCCTTATAAGGTACCAGGACTTAAGGATTTCTTTAAAATAGATAACATCTAAGGAAGCGTAAGAATGTTAAGCATAAGCATAAGAACGACCAGACAAAGCTATCATATGTGTGCATATTCCAGACCATCAGCACTAGACATCTCAATGCCAAGGTCCCCCTGGCTCCAAGGATAATCCTTGGGCCCTAGTCTTTGTTCTAACCAGTTCCTAGTTGCCTAAAGGACCATGTACACCAGACCAACATTCTCAGTAAAAACCCTCAGACCCTGAACAAAGATGAAACTCATGCTCCTTTCCTTTCAGAGTCTCCCGGATGTTCCATCTGTATCTGCTCTCTACATGTCTTCAATAAACTCTGCTCTCACATCCCAATGGCTTGAGTTTGATTTTCATCTTGTGAGAAACCAAGGATCCTTTTGGCTGGCCCTGCAGGACCTGCTCTGGGTTCCCGGAACCAGCCTGCAGGCATCAATAATATAAATGTGAATATTACTGTTTTCTCCCCCCCACCCCGCCCCTTTGAGCTATCTCCTATTTGTGAACCTATAAGTTATTTCCATTTTCCACTCTTATAACAAATATTGCAATCATTAAACTCATGTGCATATATTTGAGAACATCTCTATTTAAGGCTATTTCTTAGAGAGGAATTAAAATGGCTAAGAGTATGAAGGTTTTTCAGGTTTTTGTTGCACATGAATAAGTTGTCCTAACAAAGGATTATTTATATCAATGTGCCCTCCTGCCAGCAAAGTGTGACAATATCAGATCCCTTTAATGTAACATATAAATACATGCCCTATTAGACCTAATACTGAAGAAGAAGGAGCTAGAATAATTAAACAATGAGAATATATAACAGTCCCAAAAAGGTCAGTTAACATTGGGTCACAGAAAGAACTGGTAGGTGCAAAGAGCTGACCAAAATAGCTTCAATGTTCCCTTCAGCTTGACAAAACTTTAGACAGGCTATTCCTGTTTCTAGACTTCAGATCATTTCCTTCAGAAGGCTTGTAGTTATAAATTCTTTCTCTGACCCTTTGAGAGGTAATTGTGTTTTTAAATTTCTTGGGGCACCTGGGTGGCACCTGGGTAGCTCAGTCAGTTAAGTGTCGAACTTCGGCTCAGGTCATGATCTCACACTTTGTGGGTTTGAGCCCTGTGTTGGGCTACGTTGTGGCCAGATCAGAGCCTGGAGCCTGCTACAGATTCTCTCTCTCTCTCTCTCTCTCTCTCTCTCTCTCTCTCTCTGCCACTTCCCTGCTCACACTTTCTTTCTCTCTCTCTCTCTGTCTCAAAAAATAAACATTTAAAACATTTATAAAAAAATGTTTCTTGCCAGTTTTACAATCCAGGACTCCTTCTCAAAGACCTGGGAACCACCCTGTGGAAGATAGCACCTCTGTCTCCCAGTCAGTATGGGACAGCCAGAGCTACAAGGTAAGAGACCGTTTACTTTCCTTCCGGTGAAGCCAGCAGCAAACACAGGTGGCTCTTAACTCTCCAGCCCTTTGTTTCCATGGAGTTGAGCTCAGACTAGGTTTTAGCCTTTCTTCCATATTGAAATAATCTTGAATAAAGTCCTCCTTGCCTGTTTAACTTTGTCCAGTGTAATTTTTTGATTCAACAGTCCATAAAGCCATCAAGAAAAGCAGAATATTTGTACATAATAGCAATTATTAATCGTTTTGAAATCAATTCATTTCATTGGAGGTTTTCTTAGCATTTATTTCTCTCACTGAACACAAATTTACAAAGTCCCCCTACCCAGCATGATAGCTTTTTATTTTATTTTAATTTGGTAAATATTAAATTATTATAGGGGCCTTGCACCAAGCGTGCAATTTCTCTAATTCTGTTGCCTCATTTGTAAAATAAAACTTGTTAAATGGCTACAAGGATCCCCATAGATCTAAGAGCCTACAGTCTGATCCATTGTTTACAAAATTCCAAGTCACTAACAGTCTGTTGTACTATAGAACGTGTTTTGTCAATACCAATTAGCTCACACATAGTTGGGAAATAGAGGAATTATTTTGGTATAATGTGCAAATAATCTGCTACATATGTAAGGTTTTTTTCTAGGCAAGGGAACCAGAAACACAGGAGTAGAAATAGAACCTTCCCAAGTGAAAGATAAAGCCCTCAGCCCATGCTTGCTTAAGCAATTGGAGCTCTTTCAGCATCGTTTTCATAAAATTAAAATGAGTCCTGAGCCTGGGACTCCCCTGCCACACCCAGGGAGCACTCCAGCCTGCTAGGGCTCTTGTTCAGGATGGTTGCACTCTGCCCTGCACACAACTTCAAAGCAGCCCCACTGGCTTGAATCTCTTCTATCCAGCTGCCAGCCCTTTGCTAATAACGAGTTGCCAGCATTTCCCCTATATTTTATCCTGTACATTTTCATACCCTCTGTGACAGCCTCTAGCTGTCCTGAACTGCCTGTCTGAGTGGTCTGTTATCTCCCACAGACCCAGTTGCTCCTTTGGTTAGTGTTCTCACCACAAAGTTGCACTTGTGTGTGCAGCCTTCTTAACAGTGAGCCCTATTAATTTTAGCACACAATGTGACCAAACATCAAAAAAGTGTTTTGGTTTTTTAGGTTTTCTTCGAAACACAGAAACTTTGTACTGAGAATCATAACTCCTTTCAACCTACCCAAACCTGAAAAAAACATGATAAGGACTTAGACATTGCTCCTCTATTTGTCCAAAAATGATTAAGTACCTGCCATGTGCCAGGCACTGTGCTCATCTCTTCTACTGCCCCTACTGACAACCCCTGAAGGTTTTCCATCTCCAATAATGACAGAAATATTTTGGACTACTTTTACATTAAAATTTTCCATCCAAATATTCTTTGCATGCATCAAAACCCATTCCTCGACATAGAGTGTGTTTTTGTTTTAAAATTTTAATGTATCGTGTGACTGCCGTAGAGCTGTAACTGAGATCCCCTCTCACTGGTATCTCAGCATTTTCCCTACCTCATTGTCATCAGGTTTTCAGGACTAGGATCAGCCCCAGCAAGTCGGTCTCGATCAATTCCTACCTGGAAGCTCGCTTCACAGCTGCTCACTTTCACCTCCACATCCTCGGGCTTTGTTTCACAGCTGTGTGTTTCACTCAATAAACTAGGCCACACTTGGCTTTTCATCTTCCTGGAGCTGATTCATGACAGAGCCCCTAACAGAAAGCAAATCTGAACAAAACTCATACACACCTCACACTAATTTTATTATAAACCAAACATTTCTCTATCAGTTGGGGGGGGGAGGAATGTCCTACCTGATACAGTACGTCAAAAGCTAGTGGTTCAAATGCCAACATAATAAAAATATTATTTGCCAGCTCCACCGATGTACTTAGCTTCCCATGATTAGTAATAGTGAGAATTTTAGACTCAAATATATTGCTTGCTTTTATAAAGAATGGGTAAGGCCCCAACAATATTGAAAGGTAGTCAAAACTTTACCCTATTTCATAGTGGGATAAGTTCAACATGTCTTTATGTATGTATGTATTTATAGAAGAGCACAGAGATATGCAATAACATATGATGCTACCAACTGAAATAAACCCAACTTCCCTCTCCACCCCAACCTGCCATACAGAATAGTGAGAAGTATGTACCTTTGCTAAAGAACCTAATCAATGATTTATAGGTAATTGTTTTAAAGTTTCTTTCAAGGTACTTGTGTAGCTAAGACAAATGGCTTTTAGGAGCATATGACTCAGCTAGAATCCAAGGGACACAATTACCAAGAGAGGGACTCAATTACTGCACAATAATGTGAGCACTGATTGCATTGTAGAGAGGCAGTCTTCCACTTTATATTAGAATTAAGAAAATATGTTCTTCCTCCTTAAAGTTTTAGAAGATACTGTCTCAGGAAATTACTTTTCAGTACTTTCACAGAGAGATCCAGTCAGGAGTACAGAGAAGCAAGATTAAGAAATGAGTCATTTATTAAGAGTCGGTCTCATTAAGACCTAAACTACCCCATCATATAGGAAAAGTCATATAAATTATATGCCATTGCTGCATAATAAAATACCCCAAACTTAGGTGCATCAACAGCACCCATTTATTTCCTCACATTCTGTAAGTCAGAACACATCATGGCTCATATTATGGCAGTCTGCTCAGTGTCTTATAGCTAAAATCAATGCATGGGCCTGGCTACATTCCTTTCTGGATTATGGGATCCTCTTCCAAGTTCATATAGTTGTTGGTTGATTTAGTTTATTAAAGTTGTAAGAGGGAGGTCTTTATTTCCTTTTTAATTGTCAAATAGAGACCACTCTCAGCTCTCAGAGGCCATCTATCATTCCCTGCCATGTGGCCCTCTCTACAACATTGCAGTGTGCTCTTTCAAGGCTACAGGAAAATCTCTGCTGCCTTAAATATCTCCGGACTTCTTTCAGGGATTTACTTGGTTAAGTTAGGCCCACCTAGGGTAATTTCATTTTTATTAACTCAAAGTCAATTGATCAGGAACCTTAATTACATTTGAAAGGTCTCTTCCGCCATTTGATATAACATAATGGGAGAGATATCCCATCACATATTACTCAAGGGGAGCAGATTATATGAGAAATGTAAACTTGGGAGCAGCAACCTTGAGAACCATCTTAAAATTGCTGGAAGCCAATAAAAAATATTAACCTTTCTCTGCTTATGTTTCCTCAACTACAACACTGCAATAATAATATTTCCTATTCATAGGGTTGTTTTGGGAATTAAATAATAGATATAAAACTCTTAAAACAGAAAATGGATATAAAATTCTTAAAATGGCACATAGTAATTCACTACATGAACACTGGGTGTTAATTTCATCACAACAATTCATGAAAGCCTAATATACTCATTCTTCTGTGTGTGGTGGTATGGATCAGACAATAAAGAAATATGTGGCCAGCCCATATTTATCCTCTGTTAGCATGCACTTACAGAAAGCAGCATTCTACTGGGGATAGTCTGAACTGAGAGTAACCTCTGTCCTTGTGAATGACCAGCAAAAAAATCATGCTTTGTTTTATTGACTATTCAGCATTGATTGTCTAGATGACCAATTGTATTGTTTGTTTTTGGTTTGCAAGTATTGATAAAATATGTCATATTAAATGGTTGGTTTACACAAAGGGATAGATCAAACCTGTGCTGGCTGGCCAGGATTACATATAGCCCATGGTGATACTAGAAGAAGCATAGCACCATGCATTTCCCTGGCCCCCAAATTTATTTCTAAGCACCTAAGAATGTCCAAGGAAAATCCCCTGCATCACCATCCCATGCTACCACGGTGGTCATTTACCTCACAGACAATGCTATTTTACCTATACATTATCCAACTAATACTACTGTATTTGACTCTAAACAGCCAGATATAAGTGAAAAATTTGTGTTAAAGGTATTTATAAGCAGAGTGGAGTCCCAGAGTTCAGCAACTGGAACTGGAAGGCACAGTTTACGTAAAGAGAAGAAGGCAGGGCACCTAATCCTGGCACAGGCTCATTCTATCCCTTTGTGTAAACAAGTCATTTAATATGACATATTTTATCAAACCCAAACAAACCCAAAATAAAGAATGCAACTGGTCATTTAGTCAATTAATGTTAAATAGTCAATAAAAAGAAAGCATGATGCAAAGCCAAGACAGTAAGGCAATTGCATTTTACATTCTCTGCATTTTTTTTTCAAATCTCTGAAACATTTCTAAGGGCATACTCAGTGAGAAATGAGATAAATTTGACAGAATGCTTGTATGGAAAGTAAATTTTTTTTCAATCAACCACATTTCCCCAATTTTAATGGAGATCCAATATTCTCCCCCAGAACTTAACCCCTGGCTGTGTTTAAGTAATGACATGTGGCTCTTCTATTTTCATTAGCTCTCAGCTAATGACATACAGGTTCCTGTGTCTGGGAGTACTTTTGCTCAAGGTCTGTTATTGCCACCCATGAATAGGGAATAATTAAGGGAAAGACAAAGAATAATCTTACTGAGTATATTTGATATATAGGTGCTGGACAATGAAGCACATGAGACTTTAACATAAGATTCTAAAGAGTCATTTCTCTAAAGTAGATACATACTGTTAATACACAAATATCCAAAGGACTTTTGAGCAAATAGGCTCTCAAAAGTATGATACACACTTCTCTCAAATTTCATTAAATTCAAGTGTCTCATATATATATATGTATATATATATATATATTTTTTTTAATAAGATAGAATGAATATAGGACTTCTCAACTCAACTTGAATCTCCTAGATTTCCACTCGATTTTGGCCTTTAAATAACTTTATCTCAGTAACCAGTTCTATAGCTTTACTTTCTTCATCAATTTTTAATTCCCTAATTTTTGAAGGTAACTTAAGTGAATATGAAATTTGCTAAATAAAAAAATAAGAAAAAAATAATTTACTAACAACAGTAAATATGAAAATAAATTATTGAATTAGCCAGAACTCCCCAGAGAAACAGATTCAATAGCATAATAGCATGTGTTTGTGTATACACACACACACACACACACACACACACACACTCACATGTTGTGGAGGCTGACAAGTTCTAAGATCTGTATGCAGTTGATAAGCTAGAGATCCTGGAGGGCTGATACTGTAAATTCCAGTTGAAGGTCAACAGTAAAAAACCCAAGAAGAACCAGTGTTTCAGTTGGAATTCAAAGGCAAGAAAGAAAATCAAAGTCCCTGCTCAAAGCAGTCAGGCAGATGGAGCTCCCTTTTACTTGTGGAAGGGTCAGCTTTTTGTTCTATTCTGCCTTCAATTGATGGATGAGGCCCACCCACGTTAGCAAGGTCAATCTGCTTTATTTGGTCTGTTTCAAATGTTAACCTCATCCAAAACATACTCTCATAGACACACTCAGAATAATATTTCACCAAACATCTAGACACTCTGTGGCTTAGTCAGATGAAATCTAAAATCAATCACCACAATTATATAGTAACAAATTAAAAATATATATACTTCATATATGTATTTTTTCTGATTACAGAATAGTAAGTGAAACTTTTAAAATAAAGAAACCATGCAAAGAACAACAACAAAAAAAAACATTGAGTCTAGAAACTTCAGAAATTCAAAGTGTTTTGTTAAAAGAACCCCAAAATGACAAACAGCAGAAATATGTCTATGTCACCACTCTTATTATACTATATCCATACATTTAATGTATTTTTCTTATGTGTTTACTATGTGCAACTATTCTAGGTCTTGGGATGCAACAGAAAACAAAAGATAGTTTCCTTCATTTTTGCTCTGTTGGAGAAGTGGAGAGTTGAAGGATACTGACAATGAACAATTGAGGAACTAAGATGATTTTATCTAGTATTTTTAAAATGCATGTAAAAGATGAGAGTGCCACAGGGAGGTAAGCTACTCCTGGAAACTCTGAAGTCAGGGAAGATCTCTCTTGGGAGGGGAACTATCCACAGAGCCTTGAACGAGGAGAAGGCCTAGAAACATCTGAAGAAAAGGCATTTGCATAGATGAAACACGTGGTGCGTTGTCCTAGAGGTGGGAGCCAGCTTGGCTGTTTCAAAAGACCAAAAATAAATGCCAGTATGACTACAGGGAATGAACAAGGAGTAAAGGGAGAGAAATTTGGCCAAAGTGACAGAGATCTGAACATAGGCAACCACTGAATGATTTTATGCAGGAGAGTGATGTGGTCAGATTTCTGTTTTATGAATATTCTACTGGTAATTGCCCAAGAGAATTGGCATTGGTGCAGGAGAAGGGCGGAATTGAGAGAAGACAGATATGATACTACATTGTGAAGTAGGTATCACCTTTACCTCCATGACTTAGGCTGGAACACTACGTGCTTCCCATGGAATAATAGATAAAATCCTCAGTTCCATAGGCTGACCAGTGGTCTTTACATTTTAAGTTATCTCAGGATCTGAATGGGCTACCAAATAAATAGGGTGGCAGAAAAAAAATACAGGTCGAACATCAGGTAATATTCAAATAATTACTTAATCAATTTTCTGATTAGTAAAACCAAACTTTTCTTTTTCAGTGCAGTAAGTTTGAGAGACTTCAGAATCATTGTCATGGTTTTTACCCAGTAATATACCCAGAAATCAAGAGAACAAGTTGAAACTCATTCACAGTAACAGCCTGCTGTTGTTGTTAACATCAGAATGTGAAATGCATAATGAAAGATCACATAAGTGTCAACTTGAATTGTTTTAATTAAATACAGTTATGAAACCACTACTCAGATTAAGGAGTCACTATTTCCAGTTGCTACTTCCCCAGGTATAAATAATGCCTGGTTTTGTATTTTATAAAAAAAGAAACATTAATTATAGTATGTTTTCTTCTGTGCCTGTCTTCTTTCATTCAATGTCATGTTTGAGGTTTACTCTAATTATTGTGTAGCTGTAGTCCGATCATTCTTATTGCTCTCCATTGTGTGAATATACCTGAATGTATTCACCTATCTGACTGTTAATGGGTATCTGAGTAGTTTCCAGGTTGGAGTTATGCTAGTAGATGTCATTAGGTAAAAAGAAAAGAATGAGAGGGGCGCCTGGGGGGCTCAGTCAGTTAAGCGTCTGACTTCGGATCAGGTCACGATCTCACGGTCCGTGAGTTCGAGCCCTGCATCCAGCTCTGGGCTGGTGGCTCAGAGCCTGGAGCCTTCTTCAGATTCTGTGTCTCCCTCTCTCTCTGCCCCTCCCCCATTCATGCTCTGTCTCTCTCTGTCTCAAAAATAAACATTAAAACAAAAATGTTTTTAAAGGAAAGAACAAGAAATATATTTACACTCACGCACATACACTTCAGTAGGGCATATATGTAGGAGTGAAATTGCTGGACTGTTTCATGTGTATTTTGAGCTTTACTAGATATTGCCAAACAATTTTCTAAAGAGATTATCCAATTTACATCAGCACTGTATGAATGTTTTAGTCATTCCACATGCTGGAAAGTCCTAGGTTTGCTTTTACATCTGGAAGTACTTTAGAGATAATGAAATACACTGTGGAATACTTTGGGATCATGCAGTCAATCAAAATTCATGTTTCACCTCTCACATCAGTGGTATATTCCTTTGTGGAAATCATTTGTATCTTCAGTCACACATGTCACACAAATAGGAAATGCATGCGATGACTGTGTCAAGCTGACATTATGCTGCCATCATCACTAGCTAGCATCTGGGGCACTTACCATGAGCAAGTCACTGTGCTCTATATGTAATAGCCCATGTTGTAAGGGCAGTAGAATGGCAGCCACAAACTTAGGCACCTGATCATTTGGTTCTCCAGTCAATACAATCTTTTCTGTAGTATTATGTTTTTGTACATACTTCTTCTATTAATAAAATACTGAATCTGACCAACCATTACATTGAAATCAAGGCTGATTTTGTTTTTAAAGACCATCTCCTAACAATCCAAAGTAAGAATGTTTTAATCAGTAAGGAAATTAAAGGAATAGTACTGGGGACATTTTCTATGATGTTGTCTCACCTATAAAAGTGTTCCATCCTTCTACAGTTTTAGAAACAAATTCAACTCTAATGATACTTCATGAAATAATTGTATTCGATGAGTATAAGGAATAGCTTTCTGAGAAAGCTACATACTCAAAACTGAAAAGCTGGTATCTATTCTATGCTGAAATGTTGTGATAGGTAGAATTGGACCAGTCGGCCATTATGTGATGTATAATATCACCTCTTCTGAAACATCATGAGTGACACTGAAAGTCAGGATGCAGCTGCTTCTCTTGTCTTAGTCAACTGGCTCAGTGATTAATATGGTATATTATTCATGCTTTTGTCAAGGAAAGGTAGAATATTAAATAGGATAGATGTTAATGTTAATGTTATAGCATTTAATGTTAATTATAATAACCATGTTATGTTTAATCATGTTCATGTAAGGGAATTGTAAGTTTCCATCTTCCACCACTTATTCAATCATTCTTTATCTTCTTGATTTATAGGTAAACATATATTTTCCAGAACACAAAGCAGTTGTTTAGGAAACAGAGATCGGGATATTATAGTCTTTCATTCAAGAGAGAACACTAATACAATTTTAATGAGATTAAGAATGGTGATGAAAATACTATTCTTTCTAGGGGACAGAAGGCAGCAAATGTGTGTTATTTTAATATGTTTTATACACATATTCCATACTATGTTTGAAAAAAAAGTGCTGGAACCTTATAAGATAGTGGTATATCATATATATATATATATATATATATATATATATATATATATATATATCAGTGGTGATGACAGCTTAATTCATGTTAATAGTTATGAGAATCGAACATCATAGTTATTAGGAGAAGTTTAGTGTGCAAACACAGTGGCACAATTGTACCTGGTGTCAGGGGAATGCTGGAGTTTCCATTGGCTGCTGAATATTTACCATGTTTCTTACTCTTCCGGTAAGATTAATGTTTATGTAACAAGTCAAGCAGAACAGGGATTCCACATACCAATTTGCACTGGCCCATAGACTTAGTTTTCACAACTGCCAAGCCTAATGATCCTTGCACATACCTAAGGATCTGTTCTGTACATCTTATATTCATTCAGCTTCTTTTTCCAAAATTATTTAAGCCACAATGAAAAAATAATATAAGAATCTAGAAGTGTAGTATTTATCTTAAAATCAATTCAAGAGGATGTTGGTTTTGTTGTCTGCTGAGGATTCTCTTCCTTAATAGCACAAAGATTTTGGTGGTACAGCATCACAACTCATATCCCAGCTGTTGAGGGCAGACCTGGGTTTGAGTCCAGGATCTCCAACTTGCTAGCCACCAGAATGTGGGAATGCTTATAAGGTTGGCAGAGTCTTAGATTCCTCATCTTTAAAACTTGGGTAATCATATGTACCCCCAGGATGTTTTAAAATACAAGAACATGAGAAAATACACATGTAGCCCTTAGCTATTACCTAACCTTTCACCAAGTGATAGCTATTATTGTTATTGTTTAATATTAGGAAGAGTGGTACCATACCTCAGGGATGAAAACCTTTATAGACATGATCTGGAAAGCAAACAAACAAACAAAAAACCCTTCTCAAAAAGCAGCTGCCAGGAAACAGAACCGGAAGTTGAGCCAATGCTAAAACAGAATATTTTTGGTCACATTACAACTAAAACTATCTCAAATCTGGCATCTTTCATCTTTTCTTTACATTCACTTCTCCTTTAGGAAAAGTGTACCTGTTAGCCAGAAAATGAAGTCTTTTAATTTGGTATCCCTAGCCAGCCCTCAGAAACTGGAGATAAAAAGGAAAATGGTGTTAAAAGTGACCAAATTTCTTATTTCTAGTCTGAACATCCCATCATAATTAAAAGGGCAGTGAAATGAGAATTCAGCACCCTGGATGGCTCCAGATCTCGATCTGCCTCTGGGAAGCCTGTCTTCTTGGCCAGCCAATAACCTGTTGGACCTCCACAGCCTTACATGGCAAAAGAGAAAGCTGGTTATACCAGCAAAGGAGAATCTTTTCCTCAGTTGATGTCTTACCAAAAATACCAACTATAAAACAGGTCTAGGTCATTACTGTCCCCACCCCAATCTCTCCCCAGCCTTCACATGGCCTTCAAGGAGGCTCCTCCAGGACAGTCTGAAAACCACCAGATTGGACAATGGTTATGTTAGTCCTGACTGAAATAGTAAATTCCAATGTTGCCATGTCTAACAGTGGTTCTGAGTTATTTTATTTTGCACTTTGAGATCTGATATCTGGGAACACAATAGAAACCCTGCAGCTGGGTTAGTAAATAATGATTGTCAGACAAGGGAGGCAAAGCCCTGTCCTGACCACAAGGCTGTGACTTGCCCCTCAGAGTAGCTTTATAACTATAGGCCCTTTCTTCAGACTATGCAGCTCTCAAACTGAATTCAATAATTTAACAGTAGCAAGAGACTAACTGGGACACCTGAATGCCTGCCTTGTCCCTGAAGCAAAAGCAACTTTGCTTATTGTAGAATATACTTGACTTCCTCAAAAAATGTTGTTTGACAAAGGATTCTGTATCCCCCAAATTTGAAAGTCACTGTACTGAACCATCACTCTTCACTCAGAGCTCACCTGTGTGTCCTGTACTTTTATCTGACAGGTGTCAGGGTAGCTTCAAGGACAGAAGCAAACAATTCAGACTTTCTTTAAGAGGATTGTTGTTACTCCATACTGCAAGTTTCAGGGATAGTCAGTAGGATAAGGATATTCCAATGTCTTCTTTCTGATTAAATCAATGTGTTTGGATAGCATTTTGGAAGAATTGCCACAAACATTTTTTCTTATTTGCTCAGATTATGGCAAAAGTAAGAAAGATCATTTTTATTTGAAGACTGAGATAAAAGAGACTAAGTATTTTACTAGAAATAAAAAGTCAATCAGTAGAGGAAAAGAAATAAACCTAGGATTCTGGGTTCTTTCTGTTGCACGTGATCCCTCTAGATACCTTTTTTCCCCCTTTTTTTTAACTTGCCTATTATGAAAATAAATCAAAGAAACCTCATTAAAAATGGAGTCAGAAAGGCCTGGAGAGGGAGGTTTCATGCACTACCACTTGCTATAAGAAGTATATACCTTGCATTCGGCAAAACGAAGCTACTTACATACCCTAGCAGGAGGAATGAAGAATTTCTCCTTGCCCAGCAACCGCCCATGACAAGCCAACGAGAAATCCACACTCAGCCAATGAGAAGCCACAACAGCACCCCCGGCCCCCCACCCCCGACCCCAGCTTCCTTCTTTTCCTTATAAAAGCAATCCGCTCTCCTGCAATCTCTAAACTTGCTTGAGGCTCACCATAGTTTCCTTGCCCCAAATTGCAATGCTCTACTACTCCCAAATAAACTCTTCTTGCTGGTAAAATAGCTAGCTCCTGTTTTTTTGTTGTTGTTTTTTTAAGGTCAACATTACCCAAAGACAATATGAAGTTTAATTAAATAAATATAAGATTTAAAATCCATCAGACCTAAACGTCTCAGAGAATTACTGTCTGTAGTACTTAATGCCTTAAACATCTTAGGATCTTCCCTTTGTACACTTAAACTTCTGAATAAGGACTCGGATAGGCAGTACCAGGCCCTGGTGCTCTGAGGAGGGGCAGTTCTGAATAAGAGTATTTCTGGGATCCCTCCCTCTAAGAGTGTTCTCAGCATCCATTTCTTGGAAAGGTGTTCATAGCATACCTCTCTCTCATGTCATATTCCCAAGATTCTTCTCTCTGACAGCATATTCTCAGCATCCCTCTCTCTGTTAGATAACTTTATTTTAACAAAGAAAATAGGTCCTGGACAAAATATTCACTATCTTTTTCTCACAAATGAATTTAACTCTTACATCTCAGAGTAAATGCACATATAGAGTGCATAGATGAAAAATATTCTGAGAGAACTGAAATTCACTTATGCATTCAAAGCTTTTAAATTAGCCATTTCACTGATTAAATTAAACCTGGGTGGAATGCTTTTAAGCACAAATAATTCAGGACCAGATTTTTTTAGGCTTAATTGTGAATTTTGTTATTAGGCTTAATTATCCATGATCCCTTCAGACTGGATACTCAGAAACAATGAGTAGAGCCACAGGAACCACCTTCTTAAGTGAAGGAAGAGTCTTGAAGGAAACCAAAAATAACCTGGAATAAACGGAGTCCTTCAGCAGGATCGTTTATTATCCTATTTTATGTACAGGATGGGCTTTTGCTCCTGAGGAGCCACGTCACTGTAGGCATCAATCACTGCAGGATCTAAAGCCCATCGCTTTTTGAAAATGCCTTGAAGAAGTCAGGAAATAAATATTTAGGGAGACCACACAACCCCACACACTTATAAATCAAATGCCTTCAGGAGTCAAGTATCCAATTAGCAGATTCTTGGGCTCTGCCATGTTACGTAAAGAACTTTCCCCTGAGAATGACTCCTGTCTTTGGGTCCTGCAAATTGAAACAATTACTCTGCTTTTAAGATGTCAAATCAATTTAATTTGCAAAAACAGATGGATTCACACAAACATTTTATAACTCTCTTCTTTTAGGGATGCTCCAAAAGCAAACATTTTATATACTGTGTAACCTATTTTTTTTAATCTTCTTTACTTTTATCTAAGCTAGCAATTAGAATATTTAATAACTTTGAAATGAAGAGTGAAATAAAATAGACAAGTTTCAAGTTCTGTAAACTTTTTCCTTTGGTGATGTGTCACAATGTAAAGCAGAATGTGTAGAATAACAATATTGTCTTGTAGTTACAATACTTTTCCTACCTGGAACTTTCTATCTCAAAGGTTTGTCTCTGGGAAACACAGCCCCAAACTCAGTTTCTGACTAGCCAAGAAGAGTATCACTCTATTTCATTTACTGACACATTCATTCTTTTATTCATCAAAAAGAATTATGTGCTTTACTGCAGGCAGTCACTGTGCCAAGCACTGGGCATAGATGAATAGCCAAAAGGGTCTCAATTGTCATGAAGTTTATAGTCAAGTGCATAGGCTTTTCTTTTCAGAATATTTATTTTTATTTTACATACAATTCTAATAGCCCAGTATATCTAGATGCCATGCCTATAACATAATAGAAGAATCAAGTCAGAAGGGCAAAGGCCTACCAGAAGGTGTAATAATGAGAGCAGGGAGCGAGGAAGATCCAGCCAGGAATGAAAGAGAAAACTAAATAGGATTCATTCATTCAACAAATACTTCCTGAATGTCTAGTATATGCCACCATTGCCTTAGGAACTGAGGACAATCACTGAGTGACAACAACAAAAATCACACCCAGTTCTCATGGGGCTTACTTTCTAGTGGCGAGCAGACAAACATCAAAAAATCACATGAGGCTGAGAAGATTCAATGTCAGATAAAGATGTGTAAATAATAATAATGGCAACTAACCCTTTACAAACACCACATACTGGACACTGTTCCAAGCATTTTCCTATCAAAATTCATTTAATTCATACAACAGTCTTCTGAGTGTGAACTATTATTTATTTGCATCTCACAGAAGAGGAAATTGAGGCACTTCTCCAGAGGCAAACTTTTGTGGAAGCATACATACAACCACAAATGAATGTCTGTTGTGGTTGAAGCAACTGTGGGGATGCCGCTGACACCCAACCTTCAGTCTCACACTCCTAATTGCCCTTGGAGGTTCTTTAAGGAAAGGGATCCCTAGGCTTTACAGAAAACAATTTGAAAAACAGTGACTTAGGAAAGTGCATTTTCTGTGGGGCTAAACAGGTATTATAACACCTACTTACTCTACTCTAAAGAACTAATGGGTATTTTAGAAATACCCTTTCATCCTATCCTATCCATCTTTCTATGAAATGAGCTGAAAGACAGGTGTCCCTATTTTATAAACGGGCTTAAAGACGCACAAAGAAGTGACTAGTTCTATTTTTATCAGCTACTATGAGACTCATTGCATCATAGAACTCAAAAAGTTCTAATCTTCCCTCTGAGTACCAACAGGGCCTAAGTCATTCATCTAAATAAAAATAGATGCTCTAGAGAAAGGCATTTCACAAACATTTCATTAATGTTTTCCATTTAGGATTTTTATCCTTTACCAATATTCATTGAATATTTATTATATGAATCTGTCACCATATTAGAAGCTAAGACCACAGAGAGGCCTATGGTAATTATATCAAGATTAAAATATGGTTAAAGAGAAAAATATAAATGCTATTTCTAATATATTTCATATCGAAAATAGGGTGTCTATTTGTAGATTAGTAGAGGCATATTGATGAGTTAATGGATAAATAAATGACGGGAAGAAGAAAAGATAGATAGATGGACACACAGAAGGATGGATGCATGGAAAGACGGATGGATGGAGAAGGATGGATGCATGCACTGATCACAGGTTGATGAATAGATGGAGGAAGTGAAGGTGAATGAATATTTATATAGACAAACTGACTACTACCAAATAAATAATTAAGATACGAGTGCTACTAAGATACAAATCAGCATAGTTTTATTAAAGCTGATTAAATGATGTTTACTATTAAGTGTTTAAGAATGTAACAAAACAAATAATGGATTTAGAAAGGTTTTTTATGTATCTAATACTAAAGAAATATTTTTTAAATGTCTCTAGAATAACCATCAAAAAATCATTATTCATAAATCCCAATTAAATACATAATTATTTAAGTAGACTGAAGTTGAGTCTTTAAAAATAGATATTTAAAGGGATGACTGGGTGGCCCAGTGGGTTGATTGAGCATCTGACTCTTGACTTTGGCTCAGGTTATGATCTCACGGTTCCTGGGATCCAGCCCATCAGGCACTGTGCTGACAGCAGGGAGCCTGCTTGGGATTCTCTCTCTCCTTCTCGGTCTGCCCCTGCTCTGCTCACTCTTTCCCTCTCTCTCCCAAGACAAATAATTTTTTTTTTAATTTTTAAAAAAATAGATATTTGGGAAAGTAGAAAGGAGGACATTTCCAAAAGAAAGAAAGAAGGAATGTCTGAAGAAGAAATATAACATGGTCATAGTCAAGAAATAAATCTATGTGCTTGACATGGAAGTTCCATGATGGGAACAGGTAAATGATGAAATTGGCAAGAGAAGCTGGTACCAGAATACTGAGTGTCCTGCACACTGAAATGAACTGTTTAGAATTTATTTTCCACATACTAAGGAGACACTGCAAGTTTGTGGTTTTCTTTGTTTGGATTTGGGGTTTAGGGGATTTGCTTGATTTTTTTAAGGAATAATATATGCCAAGTGATATCTTGGAAAAATTATTCCATAGGATAAAAGTATGGTCTATATTTTCTTTTTTTTTTTTAATTTTTTTTTCAACGTTTATTTATTTTTGGGACAGAGAGAGACAGAGCATGAAGGGGGGAGGGGCAGAGAGAGAGGGAGACACAGAATCGGAAACAGGCTCCAGGCTCTGAGCCATCAGCCCAGAGCGTGACGCGGGGCTCGAACTTTCACGGGCCGCGAGATCGCGACCTGGCTGAAGTCGGACGCTCAACCGACTGCGCCACCCAGGCGCCCCTATATTTTCTAACAAAGATAATGGCCATTCTCCTTCCTACTATGCCTCCCTTAGAAAGGTAGTGACCAACCCGAAATAGGCCTACCCAATAAGTACCCCATCAACTCTCAATCCTTTCACTTCACCTTATTTATCTTTATAGCACTTATGTCTACCTATTGTAAATATATGTACATTTTTTAATAGTTTATTTATTTTGAGAGAGAGATATAGAACACAAATGGGGGAGGGGCAGAGAGAGAGGGAGGGAGAGAATACCAAGCAGGTTCTGTAAGCACTGTCAGCACAGAGACCAATGCAGGCTCGATCTCATCAATAGTAAAATCCTGACCTGAGCCGACCGCGAGTTGGACATTTAACCAACTGAGCCCCCAGACACCCCTATATGTATTTATTTTTTACTTGTCTATCCACCAGAATATAGGCGCCAAGAAATCAGGTAATTTAACTTGCTCACTGATTTATTTCTAGCACAGAATAGCACCTGGCACATAGTAGACAGACAACAAATGTTTGTCTTAGAAAGAATGAGTATTTGAGTTTAATCCACAAATCTGTAGACCAGGTATAATGCATGTATTAGTTTATAAACTATCAAATGTACTCTTAGAAATTACACTTCTTAGTTAATTATGTAGCATACTTTTGACATTTTAATATTAATAAATTGGCTCAAAGCACCTAAATAGAATTGTAACACAGCCAACAAGTTTCTGTAGTAACAAGTTGTTGAGCTGGTAGAAAATTCATTGTAGCTCTGTTACTTCATTCAAGGCTACCTAAGATCCTAGGGGAAAATATGAATTAAAACTTTTATATTTTAAGAAATAATTAATACAATGTGGAACATATTTATGACACAATATTGTTTGTGATACCAAATGGGGAATGTTCATGATACAAAATGAAATAACAGACACAAGACACCTGTTCCTGCAGTATGATCTCTTAGTCTAAAATAAATGTTGTGTGTGTGTGTGTGCATGTCTGTGTAATAAGTAAGAAAAAAATGACTAAAAACACATCAAACCATGATTTATCTCTGGGTATTATATTTTGTGTATGTGCTACCAAAGCAAGCACTCTGGGTATTAATTTTGGATATTTTGTTTATTATCTAGAACTTTATGATTTATAAAATTTTCTATAAAAAGATATTATATTAGTAATACTTTAAAAATGAGCCAAAACTATTTAAGTGAAAGAAAATTCAATGTAAGTTAAGTAATGTAGTCATATATCAACAAACTATACAAAGCAAACCTAATTATAGAATATGAAATTCAGCAACTAATAATTTTAAACATCTTTGTTATAAAAAGTATCAAGAAATAGCAAAGGATTACCTAAGCAAGCAATGACATTTAAATCTACAAAGGTCAAATCTCAAACATGGAAAGGAGAAGAAGGATCTCAGAATCTGGATTATAAATTTGCACAAACCTAAAGGAAAAGAGCCACATAATGGCTTCTCTCGTAGATCTAACCAGACTTGGATGAATTTTATATTAAATCGAAACCTGGCTCCAACTCTACCGCATCTAGGCTTCCCACAAAAAGATCAGATTTTCTGGCAAGGACAAAGGTAATAAATCAAAAACCTATAAAAATCATGAGTTTAAACCTATGATACTGTTTTGGTTGTAGTATACTGTGAAAAAATATTCATCCTTGAGAACTTCCTGATATAGAGACAGTACTCCTTGTCCTCATCCCAATTCTCTCCCAGCCTCTAGAATCCAGATGGCAGTTCATTTGGCACAGGATTCCACAGGGGTACATAGCTGCCAAATCATTCCCAAGAAAACAAAACATTAAGAGAAAAAAACCCAATAAATTGCAAAACCAAACATTTGACATTTGGAATCAAGAACTGTATGGGAAATTTTAACTTCCTCAATACTAATAACACTAGAAATTCTCGGCCAAATGATAGGGTATCAAAAGCAGCCTGTAATCTTGCTAAGATACTATAAACTGTCAGATGGTGCTTTATCAAAACCCCTTTTCAAAGATCATTTATTAAAACAAACACACACACAAACAAGTATTTCTTCTGAAGATGAAAGGACATGCTTTTTAAGAATATTACATCACTTGGGGCGCCTGGGTGGCGCAGTTGGTTAAGCGTCCGACTTCAGCCAGGTCACGATCTCGCGGTCTGTGAGTTCGAGCCCCGCGTCGGGCTCTGGGCTGATGGCTCAGAGCCTGGAGCCTGTTTCCGATTCTGTGTCTCCCTCTCTCTCTGCCCCTTCCCCGTTCATGCTCTGTCTCTCTCTGTCCCAAAGATAAATAAACGTTGAAAAAAAAATTAAAAAAAAAAAAGAATATTACATCACTTATTGTTCATATTTGGGAACGATCAATCTGTATTTACAACACTGCTATTCTCTAGCCTCTCTCAACTCAGCCTCTCCAATCTTAACATTGCAGCAAGAATAATCCACTCATGTACGACCAGATCTATTGGTCTTTAGTAGAAGGGACCTTTTCAATCATCTTTCTCCAGCCACTTTAAGTACAATCAGTTCAGAACAATACATTGGTTTGACTGTGACTCTATCTTTGAGCCTGGAAAGAACCCTCAAGTGCAAACATGCCAAAAATATAAATATTCTGGTAACCTGACCACGCATTCAATTTTTACTGTAGAGAAGAATCACTTCAAATTTTAGTCAAACGTGATTCTCAGGCAGAACCAATTCTCTAAGGGTGGATTTAGGTATCAGTTTTACTCAGTGGTATTAGTTTTAGGATAAGTTTTCTGGGGTGCCATTGCATTGATCTGGATTAACAAACATCAAATTTCAGGCCATCTAAACTCACATTGAAATTAATGCCATCCCTATGTGCATTTTTATCCTTCTGGGAGCAAATAAATATTTATGTGGAGAGAGAGAGAGAGACAGAGAGAGTTACAGAGAACACATTCCACAGTAAAAAATAAACCCATTGCAGCCCTTCAAAAATTTTAAGAGCAGTTTGGCTTACCAAGGCACTGGCTCTAGTTTCCAATAACAAAGCAAATTTATCTCAGTTTCTGGTGGCAAGTAGTCATGTAATTGAGTAAAATTTGTCACAATTGGCCATTCTGACTCAAGAAAGATTTAGGATTGAGCTAGTATAAACATTTAAAAAGCCCATGCCACTCTCCAGCTAATAATAGAAAAGATGTAACATGGCAATGTGCTCTATCCAAAAAAGAATCTCTTAGGCTATACTATTTTTCTATATTTCTTTATTCATATTGAATATTCCCATAGCCAAAACATCACCATTTGCATAATGTTTTAATCCCAGCCCGCAGAGGTAATATTCACATTTAACGCCCCCGTCACATGTCTGACTTATGCACTTACATGGCATCTTTAACCTTAAGATTTTCTACTAAGTGTTTGAAAACTTCTAATGCCTGAAATAAAAACAAAGAGAAGCCAAGTCATTTTGTTTTGACAAATTGATTCCCTTCAAATTGATGAAGGGATGATGATTTGACTTCATAAATCTCTTAACTCTGACATTTTCAAATGTACTAAACAGAATATATGGAAATGAAAGATGGAAGCGCTTACAAAGTAGACTATGACATTTACTGTAAAGTCCTTATACAGCTAATGGAGCTAAGTGAAGTAAAAACAAACCTCTGGACAAGGATGATAGCCCCCGTAACATCTGTTAACACAAGTCGTTAAGAAAAAACAACAATAAGACTGCAGGCAGTTTTTCCCAATTGTCACCTGAGGACTTCTGAGCACCATGAGGACAGCTGCACTATCAACAGTCTCTTGGAACACATGACTTGATAATACACATGTAATGTTAATAGTAACGATAATGGTAATAACAATGTGTTAGCTTTCTTGACTTCTTCCTGTGCTCCAGAGCCCTATGTTAAACACTTAGTAAACATTCAATTTACAAACAAAACCCTAACCACAGACTGACAAGGCTGTAATTTTGGTTTGATTGAAGAGACTGAGGTTTAGAGAGACCACTTTCATGGATTCAAATCCAGATCAATTCCAAATCTTGAGCTCCCAAACATTATATATTCTATTAAAAAATATTCAAGGGGCACCTAGGTGGCTCAGTCTGTAAAGCGTCTGACTCGGCTCAGGTCATAATCTCGCGGTTTGTGAGTTCAAGCCCCGCGTGTGGCTCTGTGCTTACAGCTCAGAGCCTGGAACCTCTTCAGATTCTGTATCTCCCCCTCTCTCTGCCCGTCCCATGCTCATGCTCTGTCTCTCTCTGTCTCTCAATAATAAATAAATGTTAAATTCTTTTTAAATATTAAAAAAAAACATATTAAGGAATACTCATTTAGGAAATCTTTTTATGTGAATTAAAAGAATTTTAAATTAGTTAAATTAAAAATATTTTAATTGTACTTTAACATTTTTTTAATATTTATTTCGAGAGAGAGAGAGCATGAACAGGGGAGTGGCAGAGAAAGAAAGAGAGAGAGAGAGAGAGAGAGGGAATCTCAAGCAGGCTCCCCACTCTCAGTGCAGAGCCTGAGGTGGGGCTCGAACCCATGAACTATAAGATCATGCCCTGAGCCAAGATCAAGAGTCAGATGCTTAACCAACTGAGCCACTCAGGTGCCCCTATTTTAATAAAATATTTTAAATAATATTTATTTAATATTGAATAAAATGTTTAAACAGTTAAAGTTTATAAAACTTCTTTCGTATATCCTTAGCTAAAAATTTCATGCTATTTTCTCAAAATGTATATATAATACTTTTTTCATCTCTCATTGCCTTCATTTTCTATATATCATGTTTATCTAACCAAGCAATGCCACTTTTTTTCAGTCAGCAAAAATTTGCTTTGCTAACTTATAAGTTTTTCATAAAACTGGTTAGGCTCTGAGAGTTTAAATAAATAAATATATAAATATAGTTTTGCATACCTGGACATTCTGAAAATATATCCTTATGTTAGTTAGTACAGGCAAAAGAAAACATACAGCATGGGAAAAAGGAAATCAGGACTAATCTTAAGAGTTTATGTCTAACCTTTTTCCCTGATAACATTTCCAGCTTTAAAATCTTCAATCTTTATGACTTTTTTGTGGTTTGTAGCTTGGACATCAAGTGAGAAGGAGAAACACAGGATAAATTTGACAATTGTCTTTTATGAGGTTCTGATACTCATTTCTATTGGAATCCCATTTTTTTTCCAGGGTAACAGAATGGGAATGTTTCTACATAGCTCTAAATATATCTCAAATTAGATCTATTCTATTCCTCTTGCAAGCAACAGGAAAATTAAAATTAAAAACTTCTTTAAGCTAGGATAGGCCAACTGTTTTGCCCATGGAGCTCTTAATTATTTAAGGGAAATGCTACAGAACTATACATAGTTACATATTTAATACTAAGGAATTAATGTACATTAAACCTGATGTGGAGGAGAGCCTGGACGGCTCAGTTGGTTAAGCATCTGACTCTTGGTTAGATCATGAACTCATGGCTTTGTGGGTGTGAGCTCTACACATAGAGCCTGCTTGTGATTCTCTCTCTCTCTCTCTGTCTCTTTGCCCCTCCCCTGATCATACTATCTCCATCTCTCTCAAAATAAATAATAAATTAAAAAAAAAACTAAAAAACAAAAACAAAAAACTGATGTGGCAATATTGGGGTTTGGAGCTAATGGCCAAGAGATAATTCTTGAGATGTCTTCAGTGCAAAAAGATGGTTTTATTAAAGCATGTGGATAGGGCAATGGGCAGAAAGAACTACATTGGGATTGTGGAGAGTGACTGATTTTGAACCCTCTATATTATACCCATGAGAAATTTTAATTCAAAAACAATGTCCTGAATAATGGCATCTGTACAATTCTATTGACTATCATTGTGAGAAAAGGCTAGTGTAAATGATTGTAAAACATTTTGTGTGCCATACAAATGTCCAGTAAATGGTGAATGTTCCCAAGTCACAGTACATGTGATTGATTTTTTTTTCACTCTCTATTCCAAGGCAAGCCCTATTCCAAATGGTAAATTCTTGATGATCCCCAAGCAGTAAGTATAACCTTTAAACCATCCTTTAGGTGGCGGAAGATGGTGGCGTAGGAGGACGCTGGGCTCACCGCGCGTCCTGCTGATCACTTAGATTCCACCTACACCTGCCTAAATAACCCAGAAAACCGCCAGAGGATTAGCAGAACGGAGTCACCGGAGCCAAGCGCAGTAGAGAGGCCCACGGAAGAGGGTAGGAAGGGCGGCGAGGCGGTGCGGGCTCCACGGACTGGCAGGAGGGAGCCGGGGCGGAGGGGCGGTTCGCCGGCCAAGCAGAGCCCACGAGTCTGGCTTGCAGAAAGCGGAGGGGCCTGACGGACTGTGTTCCCACAGCAAGCGCGACTTAGCTCTGGGAGGTCATAAGTTAACAGCTCTGCTCAGAAAGCGGGAAGGCTGGAGGACAAAGGGAAGGAGAGCTGCTGAGCCCCCTGACGACAGAGCTCAGTTTGGTGGGGAACAAAAGCGCTCGCCAGCACCATCTCCCCCGCCCATCCCCCAGCCAAAATCCCAAAGAGAACCAGTTCCTGCCAGGGAACTTGCTCGCTCCACGCAAACACCCAACTCTGCGCTTCTGCGGAGCCAAACCTCCGGCAGCAGATCTGACTCCCTCCTGCTGCCACAGGGCCTCTCCTGAAGTGGATCACCTAAGGAGAAGCAAGCTAAGCCTGCCCCTCCTGCCCCTGTGCACCTTGCCTACCCACCCCAGCTAAGACGCCAGATCCCCAGCATCACAAGCCTGGCAGTGTGCAAGTAGCCCAGACAGGCCACCCCACCCCACAGTGAATCCCGCCCCTAGGAGAGGGGAAGAGAAGGCACGCACCAGTCTGACTGTGG
>NW_024412394.1:37392064-37408820 GCF_014898765.1 Herpailurus yagouaroundi | reverse complement strand
GGGGAAGACAGGCAAGGAAGACCCTTAGAGGTGTTTGAGTAATAGTTTGTAAGCCTAGACAGAGAA
This sequence comes from Herpailurus yagouaroundi, assembly GCF_014898765.1. Lineage (NCBI taxonomy): Eukaryota > Metazoa > Chordata > Mammalia > Carnivora > Felidae > Herpailurus > Herpailurus yagouaroundi. The sequence goes on along the minus strand of NW_024412394.1, from coordinate 37,408,754 downwards.
TTTTGTTCTCAGAAAATACACAGCAGAGAAAGTAACCATTGGGTAGAAAATGTATCATCAAATATCTACTTGCTTTTAAAAACTAAACTAATTTATTGCCACGGTTGAAAAATATTTTTATCTTCTTTTTCAAAATCCCATTCAAATGCCATCTAAGCCATAGGGAAATTCTTCTGACTTATGGTCCCTTTTTATTACTTCAATAGAATGTCTAAATTAGATGCAACTGCTTTAGGTCCTGTTCACTTCTTCAGTTATTTATACCTGTTAGTGGGAAGGGAACACTGTTCAGAACATGAAGCCCTTGTTTTAGTCCCAACGATTTTACTAATGAGCTATATAACCTTGGGGAAATCACTCTACTTTCTAGAAATGTAGTTTTCACATTTACAGGAAGAGAAGGTTGGACTAAAGATCTTTTTTTATATATTTTTCTAAGATTTTATATTTTCAAGGACATTTAGCTACTTATTTATTATTCATTATACTTTTTCATGTGATGCTAATTAGTTTTTTGATTATGTGATCAATATATAAATCTGCACTATTTTTGGACTGTTCAGTTTTAAATATGTATAAGTAGATTTTATTCACCCACTCCTTCCATGCAGTGGCTTTGCCTTCCTTAAATGGAGAGCAGAGTTTGTTCAATGTGGCAGAGAATGTTATGATTTTTGCTGATTTCAATAAACGACGATTTAGATTCCCAAACTTTCTGTTCATATCAGTTTCAATTTCATAAAATTGAAACTCCAAGCTATTGTGCCTTATGTAAGAAAGAAGTTCATTTCCATATCATATAATGATGAATTGACAGCTTTGCAGTCTAGATTAGAGCAATTCCAAGTAGCACAAAAAAGTCCAGGCCCATTTTATCTTCGGACTCTACCATATTCTAACTGTGAAGATCAAAGGAAAATATTCATTCTCCTAATTATTTTCTATCTTCTAAAAGAGAGGTATTTTCATTAAAAAAAAATAATAGCTGCCTGCAAACTTGTATTTAGGTCTAGAGACTTGGTTGGAATAAAAAAACATTTTTGGCAAGAAAATTTCATAGACAATGTCCCATATTTTATATTATATTACATCAGGAGGCATATAATATCAGGTTATTCCTTATTAGTGATGCTAATGAGACCATTTAATGTTTATTTATTTTTGACAGAAAGTGGGAGAGAGAGAGTGTGAGCAAGTGGGGAAAGGACAGAGAGAGAAAGAGACACAGAATTTGAAGCAGGCTCTAGGCTCCGAGCTCTCAGCACAGAGCCCGTCGCGGGGCTCTAACTCACAGACCACGAGATCATGACCTGAGCTGGAGTTGGGATACTTAGCAGACTGAATCACCCAGGTGCCTTTTTTTTCGTTTTTGTTTTGTTTTGTTTGTTTGTTTTAAATGAGGCCATTTTATTGGTGGTTGACTGTAGGAGTGCTGACAATACTGACTCCATCTTTGGTCCTCTTCTTGTTCGTGTCTGCTACATGACCTCTCTTGGGGTTCTGGGCCTCTTGGAGATTCATATACATACACTAGAAATGTCCACCAAGGCAGTAATGTGGGAAGGCTTGCTTTGCCAAGAAATCTATTAAAGGTAACATAGTCTTTCCCTTTCCTGACACAGGTGGCACCACAAGATATAATTATGTTAGCTGTCAATTCGGTGTGCAGGTAAACCCTTTTAAATGTGTATGAACCCTTTGATCTCATTATAGTGCCCTTCTGCATGTCCCCTCACTCTACAAAATCTGTAGACTAAGGTCTAGATTTTGCAGAGAATAGGTGCACAGATGTCTGATCACCATCCACCTGATTGTCCTGTTGGTAAGTTACCCTGAATAAAACTCTGTGTAAACTGTATGGAGTTGCCTGCTTCATTTTTTGGTCTCAAAGCACTGTCTCAGTTTGAAAGATACTTTATAGTCCCTCCACCCTCCAAAAATTGCCAGATCTCTCTTTTGCAATGGTACCTTGTTCCTCTGCAATTTATAAGTGACCTGAATAGTGTTATTTTGGCACCATGCTGATATATCCTACAACTTTTTACCTAATAGTTATAGTATCCATTGATGATCCTTGGCTAAATAGTTATTATATGGAGGGAGAGTCACAGTATGGCAATTGTCTAATTGTATCATTCCTTCTTCACTTATTAACTAACATTCTTTTGTAAAGATGAGCTCCTCTGGCACGATAAATATTCTAGACCCTCAAAGCAAAACTTTGCTGGACAGAGGTAAACGGACAAAGAAAACTTTATTCAAGATTATTCCAATAGGGGAGATTGAACTCAACTCTGCTGAAACAAAAGGGCAATTTTGAACCCAGTAGAAGATACTAGAGGATATAAGGGGGAGTGGCTGGTCAATGTTATCGGGCCATCTGTGTTTTCTAGTTTTAGCTCAGTTAGCTAGTTAAACTCCTATCTTCCCTCCCATGGAGACTGGGAGATAGGACAGCTATCTGTCTTGATTATTACATTTTAAAGGGATTGTCCCGGGTCCTTGAGAGTAACATTCTTGGTCTATAAGTCTGACAAGAGACTGGGATAAGATTTATATCTCATAGAGGCAGACAAAGAATTTACAGTTGAAAGTTTTCTAAAATAAATGCTCTAAGGAAAGGAATCTAATGGTCCTTTGGTCAGGAAGAAACCTATCTAAAGTTCAGTCAAGCTGAGGGAACAACTCATCTTGTACTTTTCCATGAGATAGTACACATGGCCTCCATTTTCAAAGTCATTTCTTGGTCCAAAATGACTGCTGAAGTTCCAGCCATCATGAACATTTGCACGTAGCAGGAGGTAGATAATTTAAAGAGGGAAACACAGCATGCCAAGTATCTGATTTTCAATTAAGGAGGCTTAGAACTACTAATATGTAACCGGCCATGGGCAGCTATGAGGGAGATTGAGAAATATGGTGTTTTAGTGGAGCACATTCCACCCAGAAAAGTCAGGAATTTTAAAAGATGAAAATTTTTAAAAGATGAAAATGGCTATTGAGCAGGCAACTAGAAGTCTCAAACATATTGGTAAACATAGATGTCACAGAAAATAAAAGCACTGGTACCACTGAAAAAATGTTCAATAAGTTGTTCTTCCTCAAACCTATTACACATCGTATTTTCTGTTTTATTAGGAGTATATTATAAGCTTAATGTTTCACATCTGCTTTCAGAAAATCAACCCAGTGAGATATGAGGATAATAATCTTTTTTAAATCCTTAATAATATTTAATCAATATTAGTTGGCAACTACTAAAAACTTACACAGTATATTAAAGTATCATATATTTGGAATAAATTTTGAAATCCACCTTTCCAAAAACATAAAATATTTTATATTTGAATATAAATATATATAGATATATGTTAACATATAGACATATATATTAATATGTATTGTACTTATAGTATATATATAGTATATAAAGTATTTTATATTTGACTATAAATACATATAGATATATATTAATATATATAGAATATAAATATATAAATTAATATAAAGAAAATATAAAATGAAGTAAAGTGAAATGTAGAAAATATTTAGGATGTTGTGGTATCTAGAATCTGACCCACCATTTTAATCTGGTTTCATAAATTCTTGCTTTAGGAATGGTGAAATAAACTGTAAAAGTCTGTAAGAATGGACTTTTAATGAATGGCCTTCAGATCTTCCTAGAACTGGATCAAGTCAGAACTGAAAGTTCCAGATTAATCCTGTCTGCCTAATATTCCATTTGTGTAGTGTTGCTCCAACAAACAGCCGAGGCTTCAATAAAAATCACAGCTCTTCCCATTCATTAAGTATAAATTGGAAGAAAAGTTTCAAACCTCAAAAAATGTTCCTAGTCAGGCAGGGCCAGCTTCCAACTAAATCAATATTCTAAGTTTTCTCTTGATAGAATTGCTTCTGCTATAAAAATACATCATGCATAATCTTTTACATGTTCTATATAATCTCTAAGCATCCCAATGAAAAGAAAAATCAGGAACTCACTTGGATTCATAATCATGATGCACATACACTTGTTTTTCTAACTACATTTTTAATCCTTATCTGATAGCATTATTAGAGTACTATACACATAGTCCATACAGGCCATATTTTATTTTATACCTAAAAAACTGAGCTGAGAATTTATATATATACATATATATATATATATATATATATATATATATATATATATATATATACACATATATATATATTTAAACTTCTATAAATAAAAATTCCAACTATGAATTATTTTCTTTAAGTTTCCAGCCACAGTTGCAGCTTAATTCACCTGTAAGCATATATATCGAAGAAAATACTGACCTTGCCTAATTATTAAAGTTTTTCTTAATCAGTATATGGTGCCCTTTACCAACATCATAATTATTTAAATAAAGTATTAATTAAATTCCTACTAAATACCTAATATTAAGTTAGAACTGAGAATACACACTATATGAAATATGCAATCTTTACAGAGTCCAACTGAGGAATACAGATGTGTGTACAACAATTAAATATCTTTTGATAGTCATTTGATTGAATTGTTATTTATACAAACATCCTTACTGTATAGTGTGTTTATATATAAAACAAAGAGTAACTCAGAGTTTTCATCTTGTGTATAGTTGTCTTAGAATACCTAGTTTTTGAAATTGAACTAAAGAATATAAAGAAGTCCTGCCATATAGCTAAGTGAAAGCAAATTAGTCATTCTATTGTATCTTTCCAAAATACTCGATTTAAAAGCTTCTATAAACCTGGGTGGCTCAGTCGGTTGGACGTCCGGCTTTGGCTCAGGTCATGATCTGACAGTCTGTGAGTTCGAGCCCTGCGTCAGGCTCTGTGCCAACAGGTCAGAGCCTGAAGCCTGCTTCAGATTCTGTGTCTCCCTTTCTCTCTGCCCCTTCCCCGCTCACACTCTGTATCTCTCTCAAAATAAAATAAAAACATAAAAAATTTAAAAAAAAGCTTCTATATGTCAGTGGTCTCAAAAGGAGTAAAGAAAACTTCTGTTTTATGTTATATTTCATCCAAACAGAAAGTTGTATTGTTCTTCTAAAATGCACTTTTAATTTAAAATGAAAAGTATCCATCCTTTTACAATGAACATACTAAAAAAGGAGCTTTATAATTCTTTTTTTTTTAAGATTCTCCCCTTTTTGATGCAAATGCCATCCTATCCCACTATCACACTGCTTTTATGGATGCAATTTTCTATAATAATGAACAATAAGAACTATCAACTACATAAGGCTAAGAGGACAACCAAGACTCCCTATGTTGCAAATAAAACTTAGAACTAAAAGTTTTTATTTCTTCGAAAATTAAAGAATTCCTTTTAAGCACTAAGATCTACTATATCTAATGAGAGCTATATCAGAGTTCTCCAAGAATAGGTAAATTCATAATACCACAATGAATTCTATAAATTAAACTACTACATTTGATTACTTTCAGCTGAGGTTTGAACATGAATGGGCATGGAATCATAATTCTCCCTCGGTTTTCCTGATTGACAAAAGGGACAGTTGACTGCTATTACATGTTACCCAGATATAATGTATCAATAACTATCAATAACTATCAACATGAGAACAGAGACAGGGAGCTTTCACACCTGAATGGGGTAGGAGAAAGAATAGTATCTTCTAGAGTAGCCAGTGACCCAAATGAGCAGGTGCCATTCAAGACATTCTCCTTTCTACTCATGGATGCTGTTGCTTCCCACATGTACACAACTTTCTCACCTTCATATTAAAGCTAATGATAACAATTTCTTTGGGAATTCTCAGGAAAGAAAAATCTACCACTTGTGAAGCGACACCTTTTTGGGCAGGCAGCGTGCACTGATGCTTCATACACAATATTTCACTCAAAATGAATAATACTACATTATAAAGTTGAGGAAATTGGTCCTCCATATGACAGCCCAAGAATTCCCACTAGGTCTGTATAAGGTTAAAGCCTTTTCTCTGTCCATCCTGTGGCACTGGATATATAAGAATACTTGAGGCCATTGTCAACCACTTATAAATGGACATGGCAAAGGGTATTTCCTTTTCTAGAGTGTAATGGAATTGGCCATAGTAGTCATTCTGGTTGCAGCTTGCCAGATCGTAAACTTAATGTGACACAAACCTGCACGATCTCTCCCACACTTGGCTTAGAGACAGAAACCTGGGATGAACCCTTCATTACCACAGAGCTATCAGAAGCATGTATGAAATGTTGGGATTTTAAGTACTTTTGTAAAAAAGATATGATACTTTGTGGACATCAGGGCTATCTAAATTCTGGTCAAATGAATATATGAAGGGGTAATATACAGTATCAACTGACAAGTGTAAGGAACTTCCTGGAAGTATACTTTCCAATAATTCTACATTTCTTCCCTTGTAAGAATGCCTTTGAGAGACACAAGTGGTAGAGCCTAAATAATTTTGAAATGTGGGTAATGAAGGAAAATATGTAATGCATTTCAGGGAAATATATGGGTTAGAATCCGTCAGAAAATTAATACAACAAGCTGCAATACTATGTGAGAACAATGAATACTTAGGTTTTGTTTGTACGAGGTGAGTTGAAGTATATGCACGAATAATCTCGTTTTATACTAACTGTATAAACTTTATTTTTGAACTCTTTTGATGCTTGTGACTTTGAAGTAATAAAAAACCAATGAAAATCATTTGCATTCACCTAGAACTCAAAGAACAAAGAATTGTTCATCAACTACTTATAACAAATAGAGCTCCAATGAAGAATGACCCCTTTTAGTACATATGGCCTCACAAAGCACCCTGCACAAGATAAATTACAGGTTAAAAAAAAAAAAAACCCTCAGGGTAAAGCAGAGCTAAAAACTCACTAAAGCCTGCAAAAACATCAAAGAGTTATGCTTTATAAACAAATTCTGATTGCTCGAAATATTAAATAGGGGTGCCTGGGTGGCTGAGTCAGTTAAGCAATCTACTTTGGCTCAGGTCATGATCTCATGGTTCAGGAGTTCAAGCCCTACATGGGGCTCTGTGCTGACAGCTCGGAGCCTGAAGCCTGCTTCGGATTCTGTGTCTCCCTCTCTCTCTCTGCCCATCCCCCCACTCCCAAAAATGAATAAGTATTTTCAAGAATTTTTAAAGAAGTATTAGTAAATAAAAATGAGCACATTGATACAGTTTGTTAACATCCAATGCTATATATATAGTGTAGACAAAGCTTTATGCTATATAAAGTACTTTCCAACATACTATCTCAATTGATTCTACAACCGTATGGCAGCCTTCATTATCATACCACCACCACCACCACTATCCTCCCTCCATAGTGAGGAAGATAAATCTCACAGAGCTTACTCTATCCAACCAGGTTTGCAGGGCTACAGCTAGTCGTAGTGAAGCCCGTGTTCACCCGACACAAAGTTAATGCAATTTATTTGTTCCATGAGGGCAAACATACATCCCAAATTTGGTCAATCATTGCCTTCAGTCTCATAAGGGCCCCAAATAAGAACATTCTGGCCAGGGTATCATGGTTTGCTTTCTTAACCCTTATTTTCCAAGCAGGGATGCCAAGGGCTGACTTCCAGATACCGCTACGGAGAAGGTGAGTCCCGGTGTGACCTGCAGCTTGTGATGAAAATGTTCAAGTACCAGTAAGCACATAGGACTTCTCCCGGCCTCAGGCTGCCACAGCATGACATTCAAGTTCCAGGATCTCATTTACTCCTCTTTCCAGATTATGTGAACTATTCACACTCCACTGTTGAAAACAAAAGTGAGTCTGTTTCTGAGACAAAATGGATTAATCACACTAAATCAGAATAAAAGTAGGATATAGTGACTTACATGATTGAAATTAAGCCAAGTTTCTAAACGTTCTTTACAGATTCCCAATATGGCTATTTCTGTAAATGTGGCCCAGACCAAAAAAAAAAAAAAAAAAAAAAAAAAAAGTCTTGCCTCTTATTGATTAGGTAGCAATGTGGCCAATATCACTAAAGGGATGACTTCAAAACATATTTTTTTTATAAAAGCCTGATTCCCATTGTTCCTCTCACAGTCCCACCACTCAAAACACTCCTGGCAGCTACCACAGTAGAAAGCAGTGAGCAGATTGTGAAATATTCCACCAGCATGAGACACAGGAAGGAGTCTGCAATTGAGTGGCTCTGCAAGTCAGGAAAACATCAGAAATAAAGAGAGTTCAGAAATCCACAGGAATAAATTTAGGCAACCAGGATCAGGGCCGCATCCTCTCCAGCATGTGTCAAATAGACAATGAAGCAGGCAGCTAGCTAAGAAGATGCTTGCCATTGAGGGAAAGTGGGAGAAGGGAGGCAAGATGATATGTGAAAGACAGATGGAAGAAAGAAGGGACGGAGGGAAGAGGGGAGAAAGAGAGAGAGAGAGAGAGAGAAGGAAACAAGAAAGGAAAGAAGAAAGAAAGAAGAAAGGAGAGAGAGAAAGAAGGAAAGAGGAGAAAGAAAGAAAGGAGAAAGAAAGAAAGAAAGAAAGAAAGAAAGAAAGAAAGAAAGAGAGAAAGAAAGAAAGAAAAGGGAGAGGGAAGGAAGGAAGGAAGGAAGGAAGGAAGGAAGGAAGGAAGGAAGGAAATTTCAGTCCTCTGGGCAAGTGTTCTTTATCTGTAGCACATAGGAAGCAGCCTGAGCTACAGAGATGGCAATGGGATGAATAAAAGACGGGAAGGATGCAGAAGCATTATGAAAGGAAAAGGGAAGCAGCATGCCAGATAAAGAGAGCACAGGGAAGGAATGAGCCTATGAAGACAAATGCTTGATCTCACGAGGCTTTGTGGAGAAGAAGCCTGCCAAATGATCAAGTTTGTGGTGTATTTTAGAAATCCACACAGGGGCCCAAATCCTGAGGGCTGAAAGTCAGCAGGTTGTAGCCAGCTTTATTCCAATTACCTAGAACAACAATAGCAAAAATAAAAACACAGACACAAAAGCCAGCCTTTCTTTGGCCTAGTAACTTTCCACTGTGTCAGGGGCCTTCACATTATGTCAAATTTGCCAACCAAATTTGAAATGCAAATCACACCATTCTCCTGAGTGGGCATTGTGAGGAAATGCCTGCAAGGACTATGACAAACCATCTGCAAAAGCATTTTGGAACCTATAACATTTGCTGTGAGCATTACTTCCATCATTATTGTCCTCGGTGCCTAGTGAAAAAATAGAACTTCCAACATCACAAAACAACCGTGGCCTTTGAGGAAACAGAAATAAAAGATGAAATTTCCATCATCTGTGCATGATCCAAAGGTCCAGTGCTTCTCTTTTTCAGCCAAGGCTCTGGATCAAAGTCAACATTTGAGTCCGTTTCACACACGGTGGGGGACCCAAAGCAGTGGCCTCAGATGATAATCAGTCTTCTTACCAGCACAAAAGTGGGTCCTGTTCTTCCTCCACTGCATACCCCAAGCTCAGGGCTGCAACCAAGCCCCCTCCCAGTTTCCTGAGCAGAGGTAATTGTCAGTATAAAAGGGCAAAGAATGAATCAGATGATTTCACCGGAGAAATATAAACATGAGTTTTAAAAAAACTAATATATTTGCCCACCTTTCTTTATTTCAAGGGGCAAGTGTTTTAGACTGCTCTCCTTTCAAATGCATCCAAGACCCTGCACATAGATTCCAAATAGAGTTTCCAAATAGAGACAAATTAGTTCCTGGAACAATCTGTGGGTAAGTTGTTTACTGGAATTCATCCTGAGACGCATATTTCCAGCTTCATGCTCCCCTAAGTGACAGCTGAAAATATTATATATATGCATGCGTGCGTGTGCGTATCTGTGTTCATAAATGATGTACTGGGAAGAATAGTGAGAGGCTAGAAAAAGCAGGAATACTTTCAAAAGCAGAGATACTTTCAAAATCCGTGTCCCAGGTGCCAAAGGTTTATTGAAGGTCTTGGTTTCTTTTCCTCTGGCTAATGTTTTCTATAGGACGTAGACAATAAAAATCATGAACTGTGTGGAAGAATATACAGAGAGGCACTTTGAGGGGGAGGGGATGAGTAAATTGGGTACTTTAATTTTACAGAGCAACGTAGACTGAGGTAACACTGAACAGAGATGACGTGCGGGAAAAAGATACCCTTGCTAGTTTCAGTTGTGCCTGAGTCGGTGTTTTGGTGCTCATTGTAATGACACAAATATTTACCAACCTCCAGAATATAGGAAAGCAATATATATGGGAGTTGTTCTCACAATAAACATAAAATAATAACAGCTATGGCACGTTTGGTAACTAGTATGTGCTATACTGTGAAAGGCACTCAGCATGTATACTCTTAACTGTTTATTTTCAAAACTACTCTGTAAAGTAGGCATTAGTATTCCCGTTTTATTCATGATAACTTGAGATATAAGAATAAATAACTTGTCAAAGGTCTAAAGTGAGAAAGATTAAAAAACAGAATCTTTTCTAACTCAAAAACTATGGTTACTCCATTATGCTCCACTGCCTAAAAATAAATATTTCAAGAGTTAACATCAGATGAACCTCAGCAAACACAAAAATAAGATTTGAGTTTGCTAAGTGATACTGTTTTAATTAAAATCACTGTTTTTTTTTTAATTTTTGTAACGTTTAGTACTTTTTTGCAAGTGAGCTTTCACTACGCCCACTCCAAAGTCTAGGAGAATTAAATTAATGTATATAAGTTGAGTCACTATGTTAAAATGTGTCATTATTTTACCCTCTGTCCCCAAATAATCCTTCTGAAGGGACTGCCCAAGGATCTTGGACATATTCTTGTTAGCAGACTCTCCCAACAAATAACACTGAAATACCAGGAAATCAGAGGTAGAGGTGGGAAACTTGTTAGGTTAATTCCAGACCTAAGATAGGATTACCTTACCTGAAGCTCACCTGTGAGGGGACTGCTGTATTTGCAAAAATATAGCTGAACATTTATCAAAATGGGTAACTGCTTCTCTGAGTTACTGACTCAATTTCTGAATTAAAAAAGATATCCCCATTTACATGATCATATCTGAACACCTAACATACTTACATTTAATATGATATAAGAGATGTCATACATCTCTTTAGCAGTTCCTGATTGTTTCTTTAAAAACCAGCAAAGTGGGGAGTGCCTGGGTGGCTCAGTCAGTTAAGTGTTTGACTTCTGCTCAGGTTCATGATCTCATGGTTCGAGAGTTTGAGGCCTGCATCAGGCTCTGTGCTGACAGCTCACAGCCTGGAGCCTGCTTGGATTCTGTCTCCTTTTCTCTCTGCCCTTCCCCCACTCGTGCTCGCTCGCGCTCTCTCTCTCTCTCTCTCTCTCTGTCTCTGTCTCTTTCTATCTCTCTCTCTAAAAAATAAATAAATATATATTTTTAAAAAGCTAGCAAAGGTAGGCAAGGGATCCTGCTTTTCTCAAACATGCTATGAGGGGGGAGTAAATGCAGGAACTTTTGATTATAAAAGAAAATATGTTCGATTTAAAAAGTTTATAAAATTCAGTGAAGTATAAAATAACTCATCAAAGGACCTATTTTAGTCCATTTCTTTGGCATTTTTCCAAGGACTAACTTTTAGTCCATTGTATTAAGTCTTTATTCTTTGAATGTATATTCTTTAATTGGAATCATTCTGAATATGTCTATCATGATTTTATGTTTCCAGTAACATTCCATTGTGGGTATTTTATTATAATGTATTTTATTTACATTGTGGGTAAATATTATATACATGTGGTATTACATCATGTGTGTTAACATAACTTACTTTGTTAATTAGGGATGAGGTCATCAGGGACCACAGTAAGAAATTAAAACAAATAAACTGTTCCCAGCATGTTTACTTTCCAGCCTCACTGGCCCTTGAGAACGGCCCTGTTCCTGGGAAGCCCACCAACTTGTTCAACAGAGCAGATGTTGGAGAACAAAGAAAATCATAACTGCTCCTAGAAAATTGCAGAGTTAAGCAAACCCCTTTTAAGCCATGCTTGAAAGATTACAAAGGTTTTACAAAGTTCCTGTGACCGCTTCCTAATTGCAAGAATAACTGACCAAAATGCTGCCATCTGGCAGTATAAAAGCAGCTCTGAAGTTTGTGTTGGAAGAGACAGTGCCATGAGGGCTATCTCCCTGTCTCTGTACGGGTAACAAGTCCCAAAAGTTCTTTGCTTTCAACACTCCCTTGGGTTATGTTCAATTTAATGCACCACAAGTGGCAATATCCTTGAGTTCAAATACTGTTCCTTTGTTATTAGACATTGTTTCCACTTTTTCACTACTGAAAACAGAATAATAAGCATTTTTTATGTAAATCTTTGTTACATCCCTGATTATTTCCTTAGGATAGCTACTGGGGATCATTGAAATGAAATTAATAGGCCAAAGGTTATAGAATTTAAATGACACTCAATACACATTGATTAATTGCCTTCCTGAAAAGTTTGTAACAAATCATCTTTCTAGATTGTCATTTCATGTCATTCTCATCAAATTTGGAGCTTTTTTCTTACTCATTTAAGTAATCTCTATATCTACTGTGGGGCTAGAACTCATGACCCCGAGATAAGAGACTTGTGCTCACCCCCAGCTTTGTAGTCTTTTAAAGTTCAGTTTTCCCAAGAGGTAAAGCATTCCTGGAACAAATCAATTTTCTACAAAGACTTTTCATCAGCTTCATTAATGAAAAAGTCACAAGTATTTACACCATGAGTCAACTGAAAGGCAGGTTCTGTCTGTTTCTGGGCAGTATTTCCTGGTACCATGCTTTCCATATTCTAAGTGTTCAATGAATATTTGTTAAATGAAATGAATGAATGATGATCAAACTTTGTTGAACTTGAACTTGGATATGTTAGCCAATGTGTGGGCTTTAACCAATAAAGGGCTTTAACCAATATGTTTCTTATCAAATTATCACAACTACCCAGTGGGGAGCTACTATGAATCCAGTTTTAGATAAGAAAACTGAGGTTCATTAAAGTCCCAGGATTTGCTTAGTCATAGTAAATGATGACACCAAACTCTGTCCCCCATAGCACACTCTTTCAAGTGCTTTCCTCCCACAGCAAAGGGAGACAGGCTAAAGGGAGTCATGAATGCCATACATGCTCTGTGCTCCATACCAATAACATGAAAGTCTAATAATCACCCAGTATATTGTGTTTTCTAGACAGCACTTGTTTAACATTTTAAAAAAATTTTTACATTTATTTATTTTTGAGAGAGAGACAGAGCACAAGTGGGGGTGGGGCACAGAGAGAATGAGACACAGAATCCAAAGCAGGCTCCAGGATCCAAGCTGTCAGCACAGAGCCTGATGCAGGGCCTGAACTCACAAACTGTGAGATCATGACCTGAGATGAAGTCAGATGCTTAACTGACTGAGCCACCAAGGTGCCCCTAGATAGCACCTCTGAACAATGTCATTTGCTTCACCAAATGTGATGCTTTCTTTCAAAGAAATAGAATTTGTTTAACTAACTTACATTTAAGTTTTTAAGCAGTGAAAAGGAACACTAAACCTAGGTATAGTCCTCAATTTTTCCTGAAAATAGCAATGGTTACTGTAATGTTAATGAGATAATAAAAAGAGTAGTTATAATCTATTGAGCACCTATGATGTGCCTAATAATGTACACTATGTCATTAAAGCCTGACAACCATTGTATAAATTGTTACTTACTGCAAATCATTCTTACTGCAAAATGGAAATTATCAATTCCATATCATATATAGCAGTTCTCATATGCTAGAGTACACCTATATCACCTGGTGGGCTTGTTGGAAAATAGATTGCCAGGTTCTTCCCTCAATGTCTCTGACTAGGAAGCTGGCCTGGGACATGAGAATTTGTATGACTCAAGTTTCCTGCTGATGCTATAGGTCCAGGGACACTACATCAAGGTGCTCTGACTTCCCCCCAATAAATGGGAGAGCTAGGATCTCAACACAGGTTTGGCTGACTTCAAAAATAAGGCTACATGCCTCCTAGTGGAAATACTTTGAATGAAAATGTTTTCAATCTTAATTTGGTCTTTGAGCCTTGTATATAAATTAATAAAACAGGGGCTAAGCAATTTACATTGGACTTCAAAGAAAGAGATTAAAACCAAATTAATCAACTCTCATTAAGAATTAAATTAGCCAGGAGGGGCCAAGATGGTGGAACAGCATGGAAGTTTTTTTACCATCTCTCATCCCTGAAATACAGCCAAATTAACATGAAACCATCCTGCACACCTAGAAAACTGATTTGAGGATTAACACAACAATCTGCACAACCTGAACCACAGAAGTCAGCAGGTACACGGCATGGAGAGGTGAATTGGGGGAGAAAGCCATGGACGGCAGGGAGCTGTTTTTGCTTGTAGAGAGAGGACGGAGATGGGGGGAGAGGATGGAAAGCATCCTCCCCCCCCCACCAGAAAGCCGCTGGAGAGAAAAGAAAGAGTATGCAAGGGACTGAACAAAAAAGGGAGAAAGGAGAAGGGAGAGGGTTTAAATTCCATTAAGACTCTATAATCAGGGGGAGTGCAGAGTCTGAAACTCCACAGCTTGATACCTGGTGGTACTTTGGTGGGAAGGGTGAATTCCCAGCAGCAGAATGAGGTCCTTGGGGTCCTCAGGCCACACAGGGAGAGGAAGTTCCCCTGCTGGGAGGACATTTGGTAGAAGCTGTGCAGCCACCCCACAGGCAAAAGTCCCAGAGGACCCTGGAGAACAACCACATTTGCTGGTGCTGGAACAAGGATGTCAAGGGGGAAGCCTGGCACCAGATGTGTGTTATGATTTTCCATAATCCCTGAAACGCTGCTGCTACATGATCATGCAAACTTTTTCTGGGGCAGGCTGGCACCCAGGTGCAGTCTCTGGACATTGGCAGCAGCAGTCTCCTGAACTTCCTGGGGATGGGCCAGCACCCGGCCATTGCTCAGCGAGACCCTCCCCCAGGTCTGAGCAGGTCAAAGCCGCAGTCTCTTAGGGGTGAGGTGTTGGGAAACACACTCCCATCTGAGGTAAAACTCAGGAGGGAGGTGCTATCTGGCAGCCTGCTGGCTTGGTCATGGACAGTGTAAAAGTGGGGAGTGGACAAAAGCTAGAGACAAAGGACCAGTGCGTGATTGCTGGTCAGGGAGAGCACAGAGTTATGATACAACAGACTGGGTAGCTGGATGATGCCATTTTCACCCCTCCCACTCATGCCCATACATGTCTACATGCACCACAGCAATCCACTCTGGTAAGCTAAGCAACGCATCTGTGGAGAATGGAGCCATTACACTAAGCCCTGCCCAAATGGGCTAACCTCATTCTTCAGGAACAACACAAGTCTCTCTGCCTGCTTGGTTTATGGACTATAAAGTGCTTCATTTTTTGACTTCTAGAGGAAACCAATGTACTGTCAATTGTACTTCAGTGTGTTTGCTGGTGAATCTATTCAATTTTTTTTTCTTTTCTTATTCTTGAATATGGAAAGAGAAAAAAAATTATTTTTATTTTCCATTTCTATTAAAAATAATTTTCTTTAATTTTTTTCTACTATATTTTTTACTTTTTTTGTAAATTTTTCAAATTCTATTTTACTTCCATCATTTCATTTTATTCTCTTTCATTGTATTCATTGTTTTCTCAAATTTTCAAACATTTTCTCTTTTTTTCTTTCCTTTTTTTTATCTTTCCCTTTTTTCTCTAATCTATCAAGCTCCTTTCAACAACCAGATGAGAAAAAACCTGTGATCTAGCATCCTTTATTTGATTTTTTGAGTGTTTTTTTTACCTTTTTAATTTTCTTTACCTTATTAATTCCTTTTCTTCCTTCCAAATGATGAAATGAAGGAATTCACCCCAAAAGAAAGAACAGGAAGAAATGACAGCCAGGGACTTAATCAACACAGATACAAGCAAAATGTCTGAACCAGAATTTAGAATCATGATAATAAGAATACTAGCTGGGGTTAAAAACAGATTAGAGTCCCTTTCTATGGAGATAAAAGCTAGTCAGGATAAAATAA
Organism: Herpailurus yagouaroundi; assembly: GCF_014898765.1. Taxonomy (NCBI): domain Eukaryota; kingdom Metazoa; phylum Chordata; class Mammalia; order Carnivora; family Felidae; genus Herpailurus; species Herpailurus yagouaroundi. The sequence continues at coordinate 37,392,754 of NW_024412394.1, read as the reverse complement.
AAAATGCTATAACTCAGCTGCAATCTCGAATGGATGCCACATAGGCAAAGATGGATAAGACAGAGCAGTAAATCAGCAACATAGAGGACAAACTTCTGTAGAACAATGAAGCAGAAAAAAGGAGGGAGACTAAGGCAAAAGAGCATGATTTAAGAATTAGAGAAATAAGTGAATCATTAAAAAGGAATAACATCAGAATCATACAGGTCCCAGAAGATGAAGAGAGAGAAAAGGGGTAGAAGGGTGATGTGAGAAAATCAGAGTGCAAAATTTCCTAACCTGGGGAAAGACACAGACATCAAAATCCAGGAAGCACAGAGGACTCCCAATAGATTCAACAAAAGCCAACCATCCACAAGGGATATCATAGTCAAATTCACAAAATACTCAGGCGAGGAAAGAATCATGAAAGCAGCAAGGGAAAAAAAGTCCTTAACATACAAAGGAGGACAGATCAGGTTTGCAACAGCCCTATCCACAGAAACATGGCAGGCCAGAAAGGAGTGGCAGGATATATTCAATGCTGAATAGGAAAAATATGCAGCCAAGAATTCTTTATCCAGCAAGGCTGCCATTCAAAATTAGAAGGAGAGATTAAAAGTTTCCCAGACAGAAAAGATATTTGCAAATGACATATCGGACAAAGGGCTAGTATCCAAAATCTATAAAGAGCTCACCAAACTCCACACC